>NC_087118.1:7743055-8052777 GCF_963855985.1 Ostrinia nubilalis | reverse complement strand
ATTTGTGCATCTGTGCGTCATAGTTCACTTCACGAGCACTACAAAACGCACCTTCACACAAGAAAGCTAATCAAAAACTGAATTAAATCAAAGCGCACGCGCCGACAAATGCCGACAAGCCGCACGCCTTTTGTTGACACAAAGACGCCGACGCCGCCAAAGCAAGAGCCGAAAAGTTGGCATAAGCGTACAGTCGACGACAAAAAAGAAACTTATTTGTTTATTATTTTATCTGCTTGCTTTCGATTTCAATTGATTCGAATCTAAATTATGGTGTTGTGTATTTCATGGTAAAATATCCTATAACAGATAATAATTAAAAATTAATCGAACTTATTGTTTTGTGAAGGTAATTCAATGGCCTAGTCAATTATTTAGAAACATTAAATTAGACTATTGAAGCAAATAAAACTCTTCAATTTGTTTGTATTGATATTCCATTTATCCTAAATCAAAGTCCATTCTTAAATTAATCGTTAATGTCATCATTTCTATTACAATGGAAAAGTAGATGAGGTAGGTAGGTACCTAATTAATTAGTTAAATAAAATTTCCGAATCATTTCCGTTCCAACTTGGTATTTATTTATGACCTATCTTATTATCCTGTGATTTAACAATAAACACAATTTTAATTTGAATAGTAAAAAAAAGTTTGTTGCATTTCTTAATTTTATTTTGGTGAGTGTACATTGCGCTAGCCGGCGGCCGGCGGCACGTGTCTAAAAGTTCGTTTGCTGCGCGCGGGCTAGTGTTGTACGATACGACACTCGAGTCTTGGAATCTTACTTATTAAAAGTTTGAAGAAAATAAAATAGCTATGAATTAAGACTGTGTGTTTATTATTTTATTGGACCGTTTTAACTTTTTGATTACGAAAATCGTCAGTCTTTAGATGGATACTTCTGATTCGATTATTTGCGTTTAATGCAATTTTATTGATATTACATTTGTATTGTGCGATTTATTTTATTTTCAATTAGGATATAACATACGGATGATGATATGAAATCACTCATTATTGCCTATTAGTATACACCAACTCAAGTTCATGTCATGATTCAGTCTAACTCAAAGAACTTAAAATACTCGAAAGGACTCGGAAGACTCAATTATTCCCTTATTCATGTGACTAACGAGTCCTAGTCTTAAAAATAAACTCAAGTCTCAAAATAAAGACTTTAAAGACTCGAGGTTCTTACAACACTAGCGCGGTCGGCTATTGGTGGCTATTGTGAGGGACGCTGTCTTTGATACCACCGACTCCGCCACGCATAAATAAGGATGTCAACTCCAAAATTCTTTCTAATCTTAATAATAATAAAACTATCATTATTTACTTTTATAATTTTTTTTTGTTTCTACGATGATTTTAATGATTATTATTTCAGTTTAAAATTGATAGTTGGGAACAATTATTTACTTATTTACTTCGGAATACTAAAGACTGCCGATAATCACAGGTAGATAATTCGATAGCGTTTAGTTTCTGCTATGATCGAGTCAATTACGAATCACATTTTTATTTAATTTGCTAAGGGGATATTAAGCGATTAAAATTAACATGAAAAATGTGCCTGCTTTATCATTGATTTCGGCAACTAACTTTTTTGCTTCGTTTCGTTGCTACGTTTGAAATAAAAGATTTTTACAAGCGCAAAAGTATTTTAACGAACTTTTGAATAAACATCATTCCATTAAGGCCACTAAATAAGTACTTACCACATAAGATTTTTTTATGTTACCAAAAATAAATAAACTTTAATTTTCTGCTTAATTTAATTCCTTAAATAACTAGTAGTAGCCCTAGAATAGCTTGTGTGGCGCCCGGTCCGTCGTCCGGCGGCACTCTTGTGTTCGCGGCCAGTGGCCCAACGGCAGCACAAGCGCAATGGCGGCCATTACGTAAGCTCGTGTGCGTGCGGATTTTTGTCAGTGTAGTAGTGAATCAGCTGAACAGGGTGTTGTATTGGGTTGATAAGAAATGAAGTTGTTTCCTTAATTATCTCGGAAACTAGCCTGAATTTTTGGCTCAAACTTTGGGAACGTATTCAGTGTGACGTATACATGCTCCCATTAAACGGAACGTAGCTGATTTAGAAGGACCCTATATACTGAAGGCGTGTTTAATGGTAAAATCACACCCAGAATACTTTCAAAAAGTAACAGAGGTCTCTGTCCGACCGCAAAGAGCGCAGTACGTAAATCTCCTGTACCAACCACCATGTCGTTACGATATTTACAAAAGAAATGCATATAACATGTGCATTAAACTATTTAATAATCTTCCTGACTATATTAAGCTGCTACATGGTAGGGAGTTCAAAATAGGGTTGACAAATTGGTTACATACAAATTGTTTTTATTCACTTAAGGAATATTATGACTGGAGGAATTATTCTGACTAAGCAAATTAGGTATATGTTATTTAAATTTTAATTAATAATAAATTGACTTGTGTAAAACATTTAGAAATTAGGTAGATGATATTTAAATTTTGATTAATAATAAATTGACTTATGTAAAACATTTGCATGCTGGTTCATATCTGGCGAATGTGTCCTGCTCCATTTCATTATGTAACATCTAATGTACCACATTCTGCAAATAAATAATAAAAAAAAAAAAAAAAGAAAAATGGAAGAGAAACCTCGTCATGTGATATATCGTAGGATTGAGATAATCCTAAGCATTAATTCCACTAGCAGTAATAAAATATTGTATGACCATATTATGGTTAATACGTTTTTTTCTTTACGGATGTCACAAAATTTTTCAAACGCTCTATAGGACGCTTGTGTCGTTTAGTCCTTGGAAATGTTTGATAAATATGTTTAAAAAGCTTTAAAGGCCGTTTTTAAAATTGTGACAGTTGACGAATTAAGGATCAATGCATAAATGATCCTGAAAATAAACAGCTATCGACTATGGAGGTGTTTTAAGATGAACCAATTCCAACAAAAGTCCCATGCGCTCGGAACACTTTGAAACTTACGGTCGCCTATTTTTCCGAAATATCCGATTATATGACAGAAACGTCACTAGAGAAATTTAGAATGGTTAATTCTTAATAGTAAACAGCCACTTTTTTTCCAAAAGTCTTCAGTTTAATAAGGGAAACTGACCAGCATAGTCGAATCGCCATTCGTGACGAAAATGTGAGCTTTTACACGTCTCGTCAAACAATTGACTATTTGAACACTCAAAATATGAAATTAACAGGTCCAACGCTACAAAATTCTTGCTTGGAATCTAAACATTTCTTTTGGTACCCATATTTTAAAATTAAATGCGTGAACAGAGATTTATGTAGCCAGAAGCAACTGTCGGTGCGGTCTAAAACCATGCTTTGGAGGTGCCTCAAGCTGAGTGGAAAAAATGCTATGAAAAGTGTTTCGGACACATTAAAAAGTACATAAATCATGAAAGACAATACCAATAAACGCAATCAATACCATTTTAATAATAAACTACTTTGTTTTCATAGTTAGGCTCACAACTTAAATAGTGTCCCACGTATTAAATCAAATTACTTACTAGATATCGTAGTAGTCTTTAAGTTTTGATTCCGTTGCGAGTAGTGGCGAATTTCAAAATATACGGTATGATTATAGGTAGGTACCTAGACCTACCTCAGCGTTTTGAATTTTTGCGTTGATTTAGAATTTTTCACAGTTTAGAGGCAATTAGATTTAAGAAGTGTTTGATATGAATTTCCACTTTAATATCTCTACGCGTTCATGTGAAAAAGGGTAGGTAGTAAGTTTATAATTATTAACAAAAATATTATTTTAATATTTTATGTAACTTCAAATTTATCATTTTGGCAATTTTTCCTTTATCTGTACTATACAGGGTGGAATTTTGTAATGCCACCTGGAGGGAAAGTACTCATAATACTGTAGATAGATTTTTGTTCTGAAAGAAAACTTTCCTTTATTTTTGAAAGAGAACTGCATTCAAAGATTTTCGAAAATTTTTGAAAATTCTATACCTTCCATACCATACAATTTCCTGTACCTACATAATTAAAATAATTTAAGATTTCATGGTTTTCCTTTCATTTGATTTATCAATTTTGTTGGAGAGATTTCATCCTTATACTTAACCCTAACGATCGATGCAATGAAAATACAGGGTGTAATTTTTAACAGATTTTAGTTGGTTCGAATCCTGGGCGTGGCAAGCAATTTTTTGGAAATCTTTGAATGCAGTTCTATTTCTTTTCAAAAATAAGGGAATGTTTTCTTTGAGGAAAAAATTATATCTACAATATAAAGAGTACTTTCCTTCCAGGTGGCATTACAAAATTCCACCCTGTATAACGTTGCTTCGTGCCGAATTTCAAGATTCTGAGTTCACGGGAAGTACCTTGTAGGTTTTGATTCCCTAGCGTGTGACGGAAATTCGTCAAAGGTGTCGGTATAAACTGTTGTATCTTTTGATCGCGTTAACTTAGAAGTTTGATTTTTTCACTGCTTAAAGGGACAATAGACCTAGGTATTTGGTATAAATTTCAGTTTCATACCTTTATTCGTTCGTGAGAAATAAGGTAGTAAGTTTCATTTTATTAAAATATATTATTATATACCTAAAAAAATGTGATTTTCGCAATTTTTCCTATATTTGCATTATATGACAATGCTTCATGCCAAATTTCAAGATTCTGAGTTTACGGGAAGTATCCTGTAGGTTTTGATTCCTTTGCGAATGTCGAAAATTTGTTGAAAATATCGACATAATCGGCTGTATCTTTTGATTGGCTTAGCTTAGAAGTTTGATATTTTCACAGCTTAAAGGGACAATAGACCTGAGTATTTCATGTGAATTTCAGCTTGATACGTCCACGCGTCCTTGAGATAAAGGGTCTTGACAGACAGACAGACGGACAACAAAGTGATCCTATAAGGGTTCCGTTTTTTCCTTTTGAGGTACGGAACCCTAAAAACAAGTGAAAGCGTGGGTAGCTTAACATTAATAGGCAAATATTTTATATCATGCAATAGCCAATAAAATTATATATTAGTAGAAGAAGAAAGCAGACACAAGTTTCATACATTTTATGGGAGTAAGAATGGATTTAATTAGAAAAATACATTACTTTTTTCGCTTCTTTTTCAGTTATTTTCCAACACAAGAAAAACCAGGTCGTTAAGGTATGTTTTATTTGCATTGTATTTTTGGTATTTGAGCTATTCTACAAAACGAATGTAAATTTATTAGTCTACGTCTATTAGTTTCGACATAATTGTTGAACAAAGATACCCCTTCCCAGCGGTTTCCATAGTAATCGGAATAGGCTGAGTGATTCTTTCAGGCAGTGCAGTTTCGCATGTCGCGTGCACTATGGAAACCGCTGGGAAGGGCTATCTTTGTTCAACAATTACGTCGAAACTAATAGACGTAGACTAATAAATTTACATTCGTTTTGTAGAATAGCTCAAATACCAAAAATACAATGCAAATAAAACATACCTTAACGACCTGGTTTTTCTTGTGTTGGAAAATAACTGAAAAAGAAGCGAAAAAAGTAATGTATTTTTCTAATTAAATCCATTCTTACTCCTATAAAATGTATGAAACTTGTGTCTGCTTTCTTCTTCTACTAATAGATAATTTTATTGGCTATTGCATGATATAAAATATTTGCCTATTAATGTTAAGCTACCCACGCTTTCACTTGTTTTTAGGGTTCCGTACCTCAAAAGGAAAAAACGGAACCCTTATAGGATCACTTTGTTGTCCGTCTGTCTGTCTGTCAAGACCCTTTATCTCAAGGACGCGTGGACGTATCAAGCTGAAATTCACATGAAATACTCAGGTCTATTGTCCCTTTAAGCTGTGAAAATATCAAACTTCTAAGCTAAGCCAATCAAAAGATACAGCCGATTATGTCGATATTTTCAACAAATTTTCGACATTCGCAAAGGAATCAAAACCTACAGGATACTTCCCGTAAACTCAGAATCTTGAAATTTGGCATGAAGCATTGTCATATAATGCAAATATAGGAAAAATTGCGAAAATCACATTTTTTTAGGTATATAATAATATATTTTAATAAAATGAAACTTACTACCTTATTTCTCACGAACGAATAAAGGTATGAAACTGAAATTTATACCAAATACCTAGGTCTATTGTCCCTTTAAGCAGTGAAAAAATCAAACTTCTAAGTTAACGCGATCAAAAGATACAACAGTTTATACCGACACCTTTGACGAATTTCCGTCACACGCTAGGGAATCAAAACCTACAAGGTACTTCCCGTGAACTCAGAATCTTGAAATTCGGCACGAAGCAACGTTATACAGGGTGGAATTTTGTAATGCCACCTGGAAGGAAAGTACTCTTTATATTGTAGATATAATTTTTTCCTCAAAGAAAACATTCCCTTATTTTTGAAAAGAAATAGAACTGCATTCAAAGATTTCCAAAAAATTGCTTGCCACACCCAGGATTCGAACCAACTAAAATCTGTTAAAAATTACACCCTGTATTTTCATTGCATCGATCGTTAGGGTTAAGTATAAGGATGAAATCTCTCCAACAAAATTGATAAATCAAATGAAAGGAAAACCATGAAATCTTAAATTATTTTAATTATGTAGGTACAGGAAATTGTATGGTATGGAAGGTATAGAATTTTCAAAAATTTTCGAAAATCTTTGAATGCAGTTCTCTTTCTTTTCAAAAATAAAGGAAAGTTTTCTTTCAGAACAAAAATCTATCTACAGTATTATGAGTACTTTCCCTCCAGGTGGCATTACAAAATTCCACCCTGTATAGTACAGATAAAGGAAAAATTGCCAAAATGATAAATTTGAAGTTACATAAAATATTAAAATAATATTTTTGTTAATAATTATAAACTTACTACCTACCCTTTTTCACATGAACGCGTAGAGATATTAAAGTGGAAATTCATATCAAACACTTCTTAAATCTAATTGCCTCTAAACTGTGAAAAATTCTAAATCAACGCAAAAATTCAAAACGCTGAGGTAGGTCTAGGTACCTACCTATAATCATACCGTATATTTTGAAATTCGCCACTACTCGCAACGGAATCAAAACTTAAAGACTACTACGATATCTAGTAAGTAATTTGATTTAATACGTCATAAATTGTAAACCGCTACGTTTGTACGGCGGAACCCTCGGTGTGCGAGTCCGACTCGCACTTGGCCGGTTTTTTTTTAAAGAAGAGGTGTAAACTAAAAATTAAAAACTTAAATCGATGTAATTTTTCGAGAAATGGGTCAGGCCCCAAATTTGAAGTATTTTCATCGATAAAATTGTGCATAGATTACGCCCTTAAAGTTTGATCACTACATGCCCGGACACACTGTATACAGGGTGTCCCGTAATGTAACGTCAAGCCGGAACTGGGTGTTGAGGAAAGTTGTGCTGGTTATCAGAAAAATATAAAAAAAAATCTATGTGGCATATTTTAAAAATAATAGGCATTTAAAAAAAATCAAAAAATTCTACTCCAGGTGTCCTTTTGCTCGTGTTGCCACAAATCTTCACTTTTTCCAATTTTTTTTTTTTATGTAACCCTGAATAATGCTTCTCTAAATTGTTATCAAAATTACAAAACCAGCTGCTCCAGCTTGGACGAAAAAAAATACATTATTCCCAAAAAAATTTTCAAAATAAAAATTTTGCCTAGTTTAAACTGACTGTACTGAAAAAAAATTGTACTACGCGAGTATGGCAAGTGACATCATAATTTGGCGCATTTAGTAAGGATTCCAAAATGGTATAACACTTGGTAAATTCTTGCTGTAATTGTCGACAATTTTTGGTTTTTTGGAAATAATCCCATTTTTAACTTTATCTACCTTGGTTAAAAATTATTATTCTAATGAAACCAAAATTCAAGTTTCTGTGACTGACTACCGTACAATCAGTCACAGAAACTTTTGTCACCATGACATTAATTAGTAGTTGACATACTGTGACAAAAGTCACCCGTGCGCGCGCGCCTTTACTACCTGCCCTGCCTGCACTTGTACTTGGTAACAGGGATAATAAGGATATGATTCGGTTATGGATACGGTTACGGATATTAGAATAATATTATACCGGTTTCGGTTACGGTCACGGATATGAAATCATTTCAGATTATCCGAAAGTCTCGGATAATTTCGGTTACGGAATTATTAGAATTTCAAAAATGTAGGTTTTTTTTTTTTTTTTTTTTTTTTATGTGATAGGAGGCAAACGAGCAAACGGATCACCTGATGGTAAGTGATTACCGTCGCCCATAGACACCCGCAGACCCAGGGGCGTTACAGGTGCGTTGCCGGCCTTTAAGGTAAAGATACGCTCTCCTCTTGAAAGCTTGCAGGTCGTATCCGTCCGGAAACACCGCAGACGACAGTCCATTCCACAGTTTGGTTGTACGGGGCAGAAAGTTTCTAGAGAAACGTACTGTTGTGGACTGCCAACCATCTAAGTGATGGGGGTGGAAGTGCTGTCGGGTAGATCGGTGGCGAAAAGTAGCGGCAGGAATAAGTCCGGATAATTCTTCGGAGCACTCCCCGTGATACATGCGATAGAATATGCACAGTGAGGATACATCTCTACGCAGCGCCAAGGGGTCAAGCCGATCCGAAATGTCCTGGCAGTCAACGATTCGAGCTGCTCTCCGTTCAATGCGGTCCAGAGGGAGAAGCTGGTACTGGGGCGCACCTGCCCAAAGATGAGAACAGTATTCCATATGAGGCCGAACCTGCGCCTTGTAAAGTTGCAGACGATGGGCTGGAGTGAAATACCGTCTCGATCTATTGAGCACACCAAGCTTCTTCGAGGCTAATTTAGCCTTACCCTCTAAATGACCACGGAACTGGACTTCGCTCGATATGTCGACACCAAGGATTCCGATATTGGCTGAGGCAGTTAGGGGAGTGCTCTCGAAACAGCGGGATACGACAAACGGCAACTTTTTGGCGGTGAACGCGCAAACTTGTGTCTTTGTAGGGTTAAATTGGACCAAATTGCGTCGACCCCAGTCTGAGACCTCCTTCAAGGAGGTTTCAATGTCGGACACAAGTTTGTTACGGCTCTCAATGACGTTCTCCCGAGAGATATTTGCGCCGCCGGTATAAGCGGCATCAACCGTGCTGTCGTCCGCATAGCAATGAATGCCGCTAATTTGCAGCATATCATTGATATGCAGAAGGAAGAGCGTAGGCGATAGCACACAGCCTTGGGGGACACCAGCATTCACAGACATAGAGTCTGAGCATTTACTGTCGACAACGACCTTAATGCTTCTGTCTGCTAAAAAGCTGGCGACCCATCCGCATAATTTCTCGGGAAGCCCATAGGAAGGGAGCTTCGAAAGAAGCGCTTTGTGACAAACCCGATCGAAGGCCTTCGCCATATCCAAACTGACCGCCAATGCTTCCCCCTTAGTCTCGATCGCCTGTGCCCAACAATGTGTCAAGTAGACCAGAAGATCACCAGCCGAGCGACCTCCACGGAAACCGTACTGTCGGTCACTTAGCAACTGGTGGGCCTCTAGGTACCGAAGGAGCTGGCTGTTGATAATGGATTCCATTATCTTCGAGAACAAGGAGGTGATTGCTATCGGCCTATAGTTGGACGGATTTGAGCGGTCACCTTTTTTAGGGATCGGGTGCACCAAAGCTGTCCTCCATGAGGTCGGGACTATGCCAGAGAGGTAGGAGAGCCGAAAAAGGCGCGTTAAAACCGGTGCTAACTCTGGAGCGCACGTCCTCAGCACGATAGGAGGGATTCCATCGGGCCCACTCGACTTATGGATATCCAGGGAAAATAGAGCCAGGCGTACTGAGCTTTGGTGGAACCGGATATCCGGCATACAGCTCTCACACCTTGGTATAATCGGTGGCTCATGTCCCCCGTCATCCAGTGTCGAGTTGGACGCAAAGAGTTTGCCCAGAAGATCGGCTTTCTCCTTTGCATCGTGGGCCAACGAACCGTTTCCCATGTGCAGGGGTGGAAATGATGGCGTGCAGAAATTTCCTTGGATAGCTTTGGCAAGAGACCAGAACGCACGAGTTCCAAAAGGAAGACGCTCTAGCTTCCCACCAATTCTACCAATGTGCTCCGACTTCGCCCTTGCAATGACTCTTTTGAAAGACCTAGAGGCAAAGTTAAACTCCTTTTTTAATGCGCTGGTGTTTTCATCCCGTAGCCTCGCTGCATTTGCCCAGGCTTGGTAGGATTCCTGCTTCCGGCGTAAAACCTTTTTGCAGGATTGACTAAACCAAGGCTGAGATTTGCCACCAATGGGAACAACAGAAGACGGTATGAAAAGTTCCATACCCTGCAGCACCACATCAGCAACAAGATCAGCAACGACGCTGGGATCATCCTGCGTGAAGCAAACCTGCCTCCAGGGGTAAGATGCGAAGAAGGACCGCATCTCATCCCAGTCTGCTGACCTGTAGTGCCACACGCGGCGACTGCATGCAACTCGTGGTCGCGGCGAGCACGTGAGTGGCACCGTACTCCGGATAAGGCAATGGTCCGAGGAGCCCAGAGGGGCGCCAACGGATAGCTGATAGCCATCCGGATGGGAAGTCAGCAGAAGGTCTAACAGTGAAGGTTCTTGGCTCTCTACATCTGGGATTCGCGTGGGCGTAGTAACCAGTTGTGTCAAGCCATATGCGAAGGCGAAGTCGTGAACAGATCTCCCTGCATGATCGGTTTTGCTCGATCCGAGCCATTCGGTGTGATGGGCGTTGAAATCGCCAAGTATCACGACCTCTGCAGAGGGGATCTGCTGCTGCACTGATTCTGCAGCCATTTGGACGTGCTCAATGAGTCGGTCAGTTTCGGCATCACCGCTATGGGACCTATAGAGGCAGGCGTAGACGCGGGGGTGGTCATCGCTGTCTACGCGGAGCCATAAGGTGGAGAGGTCCCTGCTTTCGAGGTGGCTGAGGCGTCGAGAACTGATATTGCCCCCTACGTACACGCACACCCCGGCCCTAGGCACAAAGGCATGTTCCAGTTTATACCCAGGGTAGGAGAGATAAGATGTGTCCGCAGGAGACGATATCTGAGTCTCGGTTAAGAAAAGCAAGGCCGGCTTTGCTGTCTCAAGGTGGTGGTGAACAGCATTGAGGTTAGAGTGTAAGCCCCTGATATTGCAAAAGTCCACGGCCAGCGTGGCAGGGGGTGCCATGGTAAATTTGCTCTTGCCCCAGGTGTTGAGCGCGGTTTTGCCCTCCCCAGAGTACGAGGGGCGGCCTGGGCATCCACGCTCAGGTGTGTTGTGTCCTGAGCATGGATGTCCAGGGAGGGATTCTCCAACGCTAACGCAGCTGGTACCCTCCTGGGGTAAAATAGTTTTTAACTGCGCTATCATTAGGAGGTGGGGAGGGGGTGGGGGGGGGGGGGTTGGGCCTCCGGTACCCTCACTCACTCGGCGAAACACAACACAAGTGCTGCTTCACGCCGGTTTTCTGTGAGGCCGTGGTATCACTCCGGTCGAGCCGGCCCATTCGTGCCGAAGCATGGCTCTCCCACGGTAAAAAGGTATAATACAAGAAAAAAGGTATAACATAAAAAGGTATAATACAGTAGGTATAATACAAATAGCAAGATGCTGCGTGAGCGTGACCCACATAGCTACTTTATGTAGGTACCAACTAAGACGACACCTATGTATGATAAAGGTAAAACAGGCTGGCATATTAGATGGTGCCAGCGAATGCCAGACAAGTTGGTAACAAATATTAAGATTTAAGGTACAATTCCAAGACGGGCCGCAGACCGCAAACTGCAACCGCAAACTGCAAAACTATGAAATCGGCAGCGCGGCATTGCAGCTGCGGCGTGTATACCGCAAATTTCATAGAGTTTTGCAGTTTGGCCTTTATCCGAAACTATCCGTAACTTTTGAATCAGTTTCGGTTACGGTTATGGACATTTTTTTATTTCGGATATCCGATAGTTTCGGTTACGGTTACGGATATCCATAACATCCCTGCTTGGTAAGATGGCCCTCTCCGTCCCGCTCATACCTTTTAAAATGGCTTCTCCACCTCACCTAAGCCAGAAACTTAATTTTGGGCACATTAGAATAATATTTTTAACCAAGGTAGATAAAGTTAAAAACGGGATTTTTTCCAATAAACAAAAATTGTCGACAATTACAGCAAGATTTTACAAAGTGACACCGTCCAATGTTTTAAAATTTTTTTTTTTTTTTGATTTTACAATTTTTTTTCAGTACAGTCAGTTTAAACTAGGCAAAATTTTTATTTTGATATTTTTTTTTGGGAATAATGTATTTTTTTCATCCAAGTTGGAGCAGCTGGTTTTGTAATTTTGATAAAAATTTAGAGAAGCATTATTCAGAGTTACATAACAAAAAAAAAATTTGGAAAATGTGAAGATTTGTGGCAACACGAGTAAAAGGACCGCCACCTGGAGTAGAATTTTTGGATTTTTTTTAAATGCCTATTATTTTTAAAATATGCCACATAGATTTTTTTTTATATTTTTCTGATAATCAGCACAACTTGCCTCAACACCCAGTTCCGGCTTGACGTTACATTACGGGACACCCTGTATAAGTATAGATAGATTTAAATTCATTGGCTAAATGTTTGTATTATTATAATCAATCTTAAAAATCAATAAAGAGTACCTAGGCCTAGGACACAGTATCTCAAAATAAATATTATTTTATGCAATTGGAGATAGATTAAAAGTATTATTTCCAAAGGACAATGTTCATTTCTGGCCTGGCGTGGACAAGCTGCTAATGAAAATATGAATTTGCCAAAAATTTTTTAATTAATTTTTAAAGTATTCACTTAGTGTAACTTTGTATCAATTTGCCTTTATAAAAATCCAATTTAAATAGTACTTTATGTGATAATTACAACTTCCTGTCTTTAACACTCATTTCAGTGTTGCCAAAATGAATCTTATCGGTAAGAATCGATTCATATCGATTGTTGTTCGACTATGACAATTATTATTTTTTTTAATACGTATTCATTAAAATGACATTCGTAAAACCTTTTTAATATTCTAATAACACTACCAAAAATATTTAAATAACTAAATGAAACCTTTTTTTTTTTTTTTGAAGGGACGCGCGCTGGTAGCTTGAAGAGCTTTTCCAACTTCACCGGGCAGAGCGGCGAGTACAGAAGGTACTCTAGCCGTTTGGCGATAGTCGGTGCGCGTGCCGACGAGGCCGAGTGTGGGCTTCGCCTGTCGCAGACCGACGTTCGCGATCGGGCCGTATCGAGCGCAAAAGGCGCCCGATCAGTGGCGAACCCAACTAGAGGGTTGCCCACCGCGGTGTTGGACCAAAGTCCAGCCTACGGCGGGCTCACTCTAGTGGGCCCGATCGAGGGGGACTACGGACGCGGCCTGAGGGCGCCACGGTAGGCTCGGACCTCGGCTCAGGCCGTGTCCGGGGGACGGATTGGGGAGAACCGGCCCGGTACATGTCTGTACCGTCCGAAATGGAAAGCAGGGCCTCGTACTCGCCGGCGAGTACGGTGTAACGAGCTACTGTGTTGTGGAGTAGTTGGCGTGCTTAAGGCAGTGATGTCTGTGTTCAGAAATTCGGTAATAGGATCGTCCGGGTCGTCTAGGACATGCCTAGGTCGTCGGTATTGGGCAGCGACATCTTTCTGGGGTGTATACGTGGCGGCGCTAACGATAAGAGGGTTCTTGTGGTTGATCGCTTTATCAAAGTAGCGGCGAGAGGCTTCTTTCATAAAGTGATCGATCGATGGGATCTCGAAATCTCTATGGAGATTCGTATTACGCACGAACCACGGGGCATCCGCGGCTCGGCGTAAGAATTTGTTTTGGAGGGTCTGGAATTTCTTAAGGTTTGTGCAGGAAGTGTGAGCAAACACCGGACTGGCGTAAGTCAACACTGGACGGATGCAGGTTTTGTAAATTGTCAACTTATTTCTAAGTGACAATTTACTTTTCCTTCCAACTAGGTGGTAGAGTCGGTGGATGTAGTGGTTCGCACGGCTCAAGACGCGTCTGAGGTGCGGAGCGAACGATAATCTCTGGTCGAGAGTGAAACCTAAGTATTTGGCCTCACTTTTCCAAGGAATAGTTTGGTCAAATAAGGTGAGATGGGTGGGGACATTAGGACGAGTGCGAACCGGAGGACGTTTCGCAGACAAAGCCCTAGAAAAGTAACTACACTGCTGCACTTTTTTCGGGATTTACCTCGATACGCCACTTCCTGAACCATTCGCCTAATTGTGTGACTGCGCGTTGGAGCGCCAAGATGACGTAATTCCGATTACGTCCGGACTTGTAGAGTGCGGTGTCTTCCGCAAAGAGGGCTAAATCCGTATTCGGATATTTAGGGATGTCATTGACGTACAATGAAAAGAGGATGGGCGAGAGCACGGAGCCCTAGGGGACTCCGGCTCTTATGGGGCGGGGGGAAGAGAGAGAGCCATCTACTCGGTAACGAAAGGTGCGATTCGATAAAAAGTCACGTAAGATGTGCACGAGACTGTCCGGCACACCGAGTTCGTAAAGCTTGTAAATCAAGCCATTGTGCCAGACTTTATCGAATGCCTTCGCTACGTCGAAGAATAGCACTCCTGTCCCTACGGGTGGCTTAGCAGTGAGGCCGCTAAGTATGTGCTCCGTTAAGCGGTGCACCTGTTGTACGCAGGAATGTGAGGCGCGGAAGCCAAACTGTTCGTTTATTAAGAGATTATTAGAAACCTTATTTCACACACACCTCGATTATTTATATTCATCACCACATTTTTAGCATGGCAACACTGAAAATATTGTCACAGCTGTTATCTGTCATTCGCTTTGTTTTGTATTTTTCATCGTGAGTGTTGTTTAGTTCTCAAAACCAAGTTTTTGCCAAAATAAAAGCAGAAGAGTGTTGTATAAGTTTCCCTTTTGACGTCTTTATTTTTTTGACCATGGTCCTCGATGCTTCCCTTCCCGATGACCCTGGCATACTCTCGAACTACGAATCTCACTCAACCAATGACCAATGGCTCACTTTCGGACATCGAACCTTGCCTAAACGCCGACCACGGCTTACGTATGGACTCCGACCCGAGCCCCAATGTCAGCCCGATTTTGGATAATGCAACTAGCAATTCCTCAACCTCATGAGGAACCTATGATATGTATCAATTGTATAGCTGACATGATGCAGAGAAGGCGACATAGCCTAGAGCTTATTAAGTTCAGTTGGTTATAATGTCAGTGGATGACTCCTCAGCTGGTAAGTTATTGAATGAGCGTGTGGACTTGTTGAATACCTTTTACAATGTATTTGATCAACTACCTTTACCGTAGATTACCATAATCCTAATAAAACTTTTTTTTTAGATTGATAACAGCAGTGTATGTTGTCACTCATGTTGGACCGTGGCCACGGTGTGGCTCTGCACCAATCAAGGACAAATAATATTTCAAATGAAGAAGCAACCTCTAGCACTGGTCACTGTTAACGTGGATTGTCTTTGTTACAAATACGTTCCATAGACTGCATATTAACACGGAAAGAGAATCACATATTCGAAAAGAATGTAATAATGGAACAGATTTCACCTCGTCAAGTAAGTTTTTTTATAATTATTTTCATTATATTTTATTAAAGACATTGGCTTGATATATTTGAACAAAGTGTATATTTTTTTCTATACAAATACTTCTAACTGATAGATAAAAATTGACATCACATCTCAATATCTTAAAGAATGAATTTTGAATGATACCATAATTAATTTCTTTGTTTCAGCTGCGGGGATCTGACCAAATATGTCATCCTTAAGTGGCAGTGAGCTGATCGAGCTGCTACACATGCTGTGGAGCCCCAACAAACACATGATGGGACGAGGATTCATTTGCCCTGATATTGGCCGAATAACAGTAGGTTGCTGTGCTCATGTTATGACAATTTTGTGGTTTTTGAGCTGGGCAAGGTATCAGGAACATGTATTTCCACCTGCCTAGTTCCTAGACAATATTTTATTGACCCATGAGTCAGATTAAAATAATAATAATAATAAAAAAAATGGTGTTTTATTTTGCTTCTAACCTTTCTAGTCTTAAGCAAAAAAAAATTTTTTTAAGGACTTGGATACAAAATGATATTTATATTCTGTTTCTTACTGGTATAGACTATTTAATAAATAACAAATTACATGCTGTAATGTCTGTCCACCTCAGGCCAAAGGTCCCATACTAAGTGGGCATAACCCTTTATCTGTGATATTAATACATAATTGTTTTCTCATTTCCAGAACTTGGAGCTATTGAAAAAGAAGCGACGGATACTGCTGACCTTTTGATGCTTTTCGACGACATTTTTGACAGCGTGAATGGGAGTTACAGCAATATAAAAGGCGGCAAAATTTATAGAGGAGCTGTAACTCCCACATCACCACACCACAAGTTGTGGAACGAAAGTTTAAAAGTTTTAAAAAGTATGAAATTCGAAAATGCTCAAAATAAAGGTGTAGTGCCTTCTCTATCCAGCTGGATAAAAACGATAGAGAACTTTAAAAATTTAGCATGTACGATCTTTGAACGTACAATTTATTTAGGTTGTTTATGTCAGCAATACGCGCCGACCGCGGCGCGGTGGCATCAACTTACAGCAAACTTTATTTCTATGTTTCATTGATTTTACATTTAGTGTTTATTCGGTCACCAAACCAACCACGCGTAATCACTCATACCTTTTCACCATTTCGCACCATTTTAACCTAAGTAGTTTAGACATTGTAATAGTGTTAGTTATTGCAATAAACTCTTTGTCATAGCAACCAGTGATTTTCCATCCACCATTCCTTTCTTTGAATGTGCATACCGTACATTTAAATGGTCCTTCGAGCAAAGAAGTAACCGATCGCGAGTGCAACGTCAGTGACAGTTCAAAGTCGATACAGTGAAGTGTCATACACGGATTACCCTGGATACTGCGAGCGGTTCCGGAATACACCAGCGCTGTGGACAGACCAGTCCAAAGCCACCTCCAGCTATCACCAGGCGGAGCTATTTTAACTGCTTTGGGCCGTACCAAGGTTCAAGGCGTCACCATTCACCACATCCTTACTTAACCAAGTAAGATCTTTCCTTTTTATACACCACACCAACAACACCATAACCATGGAGGGTTTATTAGAAACACAAAACCAACTTATGGCGGGAATGGACAAACTTCTATCGAACTTTAAGAAGGACGGACATGACCGCAAAACACCAGATCATGCCAGGAGGAAGCTAGAGACCCTAGATACCTACTGGAATGAGTTTAACTCCAACCATATACAGTTATGTAGTTACGGAGACCAACACCACACCTACTTTACGGGCATGGAATATGAACGTACCAAGGAATTTTACAACAAAGCTAGGCAATTCATACAAACTTACATACAGGAAGGGGGTCGACCAAGTACACCTATCCTAAAACCAGCTACACCAATGAACGTACCAGTCACCATACCACCATCGCCTATGACTTTTTCTCAAAAGTCAGAAGGCAGCAACAGCAAACTAGATGAGTTACTACGCAAACAGGCTAGTAACTTTAAAGCATTCTCTCGGACTATAGCTAACATCAACATCAACGCATTGGCCAGCAAATAGGAATTCGATGACGCTCTCAAGATGATTCAGTCTAGGTGCACTGCACACAATGCACTGGGAGATTGATAGTGAACAGAAAGATGAAAACCATGTTTATGAATCGGAGTTCGCCAAATACGAAAAGGCCTACACGTTCATCAAAAAAGAAAAAAAAGAAATTAACACCAAGATGTGGTCGGCTTCGCATACGGAGAAGTCGACACCGCAAATGGAAATACCAATTTTTAACGGTAACTACCAGCAGTGAATTTCCTTTAAGGATTTGTTTCAAGCCTCTATTCACAACAATCCATCCTTGTCTAGCGCACAAAAACTTCAGTTTTTGAAAAGTAAATTAAAAAGTGAAGCTGAAAAATTAATTCAGCATTTGAATGTGAGCTCTGAAAATTACCAAATTTCGTGGGACATTCTAAATCACCGTTTCAATAATAAAAAGTTGATATTCACTTCTTACATAAACACTGTTCGAGCACCTTCGGCTGCCCTCGGTTGCTCTCGGCCCAGAGGCGCGGGCGCTCGGCACCCGCGGCGATCGGCCGCTCACTTCACCTCACGCCACCGGAGACATCGCGCGCTCCCTTGCTTATAATTGCCAACCAAACTGTCATTAACGTAGTTTCTTTCAATAAACCTGTAATACAGTCCACTACGTTCTCATTTCAACAATTCCCGGTCGAGGCCCCTACATTTTGGTCCTTTACTCGCCGCGAAAAGATCCAGCAACTGGAAGACTACGTGGGACGGTTCGTGGACTTTGGCCCCTACGTGGACAGCGCCGTGTCATCGCCTACTGGAACTGCAGGTGGAAGTCGCAGCTCATCGTCGAGGTCGTCTACAAGAAGAAAAGCACAGAACGCACACATCAAGACTCTTCAAGATTCCAGAAGTCCAATTTGACCGTTGTAACTTCGACCTGGGGGTCGAAAAGCGCCGTGTCATCGCTTCATCGTGGGAATCAGGTCGCCTTGTGGATAAGGATAACGATATTTGTGAGTTCGTTCCAATTTTTCCGTCTATATCCTTTTCAATACCAAATTTCGTACGTTAAATTTTGAAAT
Organism: Ostrinia nubilalis; assembly: GCF_963855985.1. Taxonomy (NCBI): domain Eukaryota; kingdom Metazoa; phylum Arthropoda; class Insecta; order Lepidoptera; family Crambidae; genus Ostrinia; species Ostrinia nubilalis. The sequence continues at coordinate 8,034,092 of NC_087118.1, read as the reverse complement.
TTAACGATTGTTCTCATCTAGCTTTTCTGTCTTTCTTCATTGCCTCTAAATAACTGAGTTAAATCAAGCTTCAATTATTTGTTTACATCTATCTGCACGCTTTAATTTCTTCCCTCTTCTTTCTGCTTACACGCAGCTATCGATTTACGTACCTACTTTATAATATAACGGTCGCATCAGCTGTGCGCTCGACCCACATTTACATTGCATTCAAGGTCACGCGTCTATTCATTCATTCCTTATCTATTTATTGCTATTTTTAGCGTGTAGATTCTACACATCTTAGTTTGCAATTTTTTAACCGTTAAATTTTAATTTTCAAATCGACAATGGCCACTGATAGCTTACCCATCCTAATAAAAAAACGCAGTGCTATGAAGGCAAAGCTTACTCATTTTAGCAACTATTTAAGTAATTTGGGAAGCTATAAACACATTTCCGATTTGCAGCGTATAGATTTAGAGGGCCGATTTAGTAAATTTGATGCCTTATACGCTGACTTTGACGCATTACAGCTCGACATCGAGGTGCAGTCGGATGCTCCGGACTCCGAGTACGAAGAACGCGCCCAGTTTGAGGAGCGGTACCACGCGCTGGCTGCGCAGGCACGCAGCTTGCTGGCCAGCGCGGGCTCCGGGGACAGCGAGTCAGTGACGAGTTCGGCGAGCAAATCATGTGCATCGTTACACAATAATTTTATTCGCTTACCTAAAATTGATTTGCCTAATTTCAATGGTAGTTATCAGTACTGGCTTGAGTATAGAGATACGTTTTTGTCACTAATTCACAATAGCAGTAGTATTGACAACATTAGTAAATTCCACTACCTACGTGCATCCCTGCAGGGGAATGCACTCGAAATTATAAAGAACATCGATTTTAATAGTGATAATTATAAAATGGCGTGGAATTTACTGTGTGAGCGCTATAACAACAGTAGGCTTTTAGTGAATAATCACGTGCAGGCATTGTTCAATGTTGGCAACGTCTCGAAAGAGTCGAGTGCTTCTTTGCGTCATCTCATTGATACAATTATTAAAAACATCAGAGCGCTAAAAACATTGAACGAGCCCACGGAGTATTGGGACACGCTTATTGTTTACATGATGTCGAACAAATTAGATATTGTAACTAGTCGAAATTGGGAGGAATATCGTAGCACCTTACCTGGATCCCCATCTTTGTCTCAATTTTGTAACTTCATTAGTAAAAAAGCCGATTTACTGGAGACTATTGAAGAAAAACTTAATCAAACTAACTTAGAATCAAAACCTAAATGCTTTATAGTTGCAACTAATAATTATAACAGCGACAATCTAAATCAAAATTCACAAATTAATTCAATCAAATAGAAAAAATAAAATGTCCTTTATGTGCTAAAAATCATCTTTTATATACATGTGAAAATTTTCGTAACTTGCCTATTGATACACGAATTACTAAAGTAAAAGAATTCAATCTTTGTTTTAATTGTTTACGTCCGGGTCACTTAACTAATCGATGTAGATTGTCGCATTGCAAATACTGTAAAGGCAAACATAATACGCTTTTGCATGTTGACAAGCCTAAACCTACTTCTTACCAAGACCCCATGCCTAGTAGTGTTGCCTTACCAACTAGCATTTCTGGAGGTGCCTCTTTACTTACTTGCAAGCCAGATAATGTAGTCTAAACTAGTGACACTTCTACTATACATCATACTACATCTTCGCATATTTTGCTTTCCACAGCGTTGGTGAAAGTGGTCAGCGAGGGCAAGAAGGTCGACGCAAGAATACTGTTGGATAACGGTAGCACAGCCAACTTTATTACGAGTTCCTTTTGCGACAGACTGCGATTGCCTAGACGTAGTGCGAGCTCCACGGTGACAGGTATAAATAGTCAGAGTTCCACTAGCACACAGTCCTGTAACTTAGTCATCGAGTCAAATAATGGCGACTACAAAGCAGAGATCGACTGTTTCATACTGCCTCAGATCACAAAACCATTGCCGTTATCATCAATTGACACATCTAAAATCCCTATACCTTCAAATATGCATCTAGCTGACCCTTCTTTTCACATTCCGTCAGACATCTTAGTTGGCGCTGAAATATTTTGGAGCGTCATAGGTCACGCGTCTATTGACCTAGGCAAAAATCAGCCCAAGTTTTATGAAACAAAGCTAGGGTGGATTGTGTCAGGCCCTGTTGTAGCTCTTCAATCACGTCCATCGTTCTCAAAGCTTTCGCATTTTTGCAATCTTGCTACAAACGAACTGAATTCTAATCTATGTTTCTTTTCGCACCTTAATTCAGTTTTTTCTAATTTTTCATCGCAGGAGGAACGAGCTTTGAAACGTAGAAAAGCACCTCCAAGCACACGGTGGAGCTACGCACCGTCTATGAGCAATCCAGCTGATCATTTTTTTCGCGGGCTGAAGGCTGACCTTATCAGCGAGTGTTCTATGTGGTCACGGCCTAACACTTGCATTCAAAAATGCCCGAGAATAACATGAAACATTGCATAATATTTCCATTTCCATAATATTCATAATTTGTACATCTAATTTCTACATATCAAAATAATTACAATTAATTAATTTATAGCAAGATTTATTTACAACTCAACTTAAATACTAACTTACTTACAATTTAAAATTATCTTTGAGTTGTCTAGTCTCTCAGGCAACATAAATGATGACGTTGTCATCCGTGTAGGCGGAAGGCTCGGTCTCCCTCCGCACGACTTTGTATCAGTACATTATTATTATTTCTCGATTCAGTTCTACAACGCCTATAATATAATTAGTAAAATCGATTATCTTACTTCATGCTAGGCCAGTATTCATGATAGCGCTACTATTAAATTGTTCCAGAAGATGACATCATAATTCATTTAATCCAAGTTGTTGTGTTCATGTTGATTCTCAATTTATTTAATTACACTTTTAACATGCTACAAGTGCATTTTATGTTTTTTTTTTTTAAAGCTTCCTAATGTGTGTTTAATTATTGATTTATTTAATCATAGTTTAAAATTAAATATTATTAAAATTATTTCTTTACTCGAATCGCTATTTTGATAACACAAGGGAAACGGAAGTAAGTACAAGGTGCACTATTCAATAATTATAAAATTACGAATCAATTATTTAATTGTTTTAAATATACTCAGTGATATTATAAAATAATTTCATTGTATAATGTGTTACTTTAGTATTTTTATTCGTAAGTAATTTGATTTTATTTCAAAGTGATTTCATAATGTTTTAAAAAGTTGCAAATGTATTAATTAAATATAAAAAGTAGATTTAATATTAAGTTAAAATATTTTAACAATGTTTTAAAATAATTATTCATTTGTATGCAGTGTGATTGTTATCAATTTATTATTTTCTTAAATGGTGCTTTGGTTCGGATGTTACGTCACTTGGTTGCGTCAGTCGGAGTAGTAGTGGGTGGCGCAGATCGGTGTGACGGGGCATTCAGTGTTAAACCACCGTTGAGGAAACAACTCAAATAAAGTGGTGTTATTTTACGTCTGAGTTTTAATCATCACCAATTCACAATGGATCCTTCAACATTCATACCTATCGAAAAGTAAATATGTAAGCTTATAAAGTTTTAATTGTGTACCTTTGTCTGTTTTGCAGTTAAAACCGTGCACGCCGAGTTCGTTACACTGCTGTTTCTAAACCGAGTCGTGGCTCTTCAGGGCAAACCCAAGAGCATTCTGTACAACTACAGCATCAATTTTGTCGGTTCCAATAACAAGCTACGTAACTTCTTACTGGAAAGCCATATTGCATACTTAGTTAGCTTTCTTATCAAAGCATCAGATTTACTTTGTCCCTTCCATGGTCTAGTTATTGTCTAAAATTTTGTACTTACATTTGACAACGCTTGACAACAGCATTGTAACCGATCTTATTACTAAACTAGCGGCCGCCCGCGACTTCGTACGCGTGGATCCCGTTTTACCCCCTTCATCTATCTTACGCGGTTTAGATTTTTTCATACAAATGTTTTTTTCCGCTAACTCCCGTTCCCGTGGGAATTTTGCAATATCCTGTTGTAACTAAGCTTCAAGTTTACTAAGGTACCTGCATGCCAAATTTCAAGCGTCTAACTTAAGCGGTTTAGATTTTTCATACAAATGTTTTTTCCCGCTAACTCCCGTTCCCGTGGGAATTTTGCAATATCCTGTTGTAACCAAGCTTTAAGTTTACTAAGGTACCTGCATGCCGAATTTCAAGCGTCTAACTTAAGCGGTTCAGATTTTTCATACAAAACGATTTTCCCGCTAATTCCCATTCCCGTGGGAATTCCTAGGTATCCTATAACCTGCCCAGGAGTATGAAGAATAATTGTACCAAGTTTCGTTAAAATCCGTCGAGTAGTTTTTGTTTCTATAAGGAACATACAGACAGACAGACAGACAGACAGACAGACAGACAGACAGACAGACAAAAATTTTACTGATTGCATTTTTGGCATCAGTATCGATCACTAATCACCCCCTGATAGTTATTTTGAAAATATATTTAATGTACAGAATTGACCTCTCTACAGATTTATTATAAGTATAGACAAAGCTCGCTGACACGTGCAGTGCGCATTCTTGCTTGGATAATGAGAATACGTAATCCACACAAATTACCATATTTAACCACTTCTGAACTTACCAATAGAATAAGAATAAGAATAAGAAGCGTTTATTTGCCAGAATACAGGTTATAAGGTTCTTACAAAAAATTTTTAGTACAAGTATTCAACCTGCATGCAGGTGTGCAAATACATTTTGTCAAGTGGTAAGTCAGTAGGATCACTCTTTATTAACATTACATTCAATTATATCATTACATTACTTTAGTCAATTTATTATTTACCTACATTTACATTGTCATATTTTTATAATCCATAAATTCATTCACGCTGTAAAAACAGTACTCAAATAACCATTCAGTCAATTTTATTTTAAACTAGCTTTCCGCCCGCGGCTTCGCCCGCGTGGAATTTTGTCTGTCACAGAAAAACTTTATCGCGCGCGTCCCTGTTTCAAAAACCGGGATAAAAACTATCCTATGTTCTTTCCCGGGACTCAAACTATCTCTATGCCAAATTTCATCAAAATCGGTTGCTTTTTTATCTTTTTTTTGGGTCGCCTTTTCTCAGATTTCTTTTTTTTGACAGATTCCCTATTAATTGCAGATTTTTGAAAAAAATAATCAACTTCCTATCTTTGATGCAAGATACAAAATTTTTGCTAGAAACATAAAAAATATGCTTTTAGCGGAACATTCTAAAATTTTCAACTTAAAGGTTTGAAAAAAAAAAAGAACTTCCATAGGTCCAAAATAATTTTAAAAACTGCGCAGTTTTCTGAACTTTCATAATAACACAAAAAACATGTACTTAATAGGCCATTATTTTCTGTAATCGCTCCACTCAAGTGGCAAGTTGGAGATTCCGTTACATGTTTTTGACTTTCTTAGGACTAAGTAATGTTTGCAATCCCTTAAGTTTACGTTATGTAGAACACATTTAGAGACAATATCTGAAAAGAACATTTTTTATCCACAACGGGGAAGCTCTTGCCCTTCATCTGGTATACAATAGGGAATATGAAAATATTGATGAACTGCGGACAAAGCTGACTGAAGCACAAAACCAAATTAAAATGAAGAAGAAGGTTTTACAAAGAATTTTTTTGCGTCGTTGTCGAATGTGCATTCAGGTCAACGGCGGACATTTTGAACATTTACTTTAAATTAAATCATTACACCCTTCTCTCTCTCTCTCTCTCTCTCTCACACACACACACACACACACACACACACACACACACACACACACACACACACACACACACACACACACACACACACACACACACACACAAACTCTTTCCCTTTCTCTCACACTCTAATAATATGTAGGTATATCGAATTTAATCGTAAAGTAACAACCACCACTGTGGTCTAGTGGTAAGACCACCTATTTAGGACAGCCAATTCCTCTGTGGTTTAGGATTCCGAGTGAAGCTCGCTGATCATCCATCAGTTTCCATCAGGTCAGATGAATGGCAAGAGATTCCTCGTTGTGGATAAAAAAATGTTCTGTTCAGTTATTGTCTTTAAATGTGTTCTACGTAACGTAAACTTAGAGAATTGCAAACATTAGTTAGTCCTAAGAAAGTCAAAAACATGTAACGGAATCTCCGACTTACCACTTTAGTGGAGCGATTACAGAAAATAATGGCCTATTAAGTACATGTTTTTTTGTGTTATTATGAAAGTTCAGAAAACTGCGCAGTTTTTAAAATTATTTTGGACCTACGGAATTTCTTTTTTTTTTTAACTTTTAAGTTGAAAATTTTAGGATGTTCCGCTAAAAGCATATTTTTTTATGTTTCTAGCAAAAATTTTGTATCTTGCATCAAAGATAGGAAGTTGATTATTTTTTTCAAAAATCTGCAATTAATAGGGAATCTGTCAAAAAAAAAGAAATCTGAGAAAAGTCGACCCAAAAAAAAGATAAAAAAATTTAAAGCCTACTGGGTCATACAATTTGAAAAAATCACAAAATTAACGATAACTTCTAAACTATGAAAAATCGTAGAACATACATGGGGGTGAAATCGATAGGTCTAGTCCTCACCTATCACCTGCCTTCGGCTTGACACCTTACAAGAAACACCCTGTATACATGCAGGCTAAAGGCAGAATTTCTAATTTTTTAAATAGGGGTTTGCAGCTGTCTGTAAACCACGTACTTGTGATGGCTCGAATGCATCTCTTTTGGAGCTTAAAGACTCTTTCCACGTCTACGGAATTTCCCCATAAAATTAGGCCATAGTTGAGCACTGATGATACGTGTCCATGATAAGCAGTGATGGCTGCTTCAATGGAAACAGTGTTCTTTAGCGTTTTAAGGGCATATACGAACCGGTTCAATCTATTACATATTGTGTCAATATGAGTCTTCCAATTTAAGTTACTTTCAATGTGTAGTCCGAGGAACTTAACACTATCTACCTTTTCAATTGGATCACTATCGTGAATTAAGTTCAATGGCGGTGTCCTTGTCTTATAAGAATGGAATTGCATGAATTTCGTTTTGGTAACATTTACATTTAAGTCATTTTTATTCATCCATGTGATTATGTTTTTTAATGCACTATTAACGCTCTCTTCATATGCATTTTTATCATAACCTTTTATTAAAAGTGTCGTATCATCCGCGTATAGTATGCACTTATGTGTTGTTGATCGAGGCAGATCATTAATATTTTCCATACAAAACGTCACACTGTTCAACGAGCGTGTATGTTTTATTAGTAAGGGGGGTAACAATACCTCCTAACTTTTCCGACCTGAAATTTTTAAACCTATACTTCAGACGTCTCACAATTTTTGCTTTAATGCCCTCTAAGAGGTTAATGTATTTTAGGTACTGGGGATTCCACACAACCGAAGCATATTCTAGCTGAGATCTTACATAAGCATTATAAAGTAGGTAATATTACGGTGTTCACATTTTTAAAGTCTGTACTTTGACGGTAAATAAAACCAAGTAGTTTGTAAGCCTTAGCAGTAATTTTGCTGATAATATGAGATTTCTTACAATCGTCCAGCGATTTTATAATTGAATAAATTTTTGTGTCATCAGCATACAGTAATATGTTGGAGTTACTAAAACATTTTAAGACGTCATTTGTTGTATCATTATGTTTGTATTATCTTTGAATTATAAATAAAATTATAATATGACTTACTTGACTTATGGTCCTATGTCCCCTAGATGGGGCAGAGGGCGTCCACAACAGCCCTCCATCTCGTTCGGTCTTGAGCTTCTCGCTTGATCTCGCTCCAGGTCTTGCCGATCTTCTTCGCCTCGTCCGCTACAGTGCGCCGCCAAGTTTGCCTGGGTCGACCACGTTTGCGTTTTCCTTGGGGATTCCAATCCAGAGCCTGCTTAGGGATGTGATCGGGGTCCCTTCGGAGAGTGTGGCCAATCCAGTTCCACTTGCGGCGCTTGATCTGCTGGTCGATCGGAATTTCGTGGCAGCGTTCCAATAGCTTGACGTTGGAGATTTTCTCGGGCCAGTATATGCCGAGAATTCGGCGAAGGCAGCGGTTGATGAAGACCTGCAGCTGGTGCGAGATAACCTTGGTGACCTTCCACGTTTCACACCCATAGATCAGAACGGATTTAACGTTGGACCCGAATATTTTGATCTTGACCCTTCGGGTCAATTTCCGTGACTGCCATATGGGGCGAAGTTGTGCGAAGGTAGCTCTGGCCTACCAAAGGCCAAATTATAATATAGAAGTCGTTTTACTTTTCATATCAATACCCAAAGCATTATTTGACTATAAAATGATGAAATATTTGTTACACATGCCTGTTAATTTAGGTTTTCATCTTGGTAAAACGTGTGAATTAAATTCTCAGAAATATTTCAATACACTCGTAAAAACACAGAAGGATGCGTAAAAAGTAATACAGTACTATAGCTACCTATATGGCTATAGTACGAAAGTTTCTATATCTGTAGGATAGATGGCGCTGTATCACGAGTTTGCCTAAAGTGTCAAGTTGCCTGTCTATCTCCAGTATATAATAGTAGTCTTATAATAGTAGTCTTTGGGCAGTTCGATTGAAGCATTCAAAGCAAGAAGTACTAACTTTAAGGTGTTATAATGTTGGAAATGTATAAATTAGTATCCTGAATAAATAAGTAATTGATCTACAAGTAACTTTTCTTTATAAATCGGAAGAGGGAGTGTGATCCACATCTTCAGCTCACAAACAAAGGTATGTAGCAATATATTACAAAAAGAACATTTCGCACCCTTCCTGGAATAAGTACGCAAGTGAAAAATGCCAACTTTTCAGGAGCGTAAAAAAACTGTCTTAAAAATGTATTACCATTATTAAAAATATGTGTTATACATCAAAAGATAGCTAAAAATGTCTGTGAGGGGCCTATGTATTTATATTTAAAATACACTTAGTAGGTTTTGAGAAAAACTTAAAAAACCGGCCAAGTGCGAGTCGGACTCGCACACCGAGGGTTCCGCCGTACAAACGTAGCGGTTTACAATTTATGACGTATTAAATCAAATTACTTACTAGATATCGTAGTAGTCTTTAAGTTTTGATTCCGTTGCGAGTAGTGGCGAATTTCAAAATATATGGTATGATTATATATATATATACCTACCTCAGCGTTTTGAATTTTTGCGTTGATTTAGAATTTTTCACAGTTTAGAGGCAATTAGATTTAAGAAGTGTTTGATATGAATTTCCACTTTAATATCTCTACGCGTTCATGTGAAAAAGGGTAGGTAGTAAGTTTATAATTATTAAAAAAATATGTCGTAGAATATTGATTGTCATGTAATTACTTAGTAATCATTTTAATAAAACCAAATAATAATAACAACATTAATTTTAAATGTAATAAATTATAATTTGATTTATTGTAAATGTCTAGTTATGTTATAAAATAGTTTGCAATAAGTAAAAGGAGTTGTATTGACCGTACCGAGACAGGTCGGGCGCTACCTGCTAGCCGGTTTGGGTGGGGATGGCTGTATAAAAGAACGAGCACGACCGTAGTCGTGGCATTCTGGCCTCACCCGCCGCTCGGTATTGTTGTCTCGGTCCTGTGTGTGAGACTGCTCGAATATTATTATTGTTATTATTGTATTCTTACCGAAATACAACAATCTATAGTGTTAAAACTATACATCGTTTTATTTAACATTCCTGGTGAAACATAATGTCCTGCCCCTTCTGACCGTTCTCCGACATCAGAAGCGGGATAAAGAAGGCCAGCCCACTTCAATTTTTTTCTCCTTTCTGCCGTACAGGCAAAACTCAAGGAACATTATGGCCATATTTTTAAAATATTTCTAACAACCCTCACGTCAATGTTACTCCGCTAAGTCATTTATCGGCTGTTCTGGAGCCCTTCAAACACCGAAATGCAGAAATAGAAGGCCCGTGTTATTATTTTTTTTCAATTGACTATCACCATGTTCGAAATCACAGGGATGATTACATTATTTTGAAATCTATAGTCACAGGGATGGCTTTCAGAGTTGTGGTACTTGCATACCTACTATTCATGATGCTTTCTTTATATTTGACTAAAATGCACTTGTACTTTTTGGCTTTTATCTTTTATTTTCGTTATAGTAGGTTTTATAAGACAAGGTAGTTTTCAGTTGATGAATATTCATGTTTTACCATAATTATGGTTAAAGGTAGTAGTTTGCAAATTAGTATTACATTCAATCATAAGTGATAATTTAATCTTAACTCAAAACAATTTTTAGTTTGGCTCAGTGGTACAAATAGTATCAAAAAAAAAAAAAGTGCGCCATTATGAACATGCAATAAATTACGTCACGTGCATTGAGTGAAAAATGTTATTGTAAACTATTTGAACCTATCACGGTTCACCACTGATCTGAATATTATCGTGACGGATGTAAATAGACTGAAACTATTAGAATCGCTTAAATAGACTTCCTGAATTCAAGAGTGTAGTCGATGGGTGATGCACACAGTGTTGTGGTATCTAGTACTTAATGGTACAGTTTCAGTAATGGTGATTAGTGTGGGAAATGGAGATACTCGAGTGTCCTACGAATTTATTAGTGACTAACATTATTGAAGTGTTACATAGCCCTGGCTCCTTCTATGTTCTTAAATGTTAAGTGTCGATTTTAGAAAATACTACATTATTTAATATCCCATCTCGTTAACTGCAAGCAGTTTTCTCAATTGTTAGGTCGGATCCGGAATATCGTAGCCGTATCCTATTAGAAACCGGTATCTGTTCTGAGTAGTCCCTGGGAATTAGGTAGTGCGATAGTTCTGGGTGGTGCAGTAAGATCTGGCCGTGTGTAGCTAAGAGTATGAAGTCATTGGTTGACTTAGGCTCCCGAGGTAGGGTATCAAAATGTGGACCGCAATTGTGATACCTGGGACTCATTCGATTTTTAAAGTAATTTTTGGTAATGATGATGTACCACATGGCCTTAGTGACTTCAATGTAGCAATTATTAGGAATTGTGAATAGTAATGATTGGATTTCTAAAAGCTAGGTAGTTTCTAATAGATAGCTATGGTTACTAGTTAGTATCACTAGACATCTACTTGGATGGCTTTTATTTTAAAGAGTGGATAGAGTATAGGAAACTAGTTGTAGAAAGAGTATCTAGTAGTACTGAAAGTTAAGTTTCCTCTTTTCTGAAAGCACATAAGTTGCTTGAAATAGAGGACCGTGTCATTTGTTTTTTTCTTCTTTTTTTTTTTCAACTTGGCTACCGCACATTCTATGATGGCATAGCATTTACCAGCTACTTTCGATTTGCTTCGTGACACCAAATTACAAAATGTAGTCTTGGGAATCACTTTAGACTCTAAACTTCAGTGGGGTCCTCATATTGAAACCTTGTCAGCAAGGCTCAGTTCAGCTGCTTTTGCAGTGAGAAAGATAAGGCAATTAACAGACATTGAAAAGGCAAGGCTAGTTTATTTGTCATACGGCATATTGTTGTGGGGCTCAGCTGCGGACATTGAAACTGTGTTTGTTCTGCAGAAGAGAGCAATGCGGGCCATTTATAACCTTGGACCCCGATTTTCCTTGAGAGAATTCTTTAAGGAGATTAATATACTGACAGTAGCTTCACAGTTCATTTATGAAAACCTTTTATATGTTCGCAAAAATATAGAGCAATTTACTAGAAAGAGTGATTTACACAATGATATTATAGAACTATAGATATGTTACGTTCATAGAAATTACGATTTTAATCCGTGCCGAGCTATTCCAAATTGCACACATTGACAAATGTAACTGATAAGTGAAACAAAAGATACGAAATAGCACGCAAATGAAAGAGATAGCTATAGTTTTAACGATTCTGCACTAACTAATCTATGTCCGCAGCGCACGCATCCTTATCGCTCTAACGTCAAAACAAGATCGCTTTCTCTTTCTTAACTTGAACATGGCGCATGGCGTCTTGATTGTTTGCATAATAATTGAAAATATAAATACTAAATAATTTTGCATAATCACATGTGGTAAGAGATCCCTTGTATTTTGTTTACTTTAGAGTCATAATTGGTACACTTTCGAAACACACACGATGGCATTTTTTATTTATTTTGGTAAGAACACAGGAACTTACGGTGTGGTACGCACGCGATTGCGCACGACGCAGGCCACACGAAGACTAAACACAAGACGTCCCAATTGGGACGTATTTGAGTATTCACAGCGCGAGCGCTTATAACATATCTGCTTTTGTTTTTATATAATATCATTGGATTTACACAAGTTCAATACAAGAAACAAAAATAAACTTGCCGTTCCAAATTTCAGATTGCACAAGATTGGTAATTCATTTATGGGGAAATGTATTAAACTTCTCAATAAATTACCACAAACTGTTGTAGAATTGCCCATTCATAAATTTAAAGCACATATCAAAAGCACCTTAATGAAATAGGGCTACTATAAAATTGATGATTATATAAAAGATAAAAATGTTTGGAATGTTTAACTACCTAGCTCGCATCAATACTTATAACTATAATTTGTATATTTTAAAGACTGTAAAACCTTGAATAGGAGGCTGACAATAGTGACTGAGTTTCTTGCGCTGCTTCTTCTCAGCACTGGCCCATTTATTGTCCCGAAGCAGTGGTAGGGTTAATTTGCAAAAATAAATGAATTTAGTACCGACCGAGTAGTAAATACCGAGTATCACATAATAAAATAATAAATAAAATCATTTATTTGCAGGAACATGCTTACAGATTGGTGTTAATTTAGTTAATTCCAGCATATTCTGTCGCATGCGACGTGCAAAAGTTCTTGTTCTTATAGTTTTATTTTTTTATTTAATTTTTCTTTATTCAGAAAACCACAGCTCTTATACATAACAGCAGCATAATAATAATACAAAAGTTATGTTAATTATTATTGCTACATTTAGTTTTAGACTCAAATTAATTGTAAAATAATGTCAAATTAAGTTTCATTACCGATGTCACATCATTCTATTACTTAAAAAGTCATTCACTGTATAATACATTTTAATTAACAAAAAGTAAAAAACTGTACTTTTAAAATTTGTATACAATGTAATAGTCTCATACGTTGGTAATTTAATTCAAATGTAATAAAGCACAGTTATAGAGCTTTCCGGGCAATACCTTTAAAACCTAGTCTGAAAATACCTTATCACGTCAAACTGATGTTGATTATTGCTGAAGTCTCACCTGCTCTATTGGGTGACGATCTGGGCTAGCATGGGAGAGCTGTGAGGGTCTTATCTACCATTGTGGATAATGATCCCGCACAATGTATTTTGTTAGTGGAATAAGTGACTTATGACTTATACAAGACTCATGACTTGCGACTATGACTGGGAGGGCTGTGGGGGTCTTATCTACCATCGTGGATAATGATCCTGCACGACTTATGACTATGACTGGCTCCTGTGTGGAGCGGGGCCCCTGTGTGGGGCGGGGCTCCTGTGTGGGGCGCTCCTGTGTGGAGATGACTTATGACTATGATTAGGCTCCTGTGTGGAGCGGGGCCCCTGTGTGGGGCGGGGCTCCTGTGTGGGGCGCTCCTGTGTGGAGGTGACTTATGACTATGATTAGGCTCCTGTGTGGAGCGCTCCTGTGTGGAGCGGGGCTCCTGTGTGGGGCGGGGCTCCTGTGTGGGGCGCTCCTGTGTGGAGGTGACTTATGACTGTGACTGGCTCCTGTGTGGAGGTGACTTATGACTACAACTGGCTCCTGTGTGGAGATGACTTATAACTATGACGGGCTCCCGTGTGGAGCGGAGCTCCTGTGTGGAGCGGGGGCTCCTGTGTGGAGCGGAGGCTGCCTTGGGTGGCGGTGGCTGCCTCGGGTAACACCGGGTTGGGCAACCTGCGCTAGGTATTCGGTAACTTGTGTCAATTTTGTGTATAGAAGATATAAAATACAATTTTAGTTTTATTGAAGAATTTCCTTTGTGTTGATCATTTATAAAATCTTCGAGTAGTATAAAATCTTTGAGTAGTATGAACCATTTGATTAGTATGAACCATTTTAGTATGAACCCTTTGAGTAGTATGAACCCTTTGAGTAGTATGTACCCTTTGAGTAGTATGAACCCTTTGAGTAAGTAGTATAAAAACTCTGAGTAGAAAGTACCCTCATTTTTGAAGTCAGGTTTGGCCGAGCAATATAATCCATAAATTTTATCTCATTTGCAGATGATTCTCAAGAGTACTCATCACCCGAGGACGTGTGAAACGTCAGGAAGGCCGTGTCGTAGAATATTGATTGTCATGTAATTACTTAGTAATCATTTTAATAAAACCAAATAATAATAACAACATTAATTTTAAATGTAATAAATTATAATTTGATTTATTGTAAATGTCTAGTTATGTTATAAAATAGTTTGCAATAAGTAAAAGGAGTTGTATTGACCGTACCGAGACAGGTCGGGCGCTACCTGCTAGCCGGTTTGGGTGGGGATGGCTGTATAAAAGAACGAGCACGACCGTAGTCGTGGCATTCTGGCCTCACCCGCCGCTCGGTATTGTTGTCTCGGTCCTGTGTGTGAGACTGCTCGAATATTATTATTGTTATTATTGTATTCTTACAGAAATACAACAATCTATAGTGTTAAAACTATACATCGTTTTATTTAACATTCCTGGTGAAACATAATGTCCTGCCCCTTCTGACCGTTCTCCGACAAATATTATTTCAATATTTTATGTAACTTCAAATTTATCATTTTGGCAATTTTTCCTTTATCTGTACTATACAGGGTGGAATTTTGTAATGCCACCTGGAGGGAAAGTACTCATAATACTGTAGATAGATTTATTTTCTGAAAGAAAACTTTCCTTTATTTTTGAAAAGAAAGAGAACTGCATTCAAAGATTTTCGAAAATTTTTGAAAATTCTCTACCTACCATACCATACAATTTCCTGTACCTACATAATTAAAATAATTTAAGATTTCATGGTTTTCCTTTCATTTGATTTATCAATTTAGTTGGAGAGATTTCATCCTTATACTTAACCCTAACGATCGATGCAATGAAAATACAGGGTGTAATTTTTAACAGATTTTAGTTGGTTCGAATCTTGGGTGTGGCAAGCAATTTTTTGGAAATCTTTGAATGCAGTTCTATTTCTTTTCAAAAATAAGGGAATGTTTTCTTTGAGGAAAAAATTATATCTACAATATAAAGAGTACTTTCCTTCCAGGTGGCATTACAAAATTCCACCCTGTATAACGTTGCTTCGTGCCGAATTTCAAGATTCTGAGTTCACGGGAAGTACCTTGTAGGTTTTGATTCCCTAGCGTGTGACGGAAATTCGTCAAAGGTGTCGGTATAAACTGTTGTATCTTTTGATCGCGTTAACTTAGAAGTTTGATTTTTTCACTGCTTAAAGGGACAATAGACCTAGGTATTTGGTATAAATTTCAGTTTCATACCTTTATTCGTTCGTGAGAAATAAGGTAGTAAGTTTCATTTTATTAAAATATATTAT
The DNA here is from genome assembly GCF_963855985.1 of Ostrinia nubilalis. NCBI lineage: Eukaryota > Metazoa > Arthropoda > Insecta > Lepidoptera > Crambidae > Ostrinia > Ostrinia nubilalis. Next base: position 8,018,511 of record NC_087118.1, on the reverse strand, counting down.
ATACCTAAAAAAATGTGATTTTCGCAATTTTTTCTATATTTGCATTATATGACAATGCTTCATGCCAAATTTCAAGATTCTGAGTTTACGGGAAGTATCCTGTAGGTTTTGATTCCTTTGCGAATGTCGAAAATTTGTTGAAAATGTCGACATAATCGGCTGTATCTTTTGATTGGCTTAGCTTAGAAGTTTGATATTTTCACAGCTTAAAGGGACAATAGACCTGAGTATTTCATGTGAATTTCAGCTTGATACGTCCATGCGTTCTTGAGATAAAGGGTCTTGACAGACAGACAGACGGACAACAAAGTGATCCTATAAGGGTTCCGTTTTTTCCTTTTGAGGTACGGAACCCTAAAAAGAGCGTTGCGTACTTATTCCGCGAAACAAATTTTAACACTTCGATAGTGGAAGTATCAATTAATGTAAGGGACATTTTGGCCAAAATGAGTTATATATACCAACGCATTCAGAATTTTCGGCTCTATCGATTGGTATACTTGAAATGTTGATATCTTTAAAAAAATGTCCCTTACCTTAAACATTTTTAGTCGTCTGAATACGACTTTTGGGGAAACAAATGATTTAAAGGACGTAAATTCCTTTTAATAATACAATTCAGCCCTTACCCTAAACTGTTGGTTTTAACTTTTGAACTCATTGAACCTTACTTCATTTAAAACTTTTTGATTTATTATAATTAGGCCCTTACGTTAATATGCATATAGGATATCAATTACTTATTTTGGTGGTGATATGCATTTAATGCCTCCCACTCCTACTACACTTATGAACACTAAGTTGTCTTGTTTCTATCTTTTTTCTGTTCATTTTTACGCAGTTGGGTTTTTGACCGAGGGGCTGAAGGCTCTTCAGAAGCTGTTAAATTCCGTCATCCTCGAAGGAAAAACGCCCACGGTATGGCACAGAAGTGTGGTGACACTCTTCTTCAAAAAAGGCGACAAAACCTTGTTGAAGAATTATAGACCCATCTCACTTCCGAGCCATGTCTACAAGCTGTTTTCGAGAGTCATTACGAATCGTCTCGCTCGTAAGCTCGATGACTTCCAGCCTCTCAATCTCTCAATCGCTTTAGTACACCACATACATACGCCACGGCAGATTATACAGAAGACCGAGGAGTATAGTCAGTCACTTTGCCTGGCGTTTGTGGACTATGAGAAAGCTTCGATGGAGACCTGGGCAGTACCTACTACAGTTTCTCCAACGGTGTCAAATTGACTACCTATATCGATACATCGAAATGTTGAATGGCTTGTACGAAAACGCCACAATGTCGTTCCGTCTCCAGGATCAAGACTCGAAACCAGTTGCAGCAGCAGACAGGGGGAACTGAAAACTCCGAAACTGTTTCTGGACTGGAACGGATTCGGCATAAATATCAACGGTGAGTAAATAACCCACCTTCGATTCGCAAACGATATCATAGCCATGGCTGAGACCGTGGAAGATCTAGGCACAATGCACAATGGCCTGAGTCGAGCCTCTCAACAAGGGGGTCTTAAAATGAAACATGGACAAGACAAAATCATGTCAAATGTCCGTGTTGCACCCACTCCTCTAAAGGTTGGATACTCTACACTCGGCAGTTGTTGACACTTATATATACCTAGTACAAACAGTCCAGTTAGGCTGGTTATAGTGTCACGCGGACCGTCCAGTGCGGATCCGCTTCACACAGCCGATCTGTAAATTTCGAGGAAGCGTTTTAGAGTAATGCGGTCCGCAGGAATCGCTCGCTCCCTATCAGTTCATACAGATTGGCTGTGCGGAGCGATCCGCACTGACGGTCTGCGTGACACTAAAACCAGCCTTAGGTAGGTCTAACTTCGAGGAAGAGGTCAATCGTCGAATCCAACTCGGCTGGCAACGTTCAGGAAGCTTCGTGATATTCTCACGTCTGAAATATCGCACTGTCTCAAGACAAAAGTCTTTGATAACTTATGGATCTGAGACGTGGTCGCTTACTGTGGGCCTCATAAGAAGACTCAAGATCAAAGGCGATGGAGCGTGCTATGCTCGTAGTGATTGAACCAGAAATGACGTGATCCGCAGGAGAACCAAAGTGACTGACATAGTCCGCAGAATCGCTAAAATCAAGTGGCAGTGGATGGAGCTCGTAGCTTGCAAAGCTGATGGCCGCTGGGGCAGAAAAATTCTTGAGTGGCGACCACGAGCTGGAAGACGTAATGTGCTGCAGACCCCCACTAGGTCGACCGACGATCTGGTGAAGGTTGTAGGAGGTGCCTGGATGCGGGCGGCGCAGGACCGGTTGTTGTGGAAATCCTTGGGGGAAGACCTTTGTCCAGCAGTGGACGTCATTCGGCTAAAACGAACGAACGAACGATGATTGAAAAAAAAAAACCTAACTGCGTAAAAATGAACAGAAAAAGATAGAAACAAGACAACTTGTTCACAAATGCAGACGTAGGCATCATCAGTGACTAAATGTTTTGTTGGTGATGTGTATTTGATACCTCCAACTGCATTTGTGAACACTAAGTTGTCTTGTTTCTATCTCTTCTCTTCGTTTTATTAATGAATACTCGAATGCAACCTCTACTTACATCAGGTTTCAATGTTAAAATTGTCAAGTTACAATAATATTACTGTCGTGTTTATTCTTAAATGTACCTTACAACATACATGACATTCCATACTGTGAAATTTCAACATTGTAAGGTACAGTCAAGCTCGTTTTTTTAATGTAAGGGACATGCTATCTTTTAAACTACCCATTTTTAGAAAATTTGGCGTTTATATTATGAAAGAACAGAAAATTCTAAGAAACTTTGCCATAGAAACTATTTAAATCGTAACATCACATAAAAAGATATTGAGGTATAAAGAAAAAAAAAATCGTTTTTTGGCTCTCCTGAAAAGTCGTGTTTTGTCCCTTACAGTAATTGATATTTCCACTATCGACTTGTTGTTGTAATTATGAATATTGCATTGTTGACATGTTAAGGAATACTTGCTGAGTAGTAAGTTTTTGAGAGTTCTCGCTCATTCCAGCGAGAAACTCTCAAAAACATTTATTCAAGGATCACTCAAAATAATTTCAAACGTAAAATGTTATGATGTGATCATTTTATAATCAGTTTGATAAAATCCACGAATCACGACGCTCACATTAAATATCAAAATATGAAGTTTCTGAAACAAAAACAATCGCTTAAGTAAGATTGTGTTTGTCCTACCACAATAAATGAGCAAAAGCGACATGGAAACTTATTACCAAACTCTATACGCAGTATTGTTTGCGGCCCATCAAATTGTGGAAAGACTAATTTGGTAATAAGTTTATTATTGCACGAGAATGGTCCGAGATTTCGTAATCTGTATGTTTATTCAAAATTTTTATATCAACCCAAATACATACTTTTAGAAAAAGTTATGGATATGGTGGCTGGCACGTCTTACAACAAATATAATCATAACAGTGAGATTTTAAGTCCACACGAAGCTTTACCAGACTCAGTTATTATATTTGATGATGTTGCGTGTGAAAATCAAAATAATATCCGTGACTATTTCGCTATGGGACGTCATAAGAACATTGATTGTTTTTATATTAATCAAACTTATACTAAAGTGCCTAAACAATTAGTAAGAGACAATTCTAACCTGTTAATATTATTTAAACAAGATGACACAAACTTGAGACACGTGTACGATGAACATGTGGGGTCCGACATGTCATGGAATCAATTTCGCGAAATGTGCTCAACTGTGTGGCGTAATCCTTTTAATTACGTTGTTATAAATAAAAACTGTGAACGAAATAAAGGATGTTATAGAATGTCATTTGATACATTCATAGTACTTGACTAACGTTCATATATGGATGTTAAATTAATAATGAATCAGTTTCATTTGTGATTTCGTGCTGAGTGGAAATAAACCCTGAAATGGAACGAAATTTAAAAAACAAATCGTCAAATACGGCTGTGAAAAGTAAAGTCGATAAGATTAAAGATAAAAAAACTTCAAATGACATGGCTTTAGAAACAATTTTTAAGCCTATTGTTGACCCTCTTACTCAATTAACAAACAGAACTGGTGAAAAACGTCATTGTAGTGAAGAAACGGAGCAAGATTTATTGCAAAAAAAAAAACAAGTTTAGTGAAAACGAGTCATCAACTTCTAGTGAAGACTTTGAAGAACCTATCAACGATGAAGGAAACTCTGATAGTGAATTTTATCCATCCAACAAAACTCTCACGACATCACTCTCAGAAGATCATAATGTCAGTGAAAATTCGTTTAAATCTCTACAATCATCACCAAGTATTGGTAATCAATCTATATCTTGGTCCACGTCATCAGAAGCTATGAATGACGTACCTTATGGATTCAGAAATGAACGTGGAAAACTTATGCTTGGGAAAACCCGCGTCTTCGATGATGATCGCACTCTCGGGTGGAAAATTGGAAATAGGATCTACGAAAAAACACGTGGTTTGAGAGAATTATTGACGAAAAAAGTACCCGATTTACATCTAATTACAGAAGACGATTTACATTACTATAAATCAATACTCAACGACACTAATGCACACACACGTAATTGGGATCCATCAAAACCTATAAATAGTAACAAAGGATTTAAGTACATGAATATAATCAAACCAATATTCAAATTCTCGAGGAAAACATCATCCAGCATAGAAAGTATTCCCCGAGAAGAAGGCATGGAACTTTTGAAGGAAGTTAAGACTGATACTGATGTTATTTATTGGGATGACCCCAATGAGCTAGTAGAACGTAATGAGCTAGTAGAACGTGGGATGACCCCAATGAGCTAGTAGAAACTTAAAATTACTATTTGCATCAGCAGAAGCTGGTAACAATGGGTTGGAAAATGAAATCTATGCAATAATAAAGGAACTCTATGAAGCTGGTATTGTAGACATAGAATATAAAAAGAATGCATACGGAAAACTAGGCAGTATCTATGCAACACTACAGAAGGCAACAAGCCAGTAATGAATATTGATAAATTTGGACATCATATACACAAGCGTTTACGACTAACTGAATTCATTGATACTTATGCTGATACGTTAATAAAAACAGAGACAGGTGACTTCGATTTGAAATCATCTAGATTAAAAGGTTTACAAGCTCCTGAACAAGATGATGAAGCTGTAAATAAAGCATATATGGAAAAATCTCTTCAAGAATTAAGAAATGAAATGAAAAAAATTCACAGTGACGTTACAAAGTATTTGAAAAATTTAGAAAAAGTGACATCCGACAGTTTGAGTAAATTATATTACACTAAAAATGAAATCGATCGAATGATCCAAGAAATTTTAAGTAAAAATGAGTAAACAAGATATAGTTACAGAACTTCATAAAGCAGCGAGAAGGAATTTTACTCGTCGTTGTACAATTATAAAAGGAATAGATGACTTATGGCAAGCCGACCATGTCGATTTGCAAAAATATTCACAATTCAATAAAGGTCATAAATACATTCTAGTTGTAATTGATGTTTTATCAAAATTTGTATGGACTAGTCCGCTAAAATCAAAATCGAAAAACTGCGTTACGAATGCGATGCGAAACATATTTTTGAAGTCAACAAACAAGAAGACCAAGAAATTTGCAAACAGAATTTTACAATGATGTCTTTAAACAGTTAATAGAAAAGTATAAAATAAATCATTACTCTACGTATTCTGTAAAAAGGCATCTATAGTAGAACGTGTAATCAGAACAATTAAGTCTCATCTTTACAAACTTTTTAGTCTACATGGACGATATCAATGGATTGGGAATAATTTGGATTCTGTAGTACAATGCTATAATAATGCTGTACATAGAATAACAAAATTTAAGCCTGTTGATGTCACAAAATCTAACGAGTGGGTAGTTAGATCAAACATTATTAAAACACAACAACAGAAGTTAAGACCGAAATTTCATTTTCAAGTTGGCGATTACGTTCGTATCAGTAAATATAAAGGAGAATTTTACAAAGGTTATACTCCCAATTGGTTCACAGAAATATTTCACGTGGTTAAGGTTAACCAAACTAATCCAGAAACTTATCAAATAGAAGACAAATACAAACAAAAAATTTTGGGGTCTTTTTATGGATACGAATTACAAAAAACTAAATTTCCAGATCTTTATCTTATTGAAAAAGTGATTAAAAGAAAAGGGAACAAACTATTTGTAAAATGGTTAGGCTTAAATAATAAAGAGAACAGTTGGATTGATAGAAGTAAATTGGTGCAATAATATATAAATTATAACGCAATATTATTCCTTCCATTCACTTTCAAATCATCGATGAAGAAAGGCAGTGGTATTATCAAAAAGTTAATTGACAATTTACCGTTTGAGTTACATTTACCTGGGTATCAATTTGTGGTCCTGGCACAAAACTTCAGAAAAGATTACAGAAGGGTGAACGTGGTATAAATAAATTGGATAACGCATGTATGTATCACGATATCGCTTATAATAATAGTGATTCAAATATAAGACATCAAGCTGACTTAGAACTTCTAAAAATAGCCAAGAAGAGATTAAAATCAAAAGATTCAGGAAAAGGAGAAAAAATTGCTTCATGGATAGTAAAAAATGGAATGAAAGCTAAACTTAGAGCTGGTGGTAGTGTAAAATTATTTGTCAGGTGTGAAGAAAATACACTCTCATTTGAAAAAGTTAAAATCTAAAAATAAACACTCCATTATAAAACATGCCTATGCCGCTGCAAAAAAAAAACTATTTACGAATAAAAGAGGAATACGTTTGCCACGCTGTATTCCTATCCCAAAGACTGGAGGACTATTACCGCTAATACCCATTTTTGCGGAATTGTCAGCTTTGAGTTCACTGGCTGGTGGAGCAGCAGGAATTGCAAAGGCTGTTAATGATTCTAAGGCTGCACAGAAAAGTCTTCAGGAATCTGAACGACATAACAGAATGATGGAGGCCGTAGCCCTTGGAAAAGGATTGTACCTTAAACCTCTTAAAAACGGAGCGGGCTTGTATTTGAACACCTCAAAAAACTAATAAAGCGGCTACCCAGGCGTGCTCTCACTAATCTGGATATATTAGAACACGCTATTGACATTCCATATTTTCGAGGAGTTTTCATGAGTGATAAATTACCTTCAAAACCCAAAAAAATTGAATGCGGGATATTAAATTTGTATAGCTCCAGAAATCCTGGAACTCACTGGGTAGCATATGCAAAGCAAAACAATTATGCTGAATATTTTGACAGTTTTGGAAATTTGAAGCCTCCATTAGAATTGATTCAATATTTACACAACTTTTGTATAAACTATAACTATGTTCCTTATCAAACATTTGGTACTACAAACTGTGGGTATCTTTGTTTAAAATTTTTAAGATGGTATTGGAAAAATCATTTATATGATGTAAGAAACAAATAAAATTGTCAGTATAAAAATGTCTTTCACTATAACTGGCAGCGGAGCCTCTTTAACTACTAACTACTCACCAACATTGGAATTACGTGGAAACTATGAATGTGGACTTTTATATTTTTCAACATTTAACTCTATTCCTAATATTGATGAAAGGAACAATAAATACTATTATGGCGAAAATGAAGTCATTGAAATTCCTGAAGGGTCTTATGAACTCCAGGATATTTGTGATTATTTGAAAAGTAATATTAAAAACACTGTACTAAGATTGACTTGTAATAACAATACATTGAAGACAAATTATTTTTTGTTCTAAAGATGTTCACTTCAATAAAAGTGAATCACTTGGTAAAATTTTGGGCTTTGGTTCGGAAACTATCTTTGCAAATATAAGTAGCAATTTATCAACAACCATCGTGCGAATCGAATGTGATGTAGTTAGTGGTTCATTTGTCAACGGAAAAGCAAGTCATATTATCTACAAATTTGTACCAAATGTACCACCTGGAACTGGATATAGAATTATAGAAATACCGAAGAACCTAATATATTTTTCAGTTAATCAATAAACAGATAAATTTACGCGGTGAAGAAGTTCAACTGTACCTTCATTTCAGGAAAAAATGATTGATTTCAATAAAACCCTTCTGCACCATCTATTCAAGTCACTTCAAAAAGAGCGCTACAGAAAGGCGCACCGCTCCAGCTTAAAAAGAAGTTAACAAAAAATAATAAAGAATTTCTTCGATTAGTGGGCTTACTAAAATGAATATTTTAAATATAGCTCAACAGGCCTCGTTCAACAATAGTATTGAAAGTTTTGAATATCACTCATACAAACCATATGTGACAAGTTTTAACAAGAATGATGAAATACGTATACATATAAATCAACAAGATTTATACGTGCTGCCTTCACTCAGCACTTTATACATTGAGGGTAAAGTGAATGTTTTGAATAACAAAAAGTATCAAATGTGCATTTCATTAATAACCCTGCAACGGGGCGTCTTAGCACAGAATAAGTAATAGTACAGGTACAGAAGGATTACTCCGCAAGACGATTTAAATAAATGCGAGTCTTGCTACGACGCGATACAGTGGAATTCAGCTCGCACAGCACTACGTACCTACAATTTTATTCACCTACAAGTTTTGTCTCTTTCTATCGCGTGCCTCTGAACTCTTCTTACACTGTTAGGGTTGCTGTCTAGTGAAAAAATAATTAATCTACTTATTTGTAATGAGGTACGTATGTAGGTAAGTACCTATGCATTCATTATGGAAAACCTTGGGAGAGGCCTTTGTCCAGCAGTGGACGTCATTTGGCTGAAACGAACGAACGAATTCTGAGCAGTAGTCATGGTAGGTTAGGTTCCTATACTATCCTAAGAATTATTGATTACCTACATGGCCAACATACCTTTCAGCATCTTTGGGAAGCGAAAAAAAAAGATAAATCCGGTAGATTTCTTTTCGAATTTTAACACCCGAACGCCGCACAATATTTCTTTCTCTTTATGTCCATTTTTAAATAATACTTCGATCATAGAATTATAATCATACTACAACGCACGCCAGCGTCCTGACGGGCGCGCGCGTGACACTCGACTGATATAATACCCGCCGGCGGGGCGCTTCGCTGTAGGTAATTATCGGATGTACCGCGCGGAGTGAGCCAGGCCTGGTCTTAGCTAGCTCAGTCTGACACCCCGCTGTTTAGTACTAAGTCCCAGTTCGCCTTCTGCGATGAGGGATGTGTACCTATCCAGGATGCCTACAGGGATATTTGACCAAGGAAACGCACAATCAATAACACAATGGCACTTTATAATCTAGGTTCCACAATAGTTTACTTATTCTAGTTTCACTGACTCTAAATCGCTATCGTTTAATAATGAGCAAGTTTACAAGTACTTTACAAGTTATAATAATATCACAATTTACTAATTACAACAAGAGGAATAACGACGCGCCCGGTTCGCGTCCCGTTAGCTAGCTTTCGTATCCGCGAGAGGGGCGGCGCCCTGTGCGAGGTTTATCGAGTGTTAGTCTGGATACTTATAACTAGGGGGGTAGGATGTGGTCCGATTAGCTCGAGCCAGAGACCGAAGCCTCAATAGTGAGCGCGACCACTGGGGAAAGGCGTTGGACCTACGGGGCGAGGGGGTGTGAAGTTCAGGAAGGGTGGCAGCAGGATTGCTACCGCAGGTTCGGGATGAGTATCTCATGCACTACTCGGTAAGGACGAGAACCGGTTGGCTATCAACGATAGAACGTCTCGACACGACGCTTTATGGCAAGCCGCGGATTAATGACGAGGTATCGGATCAAGCCAGAGTCGAACAGTTAGGGTTAGTAGGGAACAATGTGGATAGCTATTCGCTAGGGACTCTGTGCAATGCAGCCGAGGGAACGATAGACGCGCGCGCGAACGTCTGGCTGTTACAATGGCTCCCGAGCGAATGCTAGGCGCCCGCTTTTTTTTTTTTTTTTTTTTTGAAGGGACGCGCGCTGGTAGCTTGAAGAGCTTTTCCAACTTCACCGGGCAGAGTGGCGAGTACAGAAGGTACTCTAGCCGTTTGGCGATCGTCGGTGCGCGTGCCGACGAGGCCGAGTGTGGGCTTCGCGAAGCGAAGCCCAGGCTCGTCCGCGTCGGTCGCAGACCGACGTTCGCGATCGGGCCGTATCGAGCGCATAAGGCGCCCGATCAGTGGCGAACCCAACTAGAGGGTTGCCCACCGCAGTGTTGGACCAAAGTCCAGCCTACGGCGGGCTCACTCTAGTGGGCCCGATCGAGGGGGACTACGGACGCGGCCTGAGGGCGCCACGGTAGGCTCGGACCTCGGCTCAGGCCGTGTCCGGGGGACGGATTGGGGAGAACCGGCCCGGTACATGTCTGTACCGTCCGAAATGGAAGGCAGGGCCTCGTACTCGTCGGCGAGTACGGTGTAACGAGCTACTGTGTTGTGGAGTAGTTGGCGTGCTTAAGGCAGTGATGTCTGTGTTCAGAAATTCGGTAATAGGATCGTCCGGGTCGTCTAGGACATGCCTAGGTCGTCGGTATTGGGCAGCGACATCTTTCTGGGGTGTATACGTGGCGGCGCTAACGATAAGAGGGTTCTTGTGGTTGATCGCTTTATCAAAGTAGCGGCGAGAGGCTTCTTTCATAAAGTGATCAATCGATGGGATAGGCGCCCGCGGTCGCCGCCGTCTCTTATATTAGCTCGGTCCGTGCGGCGTGCGGCCGCGCAGCCGTAGGGTTGTCAAAATCTCTGCGCTCGGTGCTAGGGCTGTCGATGCGTCGCGGGGCGCGTCACATCCTCCCTTGTTTTGGAGATTTTTACCTGGAAAAATCACAAGTCTGGTACATAAAGGTTCATCAAGAACAACTAAAAGTCATGTCAATAATAAGTTATTTTTGGGTAACTTCATAACGAGTGGGAAATAACAATGTAAAACATGACTGAATTTGTATTTAATCATTAGCCCAATAATAACTCTTTATTTAGAACATGACAGTTCATTCATTTACTTATAACAATATCAGTTAATTTGGTCTTGAAACAATGTTATTAAGGTATCCTTAATATTTTTGCTTGCAATGAACTAATCAAACGCTAATTATAGCTAACTTAGTTTTGAAACAATGTTATTAAGATACCTATAATTTATTTGCTTATAATGAACTAACTGGACGCTAATTTTAGTTAACTTAGTCTTGAAACAATGTTGTTAAGGTACCCTTAATGTTTTTGCTTGCAATGAACTAATCAAACGCTAATTATAGCTAACTTAGTTTTGAAACAATTTTATTAAGATACCTTTGGCCTTTTGTTTACAATTAACTAATGAGTAATTAACTAATTAAACGAGTTGGTTACTTTGTTATTACGAGTATTCAAATATTACTTGAAATATTTCTTTGATACAATAATGGTAATAATGGTATGCATGGCACTTGTTGTTAATATTTCTAGTTTACTAGTTTAATTATTTAAATTACCATACTCAGAATAAGCATCTGATTAATGTTAATAATTTCTATAATAATTATTAAAAATTTATACAAGACAATGACAGTTAAGGGGTTAAGTTTTAGTTACAATAAACAATATTTCCTAATGTAAATGGAATGCAGCTTGGCGCGCGGCGCGCAAACATTAGGCAGGTAAAATCTAGTTATGAATCATCTAGTGAGCGAGTGTCGGCCGCCGGCCGTGGCGAATAGAAAAAATACGTTTCACTGATAATATGCAAATGAGCTCGCTCGGTGAATCGTTCATGGAATGTTTGTTTACTATTTAAAAGTTATCGAGAAACTGGTAGTACTATTGACGCGTAACAAACCGGTTTGTTATTTATGTGAGTTTAGGTTGCGAGTTACGAGTAAATAACAATGAGGTTTGCGTCAATAGTTATTTAACGAGATTAAATAGAACAATTTAACGATTTAAATTATACAGGGTTACTATCTAATGATAATTAGTACTTATAGGTTATTGATATGTGCTATTTAACGAGATTAAATTCAAGAACTGAACGATCTAGATTATACAGGGTTACTATGTAATGTTATTTAATACTTATGGGTTATTGATATGTGGTATTTAACGAGATTAAATTCAAGAACTGAATGATCTAGATTATACAGGGTTGCTATGTAATGTTGATTAATACTTTTACATTATTGACTTGTTTTTAATATTGATGAATTTACTTTAACGAGAACTGACTAGACAATTACTATGTACTTTTTATCTATCTATTGGAAACCTAACTTAGGTATAAAGTTAAGCTACGAGTAATTAACGTTACTGGCCTTGTTCAGCTGATTCTGGGTTTGGCCGCGCCTCTTCTTTCTCCCCGGCCGCCTCCTGGTCTGGTCCTCAGCTCGGGTCGGCTCTTCTCCAGGGCCGGACTCGCGCCAGTCCAGGTCTTGTGGGTAGTCGACGGTGTCGACATCGAGGATTTCGGTCCAGTCTGTGGACCGGTTTGATGATCTGGGTAGTGATCTACTTGGGTCTGTAGACACTGCGTTCCAGGTTTTGCGTGCGTTATTGACTTGACAGGTTTTGCAGTTCTTGACGTACGTTGACACATCTCTGTACATACCGGGCCAATAATATCTCTGTGATATTTTGTTCAGTGTTTTTGCTGTTCCTAGATGGCCTGCGGTTGATGTATCGTGGTTTTCTTTCAGGATCTGGTCTTTTTCATTTTTGTTTATGCATAATTTCCAGTCTGATGATGTTTCTGTTCTAGGTTCGTATGCGTGATTTATTATTTTCCTGTATAATTTGCTGTTTGACATTTTATAGTCCTTGTTTCCGGTTTTTTGTATTTCTTGAATTTTCTTTTGGGTCCAGTCTTCTTTTGTTTCTTGTTTTAAGCGTGTTACGTGTTTATTTATTACTTCTTGATTTTTAGGGTTCCGTGAATAGTCTTTTTTCTTGATTGGTTTTTCGTGTGCGAGTTTGATCTTGTGTTTTTTCTTACTTGGTGTTTCGGCCATTTCGTATGTAGGTACGATGTTGGCTTCTGTGTTTTTTCTTGACGTTCCCATTTGTTCCGCTTGTTTGATACTATCTTTAGGCCATTCTATTTTGGCTCCTATTCTGTTCAATATGTCCATGCCGATCAGTATAGTCGTGATTTGTGGATGATATAACACTTGGTGGTTAATTGTTTTTCCTTTTATATTTATTTGCAAGTCTAGTGCTTCTTTAATTCGAGTTGTGTGCCCATCTGTCATGCTAGCTGTTATGCTTACTGTTTTCGGTTTCTGGTTTCTTTTTACGAATTTCTTGTACACTTGGTCGTTGATGTATGATCTTGTGGCGCCGGTGTCTACGAGTGCTTGATATTTTTCGCCTAGTATCGATACATCTACGAAGGGACGGTTATCTTTAATTTGCGGACTTGTGTTCATTGTCATGGACTGTGTGTACTCACTTGTTTTCTTACAACACTGTTTACTCATTTTGCCGTTCTTGCCACAACCGTTACAAAATAGTATTTTCTTACTTCTGCAATCTTTCATCGAGTGTCCTTGTTTTCCACAGCTCCAGCAGCAAGTATTTGTGTTGTAATTGTGTATGTATGATGCCGTCTCCTTGTGTTCTTGATTAAAATTTATGCTTGTTTCGTGGTAGTCATTTCGTGGTTCTCTTTCTGTGAAGCTAGTTTGACGTTCTGCTGTGACATTTTCATAGTCGTTTGCTAGTTGAATTAATTTGCTTAACGAGTCGACTTCTGATTTCTTGATATAGTACTTGTATTTTGCGTTCATGTTTTCGTAGATTCTAGTTAGTTCTTCTTCTTTTGACATTTTTGCGTATCTGCGCATGAGTGTTTGAATTTCAATCAGGTAGTCTGTGAATTTTTGGCGGTAATGTTGCCTATAGTTCATTATTTTAGCTAACAGGTCACTGTCACGGCTCACAAATGTCAACGTGAAGAGTTCTATGAATTCGTTCCATGTAGTGAACGAGTTTTTATTATTTCTATACCACAGTACGGCCTTTCCTTTCAGGAATCTGGGGAGCACTTTGAGCACTTTATCTGGTTTGACCTCGCCCGATGACATGAGTTCGTCCAGTTGCTCTAGGAACTCCACTGGGTCGTTGTATGTGTCAAAACTTAGGTTCCATCTGGCCGTTATGCTATCAGTCTGGTCTACGGTGTACGACATGTTTGGTTCTTGCTGCATCTCTGTGTCTTCAAAATCGGTTTCTGACTCACTGTTAGACTGTTCTTCGGAGGATTTACTGGCGGACTGGACGGGTTGACGGGGCTGCTTGGTTCTGAGTACTTCTGTGAGGTTCTGTCTCAGTTCTTGTACGGTTCTGTTCTCCGTTTTTATGTTTCTTCTTTTGCACTCGTTCTCAAGTTCTGTCTTCTTCAGTTTGTATATCCAAGATATCGGTTCTGACATGTGTGATTATCAATTTGGTGCGAAGTTTTGCTTTCCTTGTGGTCTTTCGCTTCTCTAGCGATCTGGTGATCCCTGTAGGTTCCGTGGGTTATTTAGTTGGGCGCCATTGCAACGGGGCGTCTTAGCTAGCTCAGTCTGACACCCCGCTGTTTAGTACTAAGTCCCAGTTCGCCTTCTGCGATGAGGGATGTGTACCTATCCAGGATGCCTACAGGGATATTTGACCAAGGAAACGCACAATCAATAACACAATGGCACTTTATAATCTAGGTTCCACAATAGTTTACTTATTCTAGTTTCACTGACTCTAAATCGCTATCGTTTAATAATGAGCAAGTTTACAAGTACTTTACAAGTTATAATAATATCACAATTTACTAATTACAACAAGAGGAATAACGACGCGCCCGGTTCGCGTCCCGTTAGCTAGCTTTCGTATCCGCGAGAGGGGCGCACGGTGGGCTGATATTAGAGCTTCATAGACTTAGCGTCGCTCAAAAATCAAGTGCCTAATTTTGAAAAAATAAATATGCCAATGTGTTCCTTTACCAAAAAGGAATATTTTATGTTATGTAACGTTTCTTGATAAAGTTATTATTTAATAAGTTATTGACAATTTCCTTTTTTTTTGTATGGAGCTCAACATTTATTTTTATTTTATTCGTTATTCTTAAGCTTTCTTAAGAAATTGACTTTTGTATTATGTAACGCAACATATAAGCTATGTTATCACCAAGTGTCGCATTTCGGAAATCTTCGGAACATTGTCATTTTGGACTTTAAAATAAAAAAAAATAAAAAATTTAAATAACTGCCAAATTTTGTAAAAGTAACTACGCCAATGTGTTCCTTTGCCAAAAAGAAATATTTTATGTTATGTAACTTTTCTTGATAACGTTATTATTTAATAAGTTATTGACAATAATTACTTTTTTTTTGTATGGAGCTCAACATTTATTTTTATTTTATTCGTTATTCTTAAGCTTTCTTAAGAAATTGCTTTTTTTATTATGTAATGCATCATATAAGCTATATTATCACCAAGGGACGAATCCCGGAAACCCTCGGAACATTGTCATTTTCGACTTTAAAATAAATTAAAAAAACGAAAAAGAAAACTGCAATGTTATGTACTTTCTTCCGTACTACCCTAACGAGGTGAAGAACTAAGCGCGTTTTTTATAGTGGTATTCCCAGGAGGCCTAATCCACATGATTACTAAGGTTACTAAAATATAATATTTGTTTTATGGAAATTAAGCCAGTTTGAAGTTAAGTTTATTGGTTAGACTCAAGAGCCACTTTCTGAATCTACAAAAGTAAAGCTTTCTATCTCAGTATCAGCCTAGACATCAAATTGATCATTTATAGTGGACTTTTTGGTGGTGTTGAAAACCTTTCTTGATGGCAATTACGTCTAAATTATTCATTTATTTTGATATGGCTTTACAAATATCACATCGCTGCTTGTGTAGAGCTGCCATTTATCAAATCAAATCAAATCAAATCAAATCAGTTTATTTGCGTGAAAAGTGGTCTACAAGTTCTTACAATATTAAAATGTCCGCACAGTCCACCAGAAGCTGGCATGCAAATATTGTTAACATTATATTTATAACATTAAAAATTAATAAATTACATTTTGGTTTTTAATTAATAACTTTTAGTGTCAATTGAATTTAATTAATAATACATAATTTAATTAGTAAATAAGTCGGTATTCATGTCAATTTTAAAGGTTAGGTACAAAATTTATTACACAGGACAAACCACTGTTTATAACAATAAAATCATCACATCGGTCAATCATAAACTAATACGAGAATATAATTATGTCATAAAACAGTCAAAATATTTGGGTTTCAACTAAAACACACGAAATCTACTGTCGAAGGATTGAAAGTATTCTTCCACAGAGTAGAACCCAGCTTGTACCAACAATGTTTTTAGTTTATTTTTAAATGGTTGCAAAGGAAGAGACTTTGTTGTTTCATCTTTTCGCCACCGATTTACCCGACAGCACTTCCACCCCCATCACTTAGATGGTTGGCAGTCCACAACAGTACGTTTCTCTAGAAACTTCCTGCCCCGTACAACCAAACTGTGGAATGGACTGTCGTCTGCGGTGTTTCCGGACGGATACGACCTGCAAGCTTTCAAGAGGAGAGCGTATCTTTACCTTAAAGGCCGGCAACGCACCTGTAACGCCCCTGGGTCTGCGGGTGTCTATGGGCGACGGTAATCACTCACCATCAGGTGATCCGTCTGCTCGTTTGCCTCCTATCACATAAAAAAAAAAAAAAATCTAACCCGTTATAAATTTTTACGGCCATACAGTAAGCATTTTTACTGTACAGACTGGTAGTTTTCGCAGGGAAATTTAATCTATGTGGATATCTAGTATTAAAGTTACATTCACTACTTTTAGTCTTGAACAGAGTAAAATTTGTCTTGACAAACACAAAATCTCGTAAATGTATATACACGGGATAGTTAACAAGTTCAATTCCTTGAAAATGGGTCTATATGACGTTAGACTGTCCACGTTGTAGATTGCCCTGATACATTGTTTTTGGGATTTGAAAACTTGATTTATATGACTCGAATTGCCCCAAAGTATAACAGCATACCTTAGCAGCGAGCATACATAGCCATGATACGCCTGAATGGCTACTTTTTTGTCGCTGATTCGAGCCAATCGCCAGAGTGCATACGCAAAGGAATTAATTTTACCACATATCATGTCGATATGTATTTTCCATGAGAAGCGATCATCTATATGAATACCCAGGAAGATAGTTTGGCTGGACTCTTTAATTTCTTGATTTTCAAAAAGTATGTTTAATGATAATTTATTTCCATTTTTATTTATAAATTGAATGTATGTCGTCTTATTTAAATTTACGTGTAAGTTATTATTTTTAAGCCAATCTATTACCTTACGTATAGTGTTATTAATATCTTGGTTATAAGTTCTAGTGTCATTGCACGGTATTACCACAGACACGTCGTCAGCAAAAAGAGTGCATTTAAAGTCTATTGCATCTGGGAGATCGTTTATGTACAGCAGAAACAGCAGAGGTCCCAATATACTGCCTTGCGGTACTCCAAATTTATTTATCCTAGTATGTGATCTATATGAATTTATTACATTTTTTGGGTCAAAATTTGAAATTTCGACAGACTGCTTTCTACCATTTAACCCTCCGTGTACGAGGTGACTAAAAGTTACGTCCCGTACCAGGAGGGGTATGACACACCCCAATATACAAAGTGATAAAATTTTCATTCAACATTTTTTTAGGTGGAATTTAATATTTAATATTGATTGTTTACGTATGCTAATTAGGTTTAAGAAATGCTCTGAGCTGAAAATATGTATTATAACATTTTTATCATAAAAAAATAAAAAGACACAATTTCCGTTGTTCTTGTAATTTAGGAATCAGTTTCCTATGTATAATTTTTAATTAGTGCCTTTAATTATGACAACCGTTTTTATTTAACAAAGTACAAGTATTAACTTATAATTTAAAAGTAAATTAAAAACTGGAAGGGTATAAATTTGTTTTGATAGTCGGTTTTCAATTTACCACAATTCTGATGAAAGAAAATGAGTATGCTCAATGCATAAAATGGGAGCGTAACAATTTTATTTATTTATAAAATATGTTATTCCATTTCAGTAGCCCATAAATTGTACAACCAAGTATAAATTGTAGCCCATAAGTGTATGTTCACATACATCTTCGGGTCTCAGTACTAAACTTCCAGATTCGCACTAAAAGTCATCTCATTTGACTAAAAGTGCTAGAAAATTTCAGATACTGTAAAAATCACGAAAAATAATATTTGTATTGAATTTTATTCAATTGACAAAGCTAAAAATATACAGTGTGTCCGGGCTTGTAGTGATCAAACTTTAAGGGCGTAATCTATGGACAATTTTATCGATAAAAATACTTCAAAAGACAATGCCGGAAATTGGCGTCTTTTTTTTTTCGCGCGGCCATCGACCAAACTTTGTTTTTTGATTACAAAATAGTGTAATAAATCAAACTTACTATGACATGTATACCTCTAAACTCAGTCTGAACTGAGTTACGAGCATTAGAAGTTTGATGATTTTCATACTAGATTTGCTTTTTGCGCGCAAAGTTTTGTAAGAAATTGCAACAAACTAGTGAGATTGTATGTGTAAACAAACAATACCATCCATTAAAGGCTCCAGACATCAGTATGGAGCAGAATCAGTGCAATAAAAAATAGCGCAATATTTTGTTGCAATTTCTTACAAAACTTGCGCACAAAAAGCAAATCTAGTATGAAAATCATCAAACTTCTAATGCTCGTAACTCAGTTCAGACTGAGTTTAGAGGTATACATGCCATAGTAAGTTTGGTTTATTACACTATTTTGTAATCAAAAAACAAAGTTTGATAGATGGCCGCGCGAAAAAAAAAAAAGACGCCACTCTCCATACAAAATCTGGCATTGCCATTTGGGGCTTGACCCATTTATCGCAAAATTACAAGGATTTAAGTTTTTAATTTTTAGTTTTCACCTCTTCCTTCAAAAACAAGTGAAAGCGTGGGTAGCTTAACATTAATAAGCAAATATTTTATATCATGCGATAGCCAATAAAATTATCTATTAGCAAAAGTAGAAAACAGATACAAGTTTCATACATTTTAATGAAGTAAGAATGGATTTAATTAGGAAAAAACATGACTTTTTTCACTTCTTTTTCAGTTATTTTCCAACACAAGAAAAACCAGGTCGTTAAGGTATGTTTTATTTGCATTGTATTATTAGTATTAGAGCTATTCTACAAAACGAATGTACATTTATTAGTCTACGTCTATTAGTTTCGACGTAATTGTTAAACAAAGATACCCCTTCCCAGCGGTTTCCATAGCGCACGCGACATGCGAAAATGCACTGCCTGAAAGAATCACACAACCTATTCCGATTACTATGGAAACCGCGGGGAAGGGGTATCTTTGTTCAACACGGTGGTTGCAGCGTTACGCTTATCCATAAGGGACATCACATTATTTACCAATGAAAAAGCAGCTAACGATGTTGATTTGCCTTTTTGGAATCCATATTGTTCTGTCTTAATGATTTTATGCTTATCCAAGAAATTAGTAAGACGGACATGCATGGCTCTTTCGAATATTTTCGAAATGACAGGCAAAATAGATATCGGGCGGTAGTTTGCCATATTTTTCCTATCTCCCTTTTTATGAAGAGGCTTAATAATGGCAATTTTAAGCTGATCAGGAAAAGTTCCTGTAGAAAACGATAAATTAATTAAGTGGGCTAATACTGGTGCAATTTCAACTTTACAAAGTTTTAGAATTTTAGTAAGTATGCCATCATAACCAATTGATTTAGTGTCTTTGAGTGAACTTATTATTTTAATAACTTCATTTTCATCTACTGGAATTAAGAACATGCTAGAATTCGTCAAGTTCATTTGATTGATGTCAAAAGTGTCATTATTTGTGTCAGAAATTTCATTAGTCAGGTTTATATAGTAGTCATTAAATTCGTTTGATATGTCAGTGGGATTCAATATGCTATCATTATTTATTACTATTTGGTCAATATTTCTGTTTATTATACTATCACTGGTCTTATTTTTAATTACGTCCCAAGTAGCCTTACACACATTTTTAGATTTATACAAGTAACTTTTATTTGCCAATTTTTGGGCTTGAAAAGTACAGCGTTTTAAGCACCTAGAGTACTGCTTATATTTATTTTTTGTAGCAATATTCGAATTTTTATAATATGAAAATCGGAGTTTCCTTTTAGTTTTAATTGAAGTTTTTAATCCTTTTGTGAACCAATGTGTCGGCTTAGTGGATGATTTCATTTTAATACTTTTAAGAGGAAAGCATAAGTCGTAGTAGAGATTAAAATCCTCCGAGAATAGTTGATAAGCCGTCGTCATATCTACTTCTTTATATACGTTACTCCAAGTTATGCTACTTAAAACCTCCAAGAGTTTTGTTATATTTTCGATATCGTAGTCTCTTGTTTTGAAATACCAATATTTAGGACGTTGAACCAGACCAGCCACATCAAAAGTGATTGACTGTGCAGTATCGTGATCAGATAATCCTAATGTATGATTTTCTCCTACAGCTTTTGGTATATTGCTAAGAATTTGATCCAGGCACGAATTTTTACGCGTGGGTGTTAATATGTGGAGTGTAAAATTGTTATTAGCTGCAATTCTTTTTAATTCTACCGTACTATTGTTATTTTTAAGGATGTCAATATTTAAGTCCCCGGCAATAACGACTTTGTACTTTGTTTTGCGTTTCAGTTTAACCATGAGCTGCTCAAGTTTTTCAAGGAATTTCGTTACGTTGGATGTTGGTGTCCTATAGATACATATTACAATGCATTTAATTTGCGCAATGTCTATACCACAACACTCGAAGACAAAGTTTTCAGAAAGTTCCTTCACCCATGTTATTTCTTGTGTTTGGATATCGTTCTTTGCTAATACGCATACACCACCTCTTTTTTGGTGTGACCTTGAATATGCCGCAACTAAATGATAACCCGAGATATGTATGTTTTTTTCACAACCTGTTTTCACAAATGTCTCACTAAAGCATAATATATCAACCTGTTTCCTGTTCACAGAAATCTCATCCAGTGTAAGCTCAATGAGTTCCTTTTTACTTAGTATACCAGCTATGTTTTGATGAAGAATGGTGAGTTTGCTATTCGTTACGAAAAAACTTATTTTCGGATTCTTTATGATACGCGCCGTGGTCTTTAAAAAAATATTCAGTAATTAACTTTTGCACAAATAGTCCTTTTGGGTTTTGAGAATCGATGTTTTTCGATGGCTGCTGGTTAAAAAGCAATGATTTTTTAGTATTGCTTATAGATTTAATATTGCGATTTTTGATAGCTACTCTCTTTGTAGGTATTTTGTTGTAACCCAAATACTTCATAGAATAGTACATATGATCAACAATAAGATTTATCCTATAGCACACTTTATTAAGAAAATGTTTGTCATCATATTCAATGTAATCTAAATCTAAAAATTTACAATTGCTAAAGCCATTACAGTACATTTTTAACGACTTATTCAAGTACTTTTCATTAAGGCTTACACTTTGTTTTACTCCCAATACAATCACAGTTTGCTTGTAGTGTGTTTTTAAAAAGAAACACAGTTCTGCAATTAATTTGGTAGGATTACAATCATTCTCACCAATGCTAATGATAATTACGTCGTGGGGACTAATTTTAACGGCCTCAGTAGGCTTTAGTATTTCGCTAGACGGTGCATGAGGCTTAATATTGGCGCTTACATTGTAGTGTTCGTAATTTGTGTTAACTCTTGATTGGAGCAATACTGAAGCAATACCACTGCATTGTTGTCCACCCAAAATGTGTATGGTTTTCTTCGTTGTTGTGGCATTAGTTTCCCCTATCGAAACTGTTGATTGTACAGCCGATACTGGAACAGGTGCTATCTCTTCTAGTTCGTCCTTTTTCGATACATCTTGGTCTTGTTCTAGTAGTTTTTTCCTTGTATTATTGTCATGTTTCAACAAAATACTTTTGTCCATATTTTCTGTTCTTCTTTTAGGTTTTGGTGTAGTTTTTGGTGTAGTCTTGCATATATTTTGCAGTTGTTTAATTTGAACAGCATAGTCAGAAATTTGATCCCGCAGGCCTCGGTTTTCCAGAGACAGGTTTTCTATTTCATTGTTGGCAATTTGAAGTTGTTCCCGTAGATTTTGTAGTTCATTGTTTAGTTCGTCCATTTCGTGTCTATTAATCAAGCTTATTTCAGGACAACTTCTGTTAAGAGTGTCTCTGCAGAGGTTTGAACAGTTAGACTCATTTTCATCTGATAGAGAATCAAATGAATTTTGTACTTGTACATTATACTTTCTCTTTGTAACATAATCTGATACATCAATTGTAGGTCTCGATTCTGGAGCAGGGTCTGTATGTTTGAGTGCTGCTTCTGTAGGTATTTTGCTCTAACTTTGTGTAGGTGTGCTGGTTTTCCCAAGAGACTTTTTGCCCCGAGTGCAATTTTGACAAATCCATGCTTCTCTACGCTCCTTATCCATAATATAGAAGAGCTTTTTTTTATTGGTACAAATTAAATCATATGGCTTTTTACAGTGAGCACATCTGAGGAAATGTTTTTCCCGTATGAGTTTGTGACAGTGAGCACAAATATTCTTAGGAGCCATTTTTTTTTTATAGAAAAAAAAAATCAAAAATTAAAAAAAAAAAACTTTCAAAAAGTCAAGGCATACAAATAAAATGCAAAAAGTAAAACAAAAATTTTGAAGTCTACTAGTCTTGAACTTGGTTCTCCCGCGCGATTCCTTCAGTGTTATGACCGTTAGGCCACGACAACTTAAGATTTACTGACGAAATTTCTCATAGCTTTGGTAGTAGCTTTAGTAGTCGTCGTTTTGCTGGACAGTCCAACATGACCATATATGGTAATACCACAGAATACATAATAGTAGCAACAGAAATTGCACTCCTTTGTGTAGGATCAGATGCCGGCATTTTAACGGTAATAATAATAATGCAAAATATCCAACGCACATGGTGCATTCGAAATCGCACCTTACTACTACGCTCACAAGAGCGCTATTTTTTTGTGTTCAGAATTGTTCTACCTCACAGCTCAAGCGTCAGGGTTGTATAAGCAAAGTAAAATAAATAAAAACTTAATTTTAAGAAGCGTTTATTGTATTTACGATTGGTAAACTTTAATCTAGTGGTGTTTGTATAATCGTACCATCTCTAAAGTACCTATTAATAAACTTCAGTGTTACGACAATTCGAAATTGGACAAACAGTTTTAAAAGGTGTAGTGTCGGAAAATAGACACGGTAAAGTAAAAGTTAATGTTTTTATTAGGTAAAATATTTTTTTTGCTACAGTTTTTTGTCATAAGTATTTCAAAATTATTCAAAAAGTGTAGTTTTTTAAATTATTTAAATCACTACAGTTAATTATTATTTCTAAATATTACGATTTTCCATTAAAGAAGAATAACAGTGCTGTTGGAACAATAAACCTTGATTTCAACGATGATCGACCGAGCGTGTATAGAAATACGCGTGTGCTCACAGGCGCGTCACGGCGCGTGGCGGTCCTGACTGATTTGCAACTTGAAGTTGTCGCGCGCTGTAGGTAATTATCTCGGCCGGCGTAGGCGAGTGACGGAGGCCTGGTAATACTTCGTTTCGAAGCGAGAACTTATGAGTCACACACTATTTTTGCACTGGATGACTGTTTATTCTGTCGTAGTCTTGCACTTTCACACTGGTTTTAATCACAAATGACACAGTTTTTTGTAGATATAGTTATTGCAGTTTTTGCGTTGTTCAGTAGGGAATCGATTAGTATATATTTTGTTTAGAACCTTCACTTTTTTCCACTGTGAATGATAGAAATTTGTCAGAGCTTGTACATTGCGTGCGGTCGTTACCACGCCCCGCCAGGCCTCCGTCACTCGCCTATGGCGGCCGAGATAATTACCTACAGCGCGCGACAACTTCAAGTTGCAAATCAGTCAGGGCCGCCACGCGCCTGTGAACACACGCGTATTTCTATTCTATACACGCTCGGTCGATTATCGTCGCAATCAAGTTTTATTGTTCCAACAGCACTGTTATTCTTCTTTAATGGAAAATCGAAATATTTAGGAAAAATAAATAACTGTAGCAATTTAAATAATTTAAAAAATCTACACTTTTTAATTAATTTTAAAATATTTATGACAAAAAAATAAAATAAAAATAAAAAACTGTAGCAAAAAATATATTTTAGCTAATAAAAACATTAACTTTACTTCACCGTGTGTATTTTCCGACACTACACCTTTTTAAACTGTTTGTCCAATTTCGAATTATCGCAACACTGAAGTTTATTAATAGGACTTTAGAGATGGTACGATTATACAAACACCACTAGATTAAAGTTTACCAATCGTAAATACAATAAATGTTTCTTAAAATTAAGTTTTTATTTATTTTACTTTGCTTATACAACCCTGACGCTTGAGTGTGGGGTAGATCAATTCTGAATACAAAAAAATTGCGCTCTTGTGAGCGTAGTAGTAAAGGGCGATTTCGAATGCACCATGTGCGTTGGATATTTTGCATTATTATTATTACCGTTAAAATGTCGGCATCTGATCCTACACAAAGGAGTGCAATTTCTGTTGCTACTATTATGTATTCTGTGGCCCCGCGCGCGAGTCCTGTCCGTGTCCGCGAATAATATCAACGATATTATTTTTCTATCTATCAAGTGAGAATCAGTTATTACGAGATTGTTTTGCTTCCAGAATTACGATCTATTAAATTTTCAATTTCCGCGTCCATGAAGTTTCTTTCATTGATAACATTAAAATAGGTCGACATTAATTAAATGCAGCTTATTTTGAATAAAAAAAAATGGGTCTCCTTCATAAATTTGAAAAAGAAATGAGTCGATAGTAAAAAGTGGAGCTAGAAACCTTATTTTCCTTTATCCATTTTATCTGGAGACATCAAACCGAACGTTCATTTGGGCACTTACAAGTTGCCCTAAAACGCTAGAATCATCATTTTCGCAAATTTTGTTTCGCAGACCAAACTATACTATCCCGACCAGGAACATAAAAACCCTCGCCATGTTGCGGAAAACTAATGGTACTAATTTCTTTTAATGGCAACAGTAACTGAAAACTTCATTGACATGTCATCTTGCATGTCAGTCTATTGCTGTCAAAGTGTAAACAAACTTTATTTTAAACTAGCTTTCCGACCGCGGCTTCGCCCGCGTGGAATTTTGTCTGTCACAGAAAAACTTTATCGCGCGCGTCCCTGTCTCAAAAACCGGGATAAAAACTATCCTATGTTCTTTCCCGGGACTCAAACTATCTCTATGCCAAATTTCATCAAAATCGGTTGCGAGGTTTAAGCGGGAAAGCGTAACAGACAGACAGACAGACAGAGTTACTTTCGCATTTATAATATTAGTTGGGATGTGCGCAATTGATTTTGTGAATTAAATTGCTAAAATCTTTTTATAGTCGTGAAAGAAAAGTGGGTCACAATGTGTTAAAGTATTTGTCGAAGAGAAATACTAAGGGTTCGGTCAATATTTTCATTGAATAATGTGTCCGACAAAGGTTGTCAAATTGACTGACATGTTTATCGTATAGTACAGTCCACTATGAAAATTAGCTGTGGTTTGTTTCAACTACCTATTTTAAAAAAATTTGTCACTTTCGTGTTGAATTTTATGGAATTGGGAAAGAAGTACCGAGTTTGAAGCGTTCATGAGCAGACATTGCAGTTGAATATTCAAGTTCTGAATTTGATTATTGATGAATAATAAAATAAATCCTACCAGCTCGATTGATGGTTTCATTTAATTTATTTAAACCAGGTTACCTATAATAATATTTTTTCGTTAATTTATTAAATATCAAATTAGCCCGTAATCCTGAATCCTAAATACATAAAGTTAGCCTATTAATTTAACACAGGTAGGTACGACTGTACTCAGTGTTGCACTATCAAATGCAATTGACGCGCCTCTATGCCAGGGTTTTTATGTTCCTGGTCAGGCTATACGTACATGGATCTCTACATAATATGCCTGCAAGCATACAAAATTATTGCTCACGGAAAAGATATTTACTTCCAATCAGAAAGTACTACACCACCTCGTTAGGGTAGTACGGAAGAAAGTACATAACATTGCAGTTATTTTTTTCATTTTTTTTATTATTTTAAAGTCGAAAATGACAATGTTCCGAGGGTTTCCGGGATTCGTCCCTTGGTGATAATATAGCTTATATGATGCATTACATAATAAAAAAAGCAATTTCTTAAGAAAGCTTAAGAATAACGAATAAAATAAAAATAAATGTTGAGTTCCATACAAAAAAAAAGGAAATTGTCAATAACTTATTAAATAATAACTTTATCAAGAAACGTTACATAACATAAAATATTCCTTTTTGGTAAAGGAACACATTGGCATATTTATTTTTTCAAAATTAGGCACTTGATTTTTGAGCGACGCTAAGTCTATGAAGCTCTAATATCAGCCCACCGTGGGGCGGCGCCCTGTGCGAGGTTTATCGAGTGTTAGTCTGGATACTTATAACTAGGGGGGTAGGATGTGGTCCGATTAGCTCGAGCCAGAGACCGAAGCCTCAATAGTGAGCGCGACCACTGGGGAAAGGCGTTGGACCTACGGGGCGAGGGGGTGTGAAGTTCAGGAAGGGTGGCAGCAGGATTGCTACCGCAGGTTCGGGATGAGTATCTCATGCACTACTCGGTAAGGACGAGAACCGGTTGGCTATCAACGATAGAACGTCTCGACACGACGCTTTATGGCAAGCCGCGGATTAATGACGAGGTATCGGATCAAGCCAGAGTCGAACAGTTAGGGTTAGTAGGGAACAATGTGGATAGCTATTCGCTAGGGACTCTGTGCAATGCAGCCGAGGGAACGATAGACGCGCGCGCGAACGTCTGGCTGTTACAATGGCTCCCGAGCGAATGCTAGGCGCCCGCGGTCGCCGCCGTCTCTTATATTAGCTCGGTCCGTGCGGCGTGCGGCCGCGCAGCCGTAGGGTTGTCAAAATCTCTGCGCTCGGTGCTAGGGCTGTCGATGCGTCGCGGGGCGCGTCACAACCCAGTATTATTTCTATTTCAAGGCATCCGATATGAACTTAACGGAGTGGAAATAGATAAAATTAAAAATGCAGGTATTACTACAACTATAAAGTCCTATCTTTCTTTAAATGAAAACGAATCCAAAAGCGCCAGAGCTTGGGGCTGGTCGACTACAGGTTCGAACAAAGTCGGCGATGGCGCATTCTCTGTCTCTATACCATTGAATAAAATATTGGGATTTGCAGAAGACTATGAAAAAATTATAATTAACTGTAAACATGAGTTAGTTTTGTTGAGATGCAATACAAACCTCAATGCTTTAAAATTAAATTCAGGTGAAGTTGTGGATGATATTATAATAAGTAAAATTGTTTGGCGCATTCCACACGTTAAGGTATCAGATCGGGAAAGAATTAACTTATTAAAACATTTAGACAAAGATCGAGCTATAACACTTGCGTTTCGGAATTGGGACTTATATGAATATCCCTTGTTACCAAAAACCCGTAAACATACTTGGTCCATTAAAACATCGTCACAAATGGAGAAACCCCGATATGTTATAATTGCCTTGCAAACCAATCGCAAACACAAGGCTGAATCTTCAATGGCAGAGTTCGATCATTGTCATGTACGAGATGTAAGAGTATTTTTAAATTCATCATATTACCCTTACGAAGGCTTGAATGTAAGTTTTTCAGAAGATAGATTTATTTTATTATACGAACAATACGTAAGATTTCAACAGTCTTGTGGGATATGATGCTCAACCACAATAAGGAAGCTAGATGTTAGTGCTTCCTTCCGAGCGGGTGTTATGCTCGGGGACCAAGGTCCAATTTACACCATCTTGGTTTGCCTATAATTATATACTTGGCAGGATATAAAACTCCGTCACCGCGATGCAGGTTTGTATGAGCGGCGGAGTGTGCCATAGTGAAGTAGTAACAGCGCCATCTGTTGGTCACTAGTTTTGTAGTGGCGTCGCCACACCACTCTCCCCGGAAGAACCGGAGGTGGATGACGTCAGGTTGAGCTCAGCAGTCAGTGCGTGATGAGCTTACAAGTGCCAGTGTGCTCAAGTCTGCGGTGAGTCGAGACGAGCAGGTTGCGGTGCTCTATCCACGGTGAGTCGGGATAGTGAGCGGAGGCGTCTTCGATGGTCGGGCGTGGAGCTGGGCCAGAGCTGTACCCGTGACCAGTGAGAAGTGACGGTTGCTTGCTGCCGAGGAACCAGGAAGGTCGGTTGCGATCTGCGATGGTCCCTGAAGGCTGGATGCTGGCTTGTTGAAGACTGGAGCTGATGACGGAGTGGCGGAGATGGTGAGGATGACAGAGGCTGATGCCGAAGATGGTGGTGATGGAGGTCACGTCTCACATCACGTCGGGGTCACCAATGTGGGATATGATGCTCAACCACAATAAGGAAGCTAGATGTTAGTGCTTCCTTCCGAGCGGGTGTTATGCTCGGGGACCAAGGTCCAATTTACACCATCTTGGTTTGCCTATACAGTGTGTCCGGGCATGTAGTGATCAAACTTTAAGGGCGTAATCTATGGACAATTTTATCGATGAAAATACTTCAAATTTGGGGCCTGACCCATTTCTCGAAAAATTACATCGATTTAAGTTTTTAATTTTTAGTTTACACCTCTTCTTTAAAAAACAAGTGAAAGCGTGGGTAGCTTAACATTAATAGGCAAATATTTTATATCATGCGATAGCCAATAAAATTATCTATTAATAGAAGAAGAAAGCAGACACAAGTTTCATACATTTTATGGAGTAAGAATGGATTTAATTAGAAAAATACATTACTTTTTTCACTTCTTTTTCAGTTATTTTCCAACACAAGAAAAACCAGGTCGTTAAGGTATGTTTTATTTGCATTGTATTTTAAGTATTTGAGCTATTCTACAAAACGAATGTAAATTTATTAGTCTACGTCTATTAGTTTCGACGTAATTGTTGAACAAAGATACCCCTTCCCAGCGGTTTCCATAGTAATCGGAATAGGTTATGTGATTCTTTCAGGCAGTGCATTTTCGCATGTCGCGTGCGCTATGGAAACCGCTGGGAAGGGGTATCTTTGTTCAACAATTACGTCGAAACTAATAGACGTAGACTAATAAATTTACATTCGTTTTGTAGAATAGCTCAAATACTAATAATACAATGCAAATAAAACATACCTTAACGACCTGGTTTTTCTTGTGTTGGAAAATAACTGAAAAAGAAGTGAAAAAAGTAATGTATTTTTCTAATTAAATCCATTCTTACTCCCATAAAATGTATGAAACTTGTGTCTGTTTTTTTCTTCTACTAATAGATAATTTTATTGGCTATCGCATGATATAAAATATTTGCCTATTAATGTTAAGCTACCCACGCTTTCACTTGTTTTTTAAAGATGAGGTGTAAACTAAAAATTAAAAACTTAAATCGATGTAATTTTTCGAGAAATGGGTCAGGCCCCAAATTTGAAGTATTTTCATCGATAAAATTGTCCATAGATTACGCCTTTAAAGTTTGATCACTACATGCCCGGACACACTGTATACAGGGTGTTTCTTGTAAGGTGTCAAGCCGAAGGCAGGTGATAGGTGAGGACTAGACCTATCGATTTCACCCCCATGTATGTTCTACGATTTTTCATAGTTTAGAAGTTATCGTTAATTTTGTGATTTTTTCAAATTGTATGACCCAGTAGGCTTTAAATTTTTTTATCTTTTTTTTGGGTCGACTTTTCTAAGATTTCTTTTTTTTGACAGATTCCCTATTAACTGCAGATTTTTGAAAAAAATAATCAACTTCCTATCTTTGATGCAAGATACAAAATTTTTGCTAGAAACATAAAAAAATATGCTTTTAGCGGAACATCCTAAAATTTTCAACTTAAAAGTTAAAAAAAAAAAGAAATTCCATAGGTCCAAAATAATTTTAAAAACTGCGCAGTTTTTGGAACTTTCATAATAACACAAAAAAACATGTACTTAAAAGGCCATTATTTTCTGTAATCGCTCCACTAAAGTGGTAAGTCGGAGATTCCGTTACATGTTTTTGACTAACTAATGTTTGTAATTCTCTAAGTTTACGTTACGTAGAACACATTTAAAGACAATAACTGAACAGAACATTTTTTTATCCACAACGAGGAATATCTTGCCATTCATCTGACCTGATGGAAACTGATGGATGATCAGCGAGCTTCACTCGCAATCCTAAACCACAGAGGAATTGGCTGTCCTAAATAGGTGGCCTTACCACTAGACCACAGTGGTGGTTGTTACTTTACGATTAAATTCGATATACCTACATATTAGAGTGTGAGAGAAAGGGAAAGAGTTTGTGTGTGTGTGTGTATGTGTGTGTGTGTGTGTGTGTGAGAGAGAGAGAGAGAGAGAGAGAGAGAGAGAGAGAGAGAGAGAGAGAGAGAGAGAGAGAGCAAAAATGGGTGTAATAATTTAATTTAAAGTAAATGTTAAAAAGGTTCGCCGTTGACCTGAATGCACATTCGACAACGACGCAAAAAAATTCTTTGTAAAACCTTCTTCTTCATTTTAATTTGGTTTTGTGCTTCAGTCAGCTTTGTCCGCAGTTCATCAATATTTTCATATTCTCTATTGTATACCAGATGAAGGGCAAGAGCTTCCTCGTTGTCGATAAAAAATGTTTTTTTCAGATATTGTCTCTAAATGTGTTCTACATAACGTAAACTTAAGGGATTGCAAACATTACTTAGTCCTAAGAAAGTCAAAAACATGTAACGGAATCTCCAACTTGCCACTTGAGTGGAGCGATTACAGAAAATAATGGCCTATTAAGTACATGTTTTTTTGTGTTATTATGAAAGTTCAGAAAACTGCGCAGTTTTTAAAATTATTTTGGACCTATGGAAGTTCTTTTTTTTTTCAAACCTTTAAGTGGAAAATTTTAGAATGTTCCGCTGAAAGCATATTTTTTATGTTTCTAGCAAAAATTTTGTATCTTGCATCAAAGATAGGAAGTTGATTATTTTTTTCAAAAATCTGCATTTAATAGGGAATCTGTCAAAAAAAAGAAATCTGAGAAAAGTCAACCCAAAAAAAAGATAAAAAATTTAAAGCCTACTGGGTCATACAATTTGAAAAAATCACAAAATTAACGATAACTTCTAAACTATGAAAAATCGTAGAACATACATGGGGGTGAAATCGATAGGTCTAGTCCTCACCTATCACCTGCCTTCGGCTTGACACCTTACAAGAAACACCCTGTATACTTGGCAGGATATAAAACTCCGTCACCGCGATGCAGGTTTGTATGAGCGGCGGAGTGTGCCATAGTGAAGTAGTAACAGCGCCATCTGTTGGTCACTAGTTTTGTAGTGGCGTCGCCACAGTCTTATTACGGACGTCGACCAGAGCCGTTGATGAGTTTAAAGGAATTTAAAGACGTAGCCCCTTTATTTATTATTGACTGTTCGCGGCAGCATGAAACTTTGAAGGGATCGATTGACGTAAGAGTTGAAATCGAAACAGATCAAGAAATACCTGATCCCATCAAAAACAATACTTGTCAAAAAAACCAAGTCTCGCAACTCAGTTGTTCTACGGTAAAAAGTTGTGAGATCCATGTAATACCAAGTCCAGGCCAGGAAATCTTTAACGTTTTACATAAATTATTGACTTGGCCATCGCACTAAATAATTTAATTTACACGTGTTTTCATGCGATGGCCAAGTTAATATATTTATGTAAAACGTTAAAGATTTCCTGGCCTGGACTTGGTATTACATGGATCTCACAACTTTTTACCGTAGAACAACTGAGTTGCGAGACTTGGTTTTTTTGACAAGTATTGTTTTTGATGGGATCTCATTTCTTTTTGTATTTTGTAGACAGCAGTTATGTATCTAGAAAACTGGACCGAAATTGAAAAATTTTACTCGACTTGGCGGTTGCACTACCGTGCCCCCAAATCTCATTTCTTTTTGTATTTTGTAGACAGCAGTTATGTATCTAGAAAACTGGACCGAAATTGAAAAATTTTACTCGACTTGGCGGTTGCACTACCGTGCCCCCAAATATTTTAGTTTTTCCTTGATTCATACACCAAACACTACTTATATTCCAAATTTGAAGCTTCTAGGTCTGCTAGAAGTGCCTTAGAATTTTGATGATCGGTGAGTCAGTGAGTCAGTCAGTGAGTCAGTCAGTGAGTGACAAAATTAAGTAACTTTGACCCGTTATAATTCTTAAACTACTGGTTCAAATTGAATGAAATTTTAAATATACCGTGTCTTTACAATGCCTGCATAGCTAATGAAAATTCAGCCTTCTAGTTTTATCCACAACGAAGTTACAGGCGGTCGAAAATGGCCTGAATTGCTTCGAGAAAAGGATGGTACGGCCGTGCCGCTTTTTTGCTCGACTTGGTTGGGGCACTGCCGTGCCCCCAGATCAGACAGCTGCATATTGTTTAATTTTAAACGACTGTATATTTGAATACAAGCCTTTGAGTAATGTTGTGAAAAAAATATCATGAATTGTAACACAATTATAGTTGATTTACAAGGGTTCAAAGATCATAAAAATGACTTTTTAGTAAAAGAGTTATGTATAGTGAATCAAGAGTCTACTTATCTATTTTTAATGGGACAATATTATTTGATCCTCTAAAAACTAATTGATCTTTTTTGTATGTGCACTTTTAAAAATAAATGATGTTGTAAGAGGGGAACCTAACCTACAGAGAGAAATGACCAAAACCAATTTTATAGGGCTTTATCTCGTGTTTATTGCCAACAAACCTATGACCAAATTACACAATTAAAGCAGACAACCTCTCAAGTTACTATGCTAATATAAAAATAAATAAAGTTAGGATCGGCATGTACGTATGAACAATACTTAATAATAAGCAACACTAATTGCATTGACTAATTAATCTTATGGCAAAGCGTGATTTTAGTGTTCAAAGCAAAATTTAGGATCGGTGCGTACATATGGCCAATACTTAATGATAAACAATAATAATTGCATTGACTAATTAATCTTATGGCAAAGCGTAATTTTAACATTTGAAGCAAAAAATGAAGATCGGTATATGCATTTGAGCCGGATCCAATAGCAAGCTATACAATTGTATTTACTAAATAAACTTTATAACTAAAGCGTGAGCAATTCAATTAGAACACAAAACAAGGATCGGTATATGCATTTGATCTAAACTTAATTACTAACTAAACAATTGCGTCTAATTACTAAAGTTCATTACAAAAGCATGTGCAAAGCATAAAACAAGGATTGGTATATAAATCAGGGCCACACTTTATAGGAAACTAAACAATTACGTTTAATCAATAAAGTTTATATTATTATCAAAAGTATGAGTAAACTAATTAAAGCGGAAATCTAGGATCGGCGTATGCATTAGGGCCATATTTAGTACAAAAGCATTTTCTTAATAATTTTATAGCAAGAAGCGTGAAAAATAATAAAGTCATAAAGACAGGATCGGATTGTGCATTTGAGCTAAGCATGAATGTAAGGGTAAATCCGCGAAACAGTAAAAAACTTATGTTCCGATCGATAAAAAAATAACTGTTGTAGTTCTGGTAAATTAAACTTCTGAATAACGATTCATACAAGTTTCCACATAAGGCGCCATGATCCATATTGATTAAATACTTCAAGTTATTTCGATAATCAAGAAAACACGCACTAAACGTCATTACCATCACAGTAAAAATACTGACCTTTGCCGTTGTCTTTTAATTTTTTTTACTTTACCTATACACAGACCAGATTTTGATTATAAATTTAAAATGTACATATTTACCGTGACAAAATAACAAAATTATATTGAAATCGTATTAGCCAATAAAATGGAATCATGAATTGAAATATTGTCACGAGAAATCGTCATAGCCATCGCGGCAGCATCAAAGGTTCTTTAATGTGGCCGCGACGCGACTTATCCCCGCTTGTGTCCGCGCGTCCCACTCTTCAATTCGTTGCTCGTAACAGAACAGAATGCACGTAAAATTTACGCAGCTCCGAGACTTTTTAAACTCCGAAAACGAGAGACACTCGCAGTTTGTCATCGGCTCGCGTCATTCCCATTTTGTGCGATTTGGTAAGTTTTATATATCGATATTTTTCTAATAATTAGCACTTTGTAGCATGTGATTACAATAAAAAAATGGCGATATTGAGGTGTCCCAATAGTGGTGACAATTATTTTTATATAATTTTAAAATCGTTTTCGTCATTACCATTAACATCATTACCATATCATTTAGGCTTATGGTGATGACACTTTGTATATGGTAATGATGACTATGAATGGTTTCCTAAAAGAACAATGGGACAAAACGTTTCCAGAACTGTAGCACTTTAATACCTACCTTATAATATGATAGTACATGATAATACTATAATTTTATTATAATATGACAGCTCAAGTGTGACATGCATGTCTCAGAAAAAAGTTATATCTAAAATAAGAATCCATAAGCAACCCTGAAAAAATACATACAAAATCACTTTTGACCGACTTCAATGGGTATCACGACAGCTTGACCCCGGGACAATTCGACTCCTGTGACAACTCGACCCCTGCGACAACTCAAACCCTGCGACAACTTGATTTTTTTCAACACTCAACACTTTTGACTTACTTCAAATGGTTTCACGACTGCTGGACCATACGACAGCTGAACCCTACGACCACTCGAACCCTCCGACAACTTGACCCCTGCGACAACTCGATTAAATTACTTTTGACCTACTTCAAACGGTATCACGACTGCTTGAGCGTTAAGAAAACTCGACCTTGGCACCTCGATCCTTGCGACAAGTCGATCTCTATTACAACTCGACCCCTGTGACAAGTCGAACACTGCGACACGTCAACCCCTGCGACTACTCTGAGCATTTATTCTAGATTCTGTTCAGGCATTGATTGATGGAGCTAAATGGTTTACAATAAGTATCATAGTTGTCATCGGGGTCGAACTGTCGTAGGTTCCCTACCAAAAGAGGGGGTGCACCAGACCATTTTGGGGTGTCTTACCTCCCCACTATATGTATACCCAACTTACTTACATTAAGGACTTATGACGGGGGATGCTGTGCTGTGCTATGCCCCGGGTGCCAACCCATGCTACGCCGCCACTGTCCAGCAGTCGTGAAACCATTATTTTGAAGTAAGTTAAAAGTGTTGAGTGTTGAAAAAAATCAAGTTGTCGCAGGGTTTGAGTTGTAGCAGGGGTCGAGTTGTCACAGGGGTCGAATTGTCCCGGGGTCAAGCTGTCGTGCCCTTTGAAGTTGGTCAAAAGTGATTTTGTATGTATTTTTTCAGGGTTGCTTATGAATTTTTATTTTTGATATAACTTTTCTGAGACATGTCACACTTGAGCTGTCATATAATAAAATTATAGTATTCAATTCAATTTATTCATTTAAAGATAACAATGATCCACATGGTTAGTAAATGGGTGCCTTATACAACTATGTTAGTAATTTACTTATTATAACATACCACTAATTATCCAACCCGTTCGGTAAGAAGTAGCCGAAGGAAATGTCGGATAATAGGAGAGTCGTACCTCTCCGCCACGGTCTTCAGGATACTGTTGGGGCTCGCCCGTATCCTACTGAGCAACGAGGCAGTCTTCTTGCATAGGACAGCAAAGAAGCCGTCAGTATGCGACTGAGCAAACATTTCCGAAGCACTGCAGAAGCGAGGCAAGCCCAACAGCACCCTGAAACCGTTGTTATATTGGACCCGAAGGACGCCAAGCGATTTCTGCGAGTACGTGGTCCATAGGTTTCCCGTGTATAGACTCTGACAGTATGCTTTAAACAGAGTGATCTTGACATGGTCATTACATCGGGCAAACCTGCGAGCCAACATATATTACACCTTACTGCCAGCGCCCTTCGTTCCCTCTCGATATCAACATGATCTTTAAGGTCATCAGTAACGTAGTGTCCGAGATATTTAAATTTAGTGACTCTGTTTAACTTTACCCCATTCAGCAAGAGGTCGGGTACCACGTTTGGACATTTACTGGCGGCCTTAAATACCATGTATTCGCTCTTCTTCACATTATACAAATAATCCATGGCATTTAGCATACGCTTCACACACACCCACCATCTTTCTGAGAGCCCCCATTGTTGGCGCCAGCAGTACCATATCATCAGCGTAGCTTATGTTGTTGATACAAACACCATCTACCCAGCATCCGATACGCATACTGCTAAGGGCAACAATGAGGTCATTTACGTATAGGTTGAAAAGCCTGGGAGACGTCAGCCCACCCTGTCTCACCCCGCACTGCAACCCATACTCCTCAGAAAAAACGTTAGCCCATCTTACGCTGTTAATCTGGTTAGCATACTAATAATGGAATATTTGTGATACTTCTGACGGGACGCCCTGCCTCCTCATCTTATCCCAAAGGATGTCATAAGACACAAGATCGAACGCCTTGGAGAGGTCGAGGAAGCATGCGTAAATGGAAGTCCCCTGATCCGTGTAGTACCTGACAGTGTGCTTAAGACTAAGGATGGCGCTCTCGGTCGACAGTCCAGGCTTAAACCCGAATTGAGCATTATGTGATTTTAAATATTTATCTAGTAGAGAGTCAAGCACACTGTCAAGGACCTTTGCCGTGATTGTAGCTAGAGAGATCGGTCGGGTATTAGCATGGTCTATCATACAAGGTAGGTATTAAAGTGCTACAGTTCTGGGGACGTTTTGTCCCATTGTTCTTTAAGCTTTGTTTTTAAATGAGAAGGTTTTTTATTAGTTTACGAAAAGACGTTTTTTTATTCATTTCTTGTATGTTGACTATTGTGTAAGTCTAAGTAAGAGTACTGTCGGCGCTCTATACTCGGGTAGCAGGGTTCGTAGGTTTTTATAAATAAAAGTTCATATAGACTGGTAAGACGGTAACTATATTGTGTAAGCGCGAGGATGGGCCTTCAAGGCGTCCGACCGGTACCGAGGTTGCGTACTGACTGACTAAACTAAACATTGGTTTTTCTCTCGACGGTCGGCGGCCTTTTCAGGTAACAATCGTAAAACAAAGTGAAAATAACACGAAGATACAAACAAAACAATTAGCATGAAACACATGGCAAAGGTTGGCACAAACATAATACAAAGTAAACAACAAACAATAGGAAGACATTACAAAGGTTGGTGTTGCTTGATACACGGACACCTGCAATAATTGCATAGATCAACAATGGACCACATGTTACATCGGCGAAACACTAAAAAGATTTGAGTTAAACATTCCGACAATAAAATCCTAAAATTGCAGGTGCGTGAGAAACTAAAATTACCATGCTCTAAAATTAACACGCTATAACTAACAAAGCATTTACATCTTAAGTTTGTACGAGAAGTATTACAATTAAGTATATTTTAATTAATTGGTATAAGGCGTAAGTGGGACGTAGTCGCCACAGTACCCCCCTACCAGTGATTTAGATCACGAGAACAAAAGAGAACAAAAACAACAATCGCGATAAGTAAACTACAAGTGATCTAAATAACGAAATAACAAAATTACAAAAAAGAAGATATAATTACGTTTGATTATCACAAGCCTGCTTGGTAGTAGTCTGGAAAACGTACGCGTCTACCAGAACGGCGAGGGAAGTCACGTCCGTCAGAGGCAGGCGGTAAAGCTGCAGATGGAGAACCTGAACTAACATTAGAACCTGTAGTTTGACCTAGACCACTTTCAAGAGTTACCTCCAATGGTATACTGCTGTCAGGATGGTTGTTTGGATGATGTTCTGCATCTCTCAGAATATAGGCAGGTTTCAGCCTTTCGATCGATACCGTGACTTCGCGTCCACGTATATCGAGTACGAACGTTTTGTTTGTCCTGCTTATTACCTTATATGGCCCTTCGTAGGGTTGTTGCAGAGGAGCTTTAACAGCGTCATTCCTTACAAATACATGACTGGACGACAGCAAATCTTTGAAACAGAAAGTACTCTTAATGCCATGGCGCGTGCCGTCGATTGGCTGTAACTTATTAAACTGCTGTCGTAGATGGTTGACGTAATCGCTAGGCACTGGGTTGGGCGTAACACTCTTACATAAAAACTCACCTGGGAGGCGCAAGCTCTGTCCGTATAGAAGTTCAGCAGATGTAGCTTGTAAATCCTCCTTCCAGGATGCCCTAATGCCTAACAATACTGTTGGTAATACCCGCGTCCAACTCTCGTCGGCATGACATTTAATTGCGCTCTTAAGTTGCCGATGAAAGCGTTCTACCATACCATTTGAGGACGGATGATAAGCAGTGGTGCGTAGGTGGTTCGAACCTAGTAGAGCGTTCAGATCTCTAAATAGGTGCGACTCAAACTGCCTGCCTTGGTCCGTTGTGATTCTGCTTGGAATGCCGAAACGTGCAATCCAATTCGAATAGAACGCGCGTGCTACTGTTTCTGCCTCTTGGTTGGGTATCGGTATCGCCTCAGGCCATCTTGAAAAGCGGTCGACGCACGTGAGGCAGTATCGATATCCCTCAGAGTAAGGCATAACGATAATGTCCAAATGAACGTGGTCAAACCGAGAAGATGGTGGTGCGAAAGTGCCAGGAAGAGTGATAACGTGTCGCGACACTTTGGAACGCTGGCAACCCAAGCACGCTCTCGTCCACTTTTTGCAGTCAGAATTCATTGAGGGCCACACGAATCGTTGTGAAACGAGTTT
Organism: Ostrinia nubilalis; assembly: GCF_963855985.1. Taxonomy (NCBI): domain Eukaryota; kingdom Metazoa; phylum Arthropoda; class Insecta; order Lepidoptera; family Crambidae; genus Ostrinia; species Ostrinia nubilalis. Next base: position 7,979,710 of record NC_087118.1, on the reverse strand, counting down.
CGTCGTTGCACGTGCCCCGGGGTGTGAATTCTGATGAAGTATGTTAAACGCTACCTTTCTGAAAGGCTCTGTAAGGTAGGGTCTGGCGCGTTGAGTTGATACATCGCAATAGACTGGTGTGTCGCTATCTGGCAAACTAAGAAGTCGTAATTGCAATGACGAGTTATTTGAATCTAACAACGACTTAAGATGAGTGTCATTTTCCTGTGACTTCGCAAGAGATTCCCAATCAAGGCCTTTACGAACGCTCTCTATACGCGAAAGTGCGTCGGCCGGCACGTTGTCTTCGCCATTCACATGACGTATGTCTGTTGAGAATTGACCGATTAAATCCAGGTATCTAAACTGCCTGGGTGAACATTGTTGCTCTTTTTTACTAAATGCATAGGTTATCGGCTTATGGTCAGTAAAAATTACAAACTGTCGTGCTTCAACATAATGCCTAAAATGTTTGACTGCGGCATAGATAGCGAAAAGTTCGCGGTCGTACGCTGAGTACTTTTGTTCGGCCGTAGTAAGTTTTTTAGAAAAGAATGCGATAGGGTGCCAATCGTTACCTACTTTTTGTTGCAGAGCTGCTCCAATGCTATTGTTTGATGCGTCACAAAAGAGGCCTAACTCGGCGTCGTCCCGAGGATGGGCTAACAAAGCTGCCTGTGCTAGACTCTCCTTACAAACATCGAAATCTTTTCTCGCCTGATCCGTCCACGCAATTGGAGTTTTACCTTTTATGTTACCATACAGCAGCTCGTTAAGACTAGATTGGCTAGCGGCTGCGTTAGGTATGCACCTTCTATAAAAGTTTAGCATACCTAGGAACCGTCGTAGCTGCTTTGCTGTGGCCGGAAGTGGGTACGTCCGTATTGCTTCAACCTTTTCAGGGAGCGGACGAGTACCGTCGGCTGACACTAAATAACCTAGGAATTCGATCTCTGATTGGCCAAATACACATTTCTTAGGATTAATCACTACACCATATTTTCTTAACCTATTAAATACTGTCTCTAAGTGTTTTAAATGTTCATTTTCGTCACTGGATGCAATTAAAATATCGTCTATGTAGCAGTAGCAAAAGTCTAATTCCCTTAACACTTCGTCCATAAACCGCTGAAACGTTTGAGCTGCGTTGCGCAAGCCGAACGTCATGAACTTGAACTCAAATAAACCGAACGGCGTTGTGATAGCAGTCTTTGGAATGTCTTCTTCAGCGATAGGGATTTGATTGAATGCACGCACTAGATCTAATTTTGAGAACACTTTACTACCACTTAAACACTGTGCGAAGTCTTGAATGTGACGCACTGGATACTGATCGGGCACTGTTCTTGCATTCAGAGCTCGGTAGTCACCGCATGGACGATGTTTTTCTTCAGTCTCCTTTTCACTTCCGGGAATCGGTGACGAACTGGATTCTGGCGTGGAGGATGTGGTCGTTTTGGTTACCATAACTAACGGTGCTGCCCACGGGCTTTTCGATGGGCGAGCGATGCCAAGTTTTACCATCGAATCAAACTCTTTCTTGGCAGCTCTAAGACGATCGGGAGCGAGCCTTCGCGGTTTGAGTGCTACGGGAGGTCCTGGCGTCACCAGTATGTGGTGTTTCGTTCCGTGCTTTACCTCCTGCATGGCTCCGTCTGGTCGTGTTATCGCAACATACTTGGACAGTAGATCGAGGTAAGGTGATGTTCCACTTAAAGTTTTCACAGTGAGTTGCTCACACTCAGCCACATGTCCATTGACCGTAAGATGAGTGATCGCGTCTACCAACCTCTTATTTTTTGCATCTACCATCAGGTTGTAGTGAGCGAGGAAATCTACACCTATAATGGGTTTCTGTACATCCGCTACCACGAAAATCCATGGGAAGTCTCTTCGAAGCCCGAGGTTCAAGGTCAGTGCGATAGTACCATACGTGGTTATTGAAGTTCCATTGGCGGCGACTAATCCATAGGCAGAAGCTTTGCAAGCCGTAGGGACTAGTGCTTTAGGGTATACGCAAAGGTCGGCCCCTGTATCAATGAGGAACGTTACATTATTGGCCTTGTCGGTAACGAAGATGCGGCGTGTAGGTGTATGGGAAATTGCGTCATCCGCCGTTAATGACTCCCGCTGGCGTTTCCCTGCTGTGGTTTGTTGTAGGGGCATGGTTCAATGCACTTCCTCGCTTGTGCACCGTAGCGATGATGGTACCAACACAGCCAGTCCGCCGGTCTAGTTCTAGACCGTGATGGTGTTCGCGAGTGTGAGTTCGCACGACCGCGTGGCCTGCTACTTCTCGCATCTACCTCGCTTACTTGTGCCTGTTGCAAGTTCTTTATGAGGAGCGACATGTTTTCTTCCAGCCGGCGTAAACGCTCATCAGTGTCGTGTGTGGAGATCGCTGCTACCGGGGGCGATGGCCTCGTGCATCGTAGCCTAACGTTTTCTGCTACGAGGTCTGCAATGTCGGCAAGTGCGTCGAGTGGCGTATCTCTCTTGGCCACGACAGCCGCTTGCATGTCGGTAGGTAGGCCCTTCGTCCAAATAACTCGCAACACGTCTTCAGGCATAGCGCTGCCAGCTAATGATTTGAGATGCCGCAGGAACTGTGACGGCGTTCGGTCACCGATCTCCTCTCCTTCCAGAAGCCTCTGAGTTTTCACTGTCTGGGATTCGCCGAACCTTTTAATTATCCTCTTCTTCAGATCTTCGTATTGCCCCACTGTGACGACTGAGAGGCCAGTTATGAGGTCTCTTACCTCTCTGAGGGCGTGAGAGTCCATCTTGCTTATTATATACAAGCACTTTTCCGTTGGGTCTGTCACCTTTGACATACTCAAGAAGGTCTCCGCGCAATCCATCCAAGATTCGGGGTCCGATGTGTTGAACTGTGCCATCTGCAGCCATGGGAAATTCTCGGCGGGCCCGTTGACATTGGTATTTTCATGAGCCATTTTCACGTTACGCTGTTTACACTCACACAATCACGAAGAATGTCAGTAAGTCTATGAATTGTCACTGCGCGAAATTATCACTGCGCGGCGCGAACCTGAACCCTGATAAAACCCTAAGCGCACAATAAAACACGTAAGATCACGTCGGGGTCACCACTGTCGGCGCTCTATACTCGGGTAGCAGGGTTCGTAGGTTTTTATAAATAAAAGTTCATATAGACTGGTAAGACGGTAACTATATTGTGTAAGCGCGAGGATGGGCCTTCAAGGCGTCCGACCGGTACCGAGGTTGCGTACTGACTGACTAAACTAAACATTGGTTTTTCTCTCGACGGTCGGCGGCCTTTTCAGGTAACAATCGTAAAACAAAGTGAAAATAACACGAAGATACAAACAAAACAATTAGCATGAAACACATGGCAAAGGTTGGCACAAACATAATACAAAGTAAACAACAAACAATAGGAAGACATTACAAAGGTTGGTGTTGCTTGATACACGGACACCTGCAATAATTGCATAGATCAACAATGGACCACATGTTACATCGGCGAAACACTAAAAAGATTTGAGTTAAACATTCCGACAATAAAATCCTAAAATTGCAGGTGCGTGAGAAACTAAAATTACCATGCTCTAAAATTAACACGCTATAACTAACAAAGCATTTACATCTTAAGTTTGTACGAGAAGTATTACAATTAAGTATATTTTAATTAATTGGTATAAGGCGTAAGTGGGACGTAGTCGCCACAGTACCTAGGCATATTTTTCAATCAAAATCCTCATTGGTGTAAATATATATTTTTTCTGATTCTGAATAATATTAGGAACGTAAAAAAAATTTAACTAATGTCCGTATTGTTCCAAATTCAATAAATTCATTAAAATATTGAATACATTTATTTTTATTTCCAACCCATTATTTAATAGGTACGTGCTTAGCTAGGAAAATAACATAGATAAAATTGGTGTTTAGCTAAACAATTATATTTAAATTTTAGTTTTTAAGTAATTTTAATTTAATGTATTACTATAAAATATATTTCGTCATCACCATTAACATAAGATCATTACCATTTTAATAAAATCATTACCATTAGGAAAACGTCATTACCATTTTGTGAAAAAATATTTGGACGCTTGTTACTTCTAAAATCACGATTGAATCTAAGGGCCTCACACTGATCTAAAAAGCTTATTGCTTAACCTTTCAGTTTAAGCTAGTTTGCACGCATCCCTGTTAAGTTTTTCAAAAAACGTAAAATAAATCCCGCGGAATAAAATCGGCGGATCTACCCGTAAACAATGTGCAGAATTCTAATTAATAGCAAAGCGTGAAATATTATCATCTAAGTTAATACGAGGCAACAATTAATTAGTTCATGTAAATCTAGCTATAAGCACGGGAGGCGTGCATGTGACGTCACAACGCGAGAGTCCGGTCAGTTCCGTGTTACGTAAGCAGACCGTATACTCGCGGTGCGTGTGTGCGTTCACTTCGGGCGTATCGTGTTCCGTAATTTTTTTTTTTTTTGAAGGGACGCGCGCTGGTAGCTTGAGGAGCTTTTCCAGCTTCACCGGGCAGAGTGGCGAGTACAGAAGGTACTCTAGCCGTTTGGCGATCGTCGGTCGCAGACCGACGTTCGCGATCGGGCCGTATCGAGCGCATAAGGCGCCCGATCAGTGGCGAACCCAACTAGAGGGTTGCCCACCGCGGTGTTGGACCGAAGTCCAGCCTACGGCGGGCTCACTCTAGTGGGCCCGATCGAGGGGACTACGGACGCGGCCTGAGGGCGCCACGGTAGGCTCGGACCTCGGCTCAGGCCGTGTCCGGGGGACGGATAGGGGACTGGCCGCTGGGCTGGCTCGCCCGCCTTATACCCGTTGCGGCGAGCGGGGTCTCGGGGCAGGGCAGTAAACCGGCTGCGCGCGCGCGTAGACTTCGCTGTGACGTAGTGGCAGGCTCGGCGCTGGTCGCTCGAAGTAAACAAAGGGGCGCGTCGTGTTACAGACTCCCCCTCTGGCTCCGAAGACGTCCCGACGAGAGAGCCAGGACTGGTGTGGGTGGCGGCTTGCTGTCATCTAATTGGTTTGGGATGTCATCTTTTTCGGCCGTCCACGCCTACGCAATGGCGCGGCGGGGGCGGCTGGAGGCATCGGCTTTTTGGGCCGACCGCGCTGATGGAGTGGCGCGGCTGGCGCGGCCTGAGGCGCCACCTTCTTAGGCCGACCACGCTTGCGGAGAGGCGCGGCTGGACTGGGCAGGGGCGCTGACTCAGGGCTCAGGAACGGGCGGAGCGCTGATGCGTGGTACAGGCCCAGGCACTGGTCAGGAGCATTGGGGTCTGCAATTTCAAAAGAACCAGGTCCATGACTTCGTAGGATCATATAGGGTCCATCGCGCCTTGGTGCTAACTTGGCACTGAACCCCTTTTGAGAGCTGCTGAGAACATGAGAATCTACCATAACAAGATCACCGTGTTTATATTTGGGTCGTTCCCTTCTTTTCTTATCTACGTATTCTTTTCTCTGTTCTTCTTTCATCTCCTGTATTTCTCTTGCTTGTTTTAATGTATTTGCTAGTAGTATAAGTTTTGGTGTTATTTTGTGTATAAAATTCTCCTTTTCTATAATTGCCTTTAAGTCATGTCGAACGTCGTCTGGCGTTCTTAATTGTCTTCCAAAAGTAAGGTATGCGGGGCTATAACCGGTTGATGCTGAGACGGCCGTATTCATAGCGAACCGTATACTTGATAACTTCTCAGGCCATGTAGTGTGATCATCTCCAACTAGAATCGCTAGCTGAGTTTTTAGGTCTCTATTTCTTCTTTCGACTGGATTTGTTTCTGGATGATAAAGTGGTGTAAAACCTTGTTTTATATCCAAGCAATAACTTAATTGTTGTAGTACGCCACTGACGAATTGACTTCCATTGTCGCTTATGAAACGACGTGGTGTACCATACCTCAGAATGATTTCATCAAGGAGTATTTTAGCACATTCCTGGGCTGTTGCTTGTTCCAAAGCAAACAGTTCGACCCATCTTGTTGCGTAGTCTTCCACGATGAATATCCATGATTTATTATCTGGGCTCTTTGGTAGAGGTCCAAACAAATCGAAGGTTACTACTTCAAAACGTTGATTCATTGCAGTGGTTTGCAATAGTCCTGCCGGCTTCATGTTACTGGGCTAGTATCTTTGGCAGTTAATACAAGTCTTGACATAATTTTCTATCTGAGCTCTCATTCCTTTCCAGAAATAACGTCTGGAGATTCGTCCAAGGGTTTTCTCGATTCCGTAGTGTCCTGCAATGGGATCGTCATGGTAAGCAGAAATAATTTTGTCTTGTTCTGCCTTTGGCACTACCAGCTGACAATCTTCATCGTCTTTTTCCGGGCTGTAACGGTATAACAATCCGTAGTCCATCACATATCCCTTCTTACTCCAGTATTGAGCATCTTCATCTTTCGTGACGTCCTCTAAGGCTACAACTACTTGATATCTTCATCTTTCATAATTATGTTCTGTTCTTATTTCTTTGGCACTTCTGTTTGGCATGTCTACTATCTATGACACTGCATATTCCACAACTCTCTTGAGTTTCTGGATCGCAAGTAGGACGAGATAGTGAGTCTGCTACAACATTTGTTCTTCCTTTGATATATTTTATCGTGATATCGTAAGCTTGCAATTGCAAAGCCCATCTCGCTAATCGACCGCTTGGCGACTTCAGTGTCGTGAGCCATTTTAGAGCTTGATGATCGGTTAATGCTGGATTTCTATATTCAATCCTAATCCAAATTATACGGATTTGGATTGTCAACTGTCAAATTTTAATATGTTTTTGGCCAAAATAACTGCGGTTTTTGATGTTTTTACATTTTTATATTGTTTATAAGACTATTTAAACAATATTAAAGTGTAAATGCATCGAAAATTTTGGAAATATAATCTAAAACTGAATTCAATTTGACAGTTGTAATCCGGATTTGGACAAGGATTGAATATGGGAATCGGGCTTAAAACGGTTATTGGTGTACCTTCAATGTAACCTCTGAATTTAGCGATAGCCCAGACTACTGCTAGTGCTTCCCTCTCCGTGGTGCTGTAATTCCTTTCTGCTTTGGTCAGGAGCCTGCTTGCGTATTCTACGGGGTGCTCATTTTCCCCCTCCCCCTGCACTAATACAGCTCCGATGGCATAGCTACTAGCATCGGTCTTTATGATGTATGGCTTACTTTCATCAGCTTTTTTTTTTTATTTATTTTTTTTTTTTTTTTATGTGATAGGAGGCAAACTCAGTCTTCAACGAGTCGAATGCTTTTTGCTGTTCATTAGTCCAGCACCATTTAGCATTCTTTTTGGTCAGGCGAGTTAGCGGTTCAGATTTCTTCGCGAAATTCACTATGAATCTTCGATACCAGGAACACATTTGAAGAAAAGATAGCAAATGTTTCACGTTCTTAGGTTCGGCTTGTCCTGTAATAGCAGTGACCTTTTCTGGGTCTACTTCTAGTCCCTTTGGAGTTATGTAATGGCCAAGGTATTTAACCCTCGAGCAGCAGAATTTGCATTTGGCCCTGTTGATTGTTAGATTGTATTCACGTAGTCGGTCAAATACTTCTTGAAGATCCTTTAAATGGCAGTCGTAGGTCTCCGACAGCACAATGACGTCATCAATGTAGATAAGGATCTTTATGTGGCTCAGCGAGATTCGGAATCTGTCCATAAGTCGCTGGAAGGTTGCCGGTGCGTTTCGCAAACCAAACGGCATTCGGACGAACTTGTAGGTTCCGAACGGGGTTACGAAACAAGTCTTGTCTTGATCTTGCTCTTGTACCTTAATCTGCCAGTAACCAGACTGTAAGTCTATCGTGGTCATATATGGCGTAGGTTTAGCTCCATGTAGCAAATCATCAATCCTCGGCAACGGATACATATCTGGAGTTGTGATCGCGTTCAGTTGTCTGTAATCCCTCGCGTTCCTCCATCTTTTTTGGGCACCATAACCACGGGTGCTGTCCACGGCGATTGACAGGGCTGAATGACACCTGCAGCGATCATTTTATCGACCTCTTGTCTTAAAAGTTGAGTTCGTGCAGACGACAACCTATAGGGTGCTACCGAAATAGGTCTATGATTACCTGTGTCAATGGCGTGTTCGATCTGTGTTGTGGGCTTACCGTTAGTAGTGAAGGCGTCTTCATTCCTTCTGAGGAGATCTTCTAACTGCTGGTGTTCCGTATGACTCAACAAGTTAATTGACGCGATATCACTGGACATCGAATAACTTTTATAAGTCGGGGGACAATTCGGTTTCATCGTCGTACGTAGTGAGGCTATTTTTCGCATCAAAATAAAGCGCATCTAGTACGGGTGAATGTCCGTCAAACATGAGTCGTGGTCGCTTATTCGGTGGGGTAGACAGATCGATTGGTATCAGTGGTCCATATACCTGTCTTGGTGGAGTGGACGCATTGACGATGTTGGCAGTCTCTGGCACCTCATGAGCAATTTGCAATTGTGTTGTGGCTTCAATAGGCTCAGAGTGCTCACTGCCTTCTTTCGTAGGCCTTGCTGGCTCTGGATTCTTGTTCAAGGCGGGTGTGGGTGGCTGTGGCGACTTTGGGAATTCAGGCGTTCTGGCAATAGGGGATATCATCTATGGTAAGTTGAATTCGTCCTGTAATTTGTCGATGATAACTTGATGGATGTCTTCCTCCTCAAGGTCGTAAGCAGTCGAGGGGTCATCCAGGAATCGGCAAGTCATCTGAGGGATGTTCAACATTAGCATCGCGTCCATGATGAATCCGACCCCCAACAGTGTGATGTTGCGCGTAGCCTGGGGTGAAATCACGAAAGTGGATGGCACAACTCTTCCAAATATGGTGATGGGAGCCCTAACTGTTCGGACCGTCTGGTGCTTAGGGATACCGTCAGCGAGGGTGATGCTCATCTCCTGATCTTTGAAAAAGTACCCATGTTTCTGGAGTTGACGGTACAAGGAGTATGAGGCAACATTTGACCTGGCTCCCGTGTCAATTTGGGCTGTTCCCTTGATATGACCGATTTGGATTTTGACCACAGGTCTTAGATCCATCTCTCCTATTTTAATGCCGCAGAAGCTAGCATGGTCTGTGGTGGTGGCTGGCCTCCGCGTTGAGCACTTTGGACACCGGCTACGGATCACGCCAGGTTCTCCACAGCCGTAGTAGGAGAACTTCGTCACATGCGTCGAGGCCTTGACGTCTGGTTCCTTGCTAGTTCCAGCCTCTGCCTGATCCGCCTTCGCCTTTTTTCTGCAGACCTCGATGGTATGTCCGGCCAAACGGCAAAAACTACACCTCTTTGGTTTGCCTGGCGTACTATTTGGTCGTTCGGAAAGGTTCGTCTTCTCATTCACATGTCTCTCCACTTCTCTGGCTTTCTCCAGCAGTTCGTCGAACGTGTGGACATGCTCTCAGACAATCTTTTCCCGAATATCAAACCTTATCTGCCCATACACCAAGTCGATGAGCTGGTCTTCTACCAATATGTGGCTTTCAGGCAGCTGTGCGATCAGGGCTCTTTTTTCTGCTATAAAGCTCTCGGTCGTTTGGTTTGTCTGGCTGACCTTCACAATCTCCTGGTAGATGACGTACGGCAATTTCTTGGGGGCAAAAGTGTGTCTGAGCCTCGCCTCAAAATCAGCCCATGTCCCGACCTGAGCTTTTACCCCTTGCCACCATGTCGCAGCGTCACCCGTTAAAAGTAAAGGCAAGCCGGTGAGAGCATCATCATCCTGTATACGCTCTAACTTCTTGTATACATTAACGGCTGCCAAGAATGTCTCCACATCGGTGGACGGTCGGTTTTGGAGGGTCTGGAATTTCTTAAGGTCTGTGCAGGAAGTGTGAGCAAACACCGGACTGGCGTAAGTCAACACTGGACGGATGCAGGTTTTGTAAATTGTCAACTTATTTCTAAGTGACAATTTACTTTTCCTTCCAACTAGGTGGTAGAGTCGGTGGATGTAGTGGTTCGCACGGCTCAAGACGCGTCTGAGGTGCGGAGCGAACGATAATCTCTGGTCGAGGGTAACACCTAAGTACTTGGCCTCACTTTTCCAAGGAATAGTTTGGTCAAATAAGGTGAGATGGGTGGGGACATTAGGACGAGTGCGAACCGGAGGACGTCTCGCAGACAAAGCCCTAGAAAAGTACACTGCTGCACTTTTTTCGGGATTTACCTCGATACGCCACTTCCTGAACCATTCGCCTAATTGTGTGACTGCGCGTTGGAGCGCCAAGATGACGTAATTCCGATTACGTCCGGACTTGTAGAGTGCGGTGTCGTCCGCAAAGAGGGCTAAATCCGTATTCGGATATTTGGGGATGTCATTGACGTACAATGAAAAGAGGATGGGCGAGAGCACGGAGCCCTGGGGGACTCCGGCTCTTATGGGGCGGGTGGAGGAGAGGGAGCCATCTACTCGGTAACGAAATGTGCGATTCGATAAAAAGTCACGTAAGATGTGCACGAGACTGTCCGGCACACCGAGTTCGTAAAGCTTGTAAATCAAGCCGTTGTGCCAGACTTTATCGAATGCCTTCGCTACGTCGAAGAATAACACTCCTGTCCCTACGGGTGGCTTAGCAGTGAGGCCGCTAAGTATTTGCTCCGTTAAGCGGTGCACCTGTTGTACGCAGGAATGTGAGGCGCGGAAGCCAAACTGTTCGTTTATTAATAGATTATTAGAAAAAACATAATCTCTTAATCGAGAAACAATTATACGTTCGTATAACTTACCCATGGTCTTTAAGAGACTGATGGGTCTGTAGCTTGTGGGGTCAGCCAGTTTCTTACCGGGCTTCGGGATGCCAATGACTTCTGCCTCTTTCCACGCGTCGGGAAAGATGCAGTGAGACATGGCCGCGTTGAAAATAGCAACTAAGAGGTATACTAGGGGGGCGGGCAGGGCGCGTAAGACTCTATTAGAGATACGGTCCGGGCCGGGGGCTTTGTTGGGACGGAAACCTTTGATTATCGTTCGCACCTCGTCGACGTTGGTCGGGTCTAGGGTTGTGGTCGGAGGGAGGGCGGCTCTACGTTCGACTTCGCTGTCCACCATGCGGAGGTGGGCAGAGTCTACTGGGAGGGTACTGGGGGAGCACTGCTTCTAGACTGTCGGCTAGACATTCGGCTTTGGCGTCGTCGTCAAACGCAAGCGTTTGATCGGGACGTAAAAGCGGTGGCGTGGACGCTACGGTGTCGGACTTAAAGGCTCTCGTCAACTTCCAATAGGCTTGGTGAGATGGCGAGATTTCTTTAAGTAGATCATCCCACTGATTGTTACGGAGTTCCGCGATACAAGCCTTGACAGCGCGCTGTAAGGAACGTAGGCGGGCTCTGTTTTCCTCGGTTCACTGTGATTCGTGTAGAACAAGCTAGCTGGACAAAAGTCATTGTTGAATTTCTGATTATCGTTTATAAAAAACGATAAACAACATCCCAGACATTAAGGATTCCACAATTTTTTACTTTGTTAATTACCTAGTCGTGAGTAATTAACATGGTAAGTGAGGATATGAGGATAGTGTAATTTTTAATTCCTAATTTTGCTCGACTTTCGACAACACCTGACATTATTTTTTACTATGGTGACCAAATATTTGTGTGATGGATTTTGAAGACAAGGGTAAGTACTTTTTATTTTCTGTACAATAAGGTGCATAATAATGCACATAGTTTTAAAAAGTATGGCGAAATGTTGACCTTTATATTTTTCTCAAAATTTTATGTTTGGAAGACTAGAAGTTGTATGCCCCCACTTGACCCCAGTCTGGAATTTATATATATTGTAGCTGTAACCCTCTAGTATTCAAATATACCAGTTTCAGTTTGCACACTTTTGCACAACAATTTTATTTTTTCAGATGAATAAAAAATCAAGTTTTTTGATAAATGATTAAAACATTGAAAAAGTGACCAGAATAGCATGATTTTTAATTTATATTTTCAAAATGTGATGTATTGGGATCACGAAAATTCGCTGAGAGAGTTGAAGAATAGCATCAGTCGCATTTCAATTTCATTTCAATGGACGAAATACGGCAAAACAGGGAACGCTTCATGAAAAACAAAACTGAGTGGATTCCCGGAGCCATAGTGTTACATGTTTCTGTTCATAAAGTTCAGTCTTCCACGTCGAAAGATTCTACACCTGGACGACCACTCAAGGAGTTCGACGAGTCCAGCAAAAAGACGAAAAGAAGAAGACTTTTAGACCTCATTTCCTCAAGAAGTACTTGAGAACTGATATTGGCTGCTAAAGCTGCAGCGCAAATGTCTGCTGGCCACAGCAACTTGGCAAGTCATTAATGTTGTCCCAGTCTACCCACTAAATTAAAAAAACTGAGATTCTTTGTTCCATATAAATCGCAAAAATGTTTATATCGAAAAATTGATTTTCATTAAATTCTCCATAAAAAACGGGAATTTCATACTTTAACACCTAATACATCATAAGACCAATTATTATTATACTGTAAAGTTAGTTTCTTCTTTCCTTTTTAGTCTGTTTCTCTTGATTTTAGGAAATAAATATTTTATTACCAAAAAAAATTTTTTTTTCAAACCTACCTATAATAATTATAATAACAAGCCTAATTAATCTTAAATTGCACAAAAAAGTAAGTAATGCGTGTATTAAACCCATTAAAGTAAAAAAATAATATTGTCCAGCTAGCTTGTTCTACTCGAATCACTGTGCGGTTGGATAAGCGTCATGATCGCGAGTGGCTGCGTTCTTTGCCCTCAATAGCTCTCGCGCGTCGTCAGGCAACCTGAGACGGTGGTTAGCCATCGCAGGCACTTGCCTAGACGAGTCGCCGATGGCGACCGAGATGTGACTAGTGAGGGCATCGATCGCGTGAATAGTTTCGTGAGGCGAAACTATATCGTCGGGGATTGAGGACAGTTGTGGGCTCTGACAGTTCCCAAGTTTTACCTTGAGTTTGTCCCAGTCCACAACTGTCTTCATAGTGGGTGTAGACTCAGGAGAGCCTAGTTGGAGTACGACCGGGCGATGGTCAGAAGTGAGCGCGTGCATGGTTTCTATAGAGTGTAGGCGGAGGCCTATATTCTTTAGAATTGCCATGTCAAGAATGTCGGGCCGATGCTCGACATTGTAAGGATAGTGAGTGGGCATCATAGGGACTAAGATGTCAAAAATGAGTTCCTCAGAGAGTTCGCTTAGCATCATGCCGTTGGCAGTGGATGTTACGCAACCCCAATGAGTGTGTTTGCTATTAAAGTCGCCGCCAAGAATGACTGCACTATTCATAGCAAACAGGGCCTCAAAGTCGCTCCTTAAGGGAGTCTTGTTCGGGGAGAGGTAAACCGAGCCGATGAGAATGGGCTCGTGTCCAGTCATGGCTAGCCGACAGAGTGAGACTTCTAGGTTAGAGAGAGAAGGGGGATCGACTAAAGCACAGTGCAGAGAACGCTTATAGTAAATAAGCGTGCCGCCGCCACGTGTGGGCCTATCGTGTCTAATGATATTGTAGTTCGCTATCCTAGGATTGCGAATAGAGGGTGTTAGGAGGGTCTCTTGAACCAGAAAGATGTCGACCTGGTGGTCGGTAAGGAACTGAGTAACCTCGTCCTTCTGCTGTCTAAGACCGTTAGCGTTGAAAAAAGCTAAGGTAATTGACCGGGGTTTGATCCTAGCGGTGGGGTTAGCCATTACGGAGCGTGGAAAGAACTGGCCGCTGGTTTTTTTTTTTTTTTTTTTGAAGGGACGCGCGCTGGTAGCTTGAGGAGCTTTTCCAGCTTCACCGGGCAGAGTGGCGAGTACAGAAGGTACTCTAGCCGTTTGGCGATCGTCGGTCGCAGACCGACGTTCGCGATCGGGCCGTATGCTGGCCGCTGGTGGGCTGGCTCGCCCGCCTTATATACCCGTTGTGGCGAGCGGGGTCTCGGGGCAGGGCAGTAAACCGGCTGCACGCGCGCGTAGACTTCGCTGTGACGTAGTGGCAGGCTCGGCGCTGGTCGCTCGAAGTAAACAAAGGGGCGCGTCGTGTTACAATGTATTTTATTATATTTTATCTTTATATTAATTATTGGGTCTATATTAGTTGATCTACGGATAAATTATGAATGATCTTCATTTAAGGTAACATAATATTTATGTTTAACATACTCTTTTAATATTTGGTAAACAAAAATAATATTTTTGATCCTCTTTTTTAGTTATTGATCTTTAATTTTGTTAATTTGATGATTTTTATATCAAGTTTGCCTTTTAATATTGATCACCTAATAAATACATTTCGATCTATGTATAACTTAACTTTAAAATATATTTGATCTAACTAAAAATATTATTGGTTAATATTTTAAATTAAAAAATATCTTTTAATTTACGCGGTACTTTGTGGTTGAGTGACAATCGTCCGTCATTGGTTACTGAGTTGGCCTAGGGCTTAGCGGCCAATAAGCAAGCAGAATGGTACATTGCCATGTTTGTTTAAATTACAAGCTTTGCTTAGTTTGGGACTAGAGGCGCTATGTAAAATAATTTCTTAATTCTGTCATCCCTGAACCCGACATCATAATTTTTGCCTCTTTATTTTTTTTTTAAATCGCAAGGTTGATTTTCTCTTATTATACCGATCTCGACCGTGAACAGTGACCATAAAGTCATCTGTCAACGGGTCGATTAGACACGATAAAAGCACTAAACGATATTTGTTTACTTTTAGTGCGACATCGGGTCGTAAGGACCTGATAAGTTTTTTTTTTCCAAATATTTACTGTGTTTGACGAAACAATTGCAAAACAATATTTATCTTTCGTACTTAGGCCAGTAGAATTAAACACAAAATGAATTAAATCGGAAATAATTCCTACTTAAGATTTTAGTGCTTTAATGGCTTCATTAGTTGCCCATAAAGACTCTCCTAGGTTTTCGACTTCGACGGAGTTGTGCTTAAGTGGTGGGGGCCCCCGAAAGGGGGGCGCTTTTTCGGTTTTCCGGTTATACCGCGTAAAGGACTTATCCTATCGAAAAGTGGTCTTCCTGACGGTTGAAGGGCATTTAATCCTGCATTAAATAAGACCAAATTCATATGTTTTGAACAAACCGTTCTCGTGCAAATGTTCGGCAAAGTAGAAAATATGTGTATAATTAATTACCCTCTCCACGTCCAATGGCTCGTTACCCACAGGCTTCCAAGTCTTGAAAAGGAGCGCTTCAACCAGTGTAACCCTATCAAGGTTTACGAGCTGGATGCGCCTATCCTTGTTCGTCCCAGCCGTTCCTTAACTGCGGTTGCTGCACCTCTTCCTGGCACTCACCTGAAGGACTCTGTGTTACCTACTGTGGCTGCTCCTCTTCCTTTTATCCTCCTGCACGACTACGTTGCCTAGCCGCATGCCTGGTCTAAGGTTCGACGCCAAAAATCAACAACAACAAGTTCATATTAAAACGCTGAAGAGTTTTGTTTGTTTGTTTGAACACGCTGATCTCAAGAATTACTAGTTTGATTGAAATAATTATTTTTGTGTTGAATAGCTCATAAATTGAGGAAGGCTATAGGATATATACAATCACTCTACGACTAATAGAGGTGAAGCAGTAAAGAAAAATGTTGCAAGCACGGAAAATAGTATTTAAACTATTTTCACGCGTAAGAAGTTGATTTTGTGGCGTCGAACCTTGGACCAAGCATATGGCTAAGCAATGCAATCGTATAGGAGGGTACAAGGAAGAGGGGCAGCCACAGTAGGTAACACAGAGTCGTTCAGGAGAGTGCCAGGAAGAGGTGAAGCAACCGCAGTTAAGGAACGGCTGGAACGAACAAGGATAAGAAAATCCAACTCGTGAGCCTAGACAGGGATACGCTGATTAAGGCGACCCTTTACAAGGCTTGAGAGCCTACGGGTGACGAGCTATTGGACGTGGAGAGGGTCATTAATTATACACATATTTTCTACTTTGCCGAACATTTGCACGAGAACGGTTTGTCCAAAACATATGAATTTGGTCTTATTTAATGCAGGATTAAATGCCCTTCAACCGTCAGGAAGACCACTTTTCGATAGGGTAAGTCCTTTACGCGGTATAACCGGAAAACCGAAAAAGCGCCCCTTTCGGGGGCCCCCACCACTTAAGCACAACTCCGTCGAAGTCGAAAACCTAGGAGAGTCTTAATGGGCAACCAATGAAGCCATTAAAGCAATAAAATCTTTTGTAGGAATTATTTCCGATTTAAAAGCTAATTCTACTGGACTAACTACTGAAAAGACCGAATATATCCATCCCGCACCAACGCATGCAGCACTTAAGGTCAATTCGACCCGATAACGCAGTGTGAACGTGTTAAGTATGCTTTTTTTAATAAAAAATAAATCTTTGAACATCAAGTGCCTTTAAATAGTTTCCATCCTTTGACTACAACTTAATAAAAATAAGTACCATAACATAATTATTTTGAAGATTATTTGATATACACAAAAAATAATTTATACAGTGTGTCCGGGCTTGTAGTGATCAAACTTTAAGGGCGTAATCTATGGACAATTTTATCGATGAAAATACTTCAAATTTGGGGCCTGACCCATTTCTCGAAAAATTACATCGATTTAAGTTTTTAATTTTTAGTTTACACCTCTTCTTTAAAAAACAAGTGAAAGCGTAGGTAGCTTAACATTAATAGGCAAATATTTTATATCATGCGATAGCCAATAAAATTATATTATCTATTAGTAGAAGAAGAAAGCAGACACAAGTTTCATACATTTTATGGGAGTAAGAATGGATTTAATTAGAAAAATACATTACTTTTTTCACTTCTTTTTCAGTTATTTTCCAACACAAGAAAAACCAGGTCGTTAAGGTATGTTTTATTTGCATTGTATTATTAGTATTTGAGCTATTCTACAAAACGAATGTAAATTTATTAGTCTACGTTTATTAGTTTCGACGTAATACCTCTAGTCCCAAACTAAGCAAAGCTTGTAATTTAAACAAACATGGCAATGTACCATTCTGCTTGCTTATTGGCCGCTAAGCCCTAGGCCAACTCAGTAACCAATGACGGACGATTGTCACTCAACCACAAAGTACCGCGTAAATTAAAAGATATTTTTTAATTTAAAATATTAACCAATAATATTTTTAGTTAGATCAAATATATTTTAAAGTTAAGTTATACATAGATCGAAATGTATTTATTAGGTGATCAATATTAAAAGGCAAACTTGATATAAAAATCATCAAATTAACAAAATTAAAGATCAATAACTAAAAAAGAGGATCAAAAATATTATTTTTGTTTACCAAATATTAAAAGAGTATGTTAAACATAAATATTATGTTACCTTAAATAAAGATCATTCATAATTTATCCGTAGATCAACTAATATAGACCCAATAATTAATATAAAGATAAAATATAATAAAATACATCATTTATTTTTAAAAGTGCACATACAAAAAAGATCAATTAGTTTTTAGAGGATCAAATAATATTGTCCCATGGATATATTCGGTCTTTTCAGTAGTACGAAAGATACATATTAATTTGCAATTGTTCCGTCAAACACAGTAAATATTTGGAAAAAAAAACTTATCAGGTCCTTACGACCCGATGTCGCACTAAAAGTAAACAAATATCGTTTAGTGCTTTTATCGTGTCTAATCGACCTGTTGACAGATGACTTTACGGTCACTGATCACGGTCGAGATCGGTATACTAAGAGAAAATCAACCTTGCGATTTAAAAAAAAAATAAAGAGGCAAAAATTATGATGTCGGGTTCAGGGATGACAGAATTAAGAAATTATTTTACATAGCGCCTCTAGTCCCAAACTAAGCAAAGCTTGTAATTTAAACAAACATGGCAATGTACCATTCTGCTTGCTTATTGGCCGCTAAGCCCTAGGCCAACTCAGTAACCAATGACGGACGATTGTCACTCAACCACAAAGTACCGCGTAAATTAAAAGATATTTTTTAATTTAAAATATTAACCAATAATATTTTTAGTTAGATCAAATATATTTTAAAGTTAAGTTATACATAGATCGAAATGTATTTATTAGGTGATCAATATTAAAAGGCAAACTTGATATAAAAATCATCAAATTAACAAAATTAAAGATCAATAACTAAAAAAGAGGATCAAAAATATTATTTTTGTTTACCAAATATTAAAAGAGTATGTTAAACATAAATATTATGTTACCTTAAATAAAGATCATTCATAATTTATCCGTAGATCAACTAATATAGACCCAATAATTAATATAAAGATAAAATATAATAAAATACATCATTTATTTTTAAAAGTGCACATACAAAAAAGATCAATTAGTTTTTAGAGGATCAAATAATATTGTCCCATGGATATATTCGGTCTTTTCAGTAGTACGAAAGATACATATTGATTTGCAATTGTTCCGTCAAACACAGTAAATATTTGGAAAAAAAAACTTATCAGGTCCTTACGACCCGATGTCGCACTAAAAGTAAACAAATATCGTTTAGTGCTTTTATCGTGTCTAATCGACCTGTTGACAGATGACTTTACGGTCACTGATCACGGTCGAGATCGGTATACTAAGAGAAAATCAACCTTGCGATTTAAAAAAAAAATAAAGAGGCAAAAATTATTATGTCGGGTTCAGGGATGACAGAATTAAGAAATTATTTTACATAGCGCCTCTAGTCCCAAACTAAGCAAAGCTTGTAATTTAAACAAACATGGCAATGTACCATTCTGCTTGCTTATTGGCCGCTAAGCCCTAGGCCAACTCAGTAACCAATGACGGACGATTGTCACTCAACCACAAAGTACCGCGTAAATTAAAAGATATTTTTTAATTTAAAATATTAACCAATAATATTTTTAGTTAGATCTAATATATTTTAAAGTTAAGTTATACATAGATCGAAATGTATTTATTAGGTGATCAATATTAAAAGGCAAACTTGATATAAAAATCATCAAATTAACAAAATTAAAGATCAATAACTAAAAAAGAGGATCAAAAATATTATTTTTGTTTACCAAATATTAAAAGAGTATGTTAAACATAAATATTATGTTACCTTAAATAAAGATCATTCATAATTTATCCGTAGATCAACTAATATAGACCCAATAATTAATATAAAGATAAAATATAATAAAATACATCATTTATTTTTAAAAGTGCACATACAAAAAAGATCAATTAGTTTTTAGAGGATCAAATAATATTGTCCCATTAACAAACACACAGATTTTTTTTATAAAACAAGGCTGAAAAAGAAAAAGAAACAAGAATGACAGTATACTTACCTCATCATGCGGTCGTCTGGAATAATACGGAGACAACTCGCGCACGATTGTATTTGATGCTTCGTGTTAAGGTTCGATTTATATTTCACTGAATAATGAACTGCTTGTGAACCCACAAGCAGTTCTCAGCTGCAAGAAGACCCGAGAAATATTATAATAAGATGAAACGTGTTTGCTTCATAGATGACATATGAAGATGATCTTCAGATTTATGTGACAAAAAATGATTCGGATTACCAGTGCATTATTTGGAGACCGAATTACCGAACAGTGCCGATTTCTATAAAATAATAAAACAATATTTTTATATCAAAGATCTTTTATCAGGAGCGGACTGGTCAATTGAAGCTATAATGCTATAAATTTAATGAGAACTTACAGAGCAGATAATAATACATCTGATATGACCATCCACCAGGTTACACTTCAATATTATAATGCGAACAAGTTGCTGCCTGCTTCTCTCTCCTGAACACTATAATCCAGACCTTATAGGCTTACAGGTAATTAGACTTACAGGTAGATATCTCTGCATCTCACTTAACACCACATGCAATTGCCGTCAAATACCTTTTGCTACCTAGTTCTCCGTTGAGTTTATGAAGTCAACAATAGAAGACAACAAAAGATCAGCTAGTGCTAAAGTAGTTTCATGAACCTTGATGGAACAGTCCAAGCATTGGGTATTGAATGGAATTTGAGGACAGATTTAAATACAATGTGAATATACCACAAATTGCAAAACCAATCATGAAACGTAACATTTTATCTGATACATCTGATCAAACTTTTTGATCCCCTTGGCTGGAGCTTAGCTCCAAGTACAGTTATGGCTAATATTCTAATGAAAATAGAATAGAAAGTATTTATTTGTTTCAAAACAAAAACTTTGGCTGATAAAAAAATAATAAGGATAGAAAGATAGGTAACTCATTAGAAAAAGATTGGATTAAGATACGGCAGGATTTGATTCATTTTAACAAAATACAGATATAGATTGGTAAAGATAGAGAGAAAAAATACGTCAGCATCATCATTTCAGCTACAGGACGTCCACTGCTGAACATAGGCCTCCCCCAATGACTTCCACATCGCACGGTTGGAACGGGACTTTTCCCACCTCTAGTTCCCACCACTGCAACTCCTGTGTAGCCAGGATCTACAGCTTGACCGCCACAAAAACCCAACCAATGAAGGTCAAGTTTGTCCCGGGGGAAAGTTAAACTGTCATTGGACCCGCAACGAAATTAATCAGAAGAACATAGGAGGAGTTCGAAATTAAGGTTCGACTTCCCTCCATTGCAAAGCGGATGACAGGTGACAAACAAAGGTTTAAAACCTTTAAGAAAAGATTATGCACCACGGACAATAAATTAAATTAAGGGGGCCTATCTTATGAGCAATTAGCAACTACCTGCCAATAATATTTTTCACAAAATCGCTTAAAAGCACGGAAATTTTTCCTTGTCGCGACAAGATCGGTGTAATAAATTGCGGAAACAGATGTATGTTGTATTGAATTAAGCATTATATCACGTTCATGTTTCCAAAGATCACACTCCCACAAGATATGATGGGCAGACTGCTCATGACTGACATCATCAGTGGAACACTCGCAAAAAGGAGACGGAACTAGTTTGAATTCGTGAAGTTTATGTTTAAAGTTGCCATGTCCCGTGAGGAACTACGACGAGCAATGGTCGATTTCTAACCATCGCCTAGTTAGACACACGGTTGGAAGCACATAGTACGCAGAACTGACGGCCGATGGGCCAGCAAGGTTATGGAGCGGAGCCCAGGTACCGTAAAACGCAGCGTTGGGACATCCACCGACAAGGTGGTCCGACGACCTGATAAAGGTAGCTGGAAGGCCAGATGCAGGCCGAGTAAAAATACAATAATTATAATAAATTTAGCGATGCCTCTGTGAGTGCATTATACTGCAGCCGTTCACATAAGATCAACTAGATCAAGGCTGCTCAACTCCAGGCCCGCGGGCCACAGTGTGGCCCCCAAAATAATTTTAAGTGGCCCGCGCATGTACAGATTGTACAGTTCGAAAAAAAACCGCACCAAATAAAAAATCCCGCCGAGCACAGTACAAACTTTAAGATCTCTCTGAAGTTAGCTGTCAAAAATGTAGGTGGCCCGTCGTTAACGACTGAATCCACCGTTTGGCCCGACTCTTCAAAAGGTTGAGCAGCCTTGAACTAGATAAAGGGTTTGAAACGAAATTAATTGCTAAAAAACTCAAGTGCTCTCTAAAACCTGTTTTTCTTTTACTACGTCTTGAGCTATGTGGTGCTTTGAGTAAACTGGATGAAGCAAATGAGAAGGAATAATGTGAAGAATACCAACCTCACAGATCGCACCCTTCCTGGAATAAGTACGCAAGTGAAAAATGCCAACTTTTCAGGAGCGTAAAAAAACTGTCCTAAAAATTTATTACCATTATTAAAAATATGTGTTATACATCAAAAGATAGCTAAAAATGTCTGTGAGGGGCCTATGTATTTATATTTAAAATACACTTAATAGGTTTTGAGAAAAACTTAAAAAAGAGCGTTGCGTACTTATTCCGCGAAACATATTTAACACCTTGTTGTTGTAATTATGAATATTGCATTGTTGACATGTAAAGGAATACATGCTGATTGGTATTATTGCAGATAACCACTTATTGGCGTTCAGATTTAGTTGTGCATTCAACGTGTAAGTGTAGTTTACGTAGTTTTTCCTCGAACTATTCGTATTGAAATAAATTCGTAAAAAGGATAACGTACTTTTACCTTGTGAAAAATTACATTACTTATGGTAGTATTTAAAATTATAGCTTTATTCAAAATCAAAAAGTTAAAATATTTTTGCATAACTATATTATAATTTTCGGAAATTGCATTTTTAGGGAGAGACGAGCCATCAAAAGGACTAATTCCCGTTTTCACCATCAATCCCTAATTTATAAGTGACCTCTATGTTGATACATAACAGGAATTTTGTTTTTATAGGGGTCTCTTAAAAATTTGGGATTAATGGTGAAAACGGGCATAAAACTCATTTATTTTTGCAAGAAAGCTTTCATAAAGCACTTTTATAGTTTTACGCTCCCCAGTATTAACCGGGGAAGCGGTAGATAGATATTTTGTAAAGTTACCATATAAAACAGAAAATCCACAATCACCATTTGCAGACACCAAACCAAGGAATGAACTGCCGTTTGCAGTATTTGCGGACCAATACGACCTAAAACCTTTAAGAGCAGACTCTAATACTTTAAAGACAATCAACGCACCTGTAACTCACCGAGGAGCGGGTGTCTATGGGCGGCGGGTAAACACTTACCATCAGGTGATTCGTCTGCTCGTTTGCCTCCTTTCCCTTAAAAAACCCAGAAACATAACCACTCACAGGTCCGTTCAATTAGAAAGGAAGTTACATAAATCACTAGACCTGAAAAAAGATTAACGAACACACAGATTTTTTATTAAAAAAGATACCTACCTGAAAAAGAAAAAGAAACAAGACTGACAGTATACTTACCTCATCATGCGGTCGATTATATTTTGTGCTTTGTGTTAAGGTTCGATTTATATTTCACTGAATAACGAACTGCTTGTAGGTTCCCAGCTGCAAGAAAACCCGAGAAATATTATAATGAGATGAAACGTGTTGGCTTCATAAATGACATTATGAAGATGATCTTCAGATTTATGTGACAAAAAATGATTCGGATTACCGGAGTAACGATTTCTATAAAATAATAAAACAATATTTTTATATCAACGACCTTTTATCAAGAGTGGACTGGTCAATTGAAGCTATAATGCTATAATTTAATGAGAAGTTACAGAGCAGACAATAATACATCTGATGTGACCATCCACCAGGTTACACTTCAGAGAATGTGCGAAGGAATTACACGACCTAATTCCACCAGCCCCCTTCCATCATCGGTCATGGTTAACATATCATTCCTACATTGTCGACATTCCACCAGCTTGCACTAAGCGTTTCGATAAACTCTTTTATAATGCGAACAGGTCGCTGCCTGCTGCTGTCTCTCCTGAGTTATCTATTATCTTATACTGCATCTCACTTAGCATCACATGCAATTGCGGTCAAATACCTTTTGCTACCTAGTTCTGCGTTGAGTTTATGAAGTCAATAGAAGACAACAAAATATCAGCTAGTGCTAAAGTAGTTTTATGAACCTTGATGGAACAGTCCAAGCATTGGATATTGAATGGAATTTGAGCACAGATTTCAATTCAATGTTAATATACCACAAATTGCAAAACCAACCATGAAACGTAACATTTTATCTGATACATCTGATCAAATTTTTTGATCCCCTTGGCTGGAGCCTGGAGCTTAGCGTTAAGTACAGTCATGGCTAAGATTCTAATGGAAATAGAATAGAAAGTATTTATTTGTTTCAAAACAAAAACTTTGGCTGATAAAAAACTAGTAAGGATGGAAAGATAAGTAACTCATTAGAAAAATATTGGATTAAGATACGGCAGGATTTGATTCACATTGACAAAATACAGATATAGTTTGGTATACTATCTATAGATAGAGAGAAAAAATACATCATCATCATTTCAGTCACAGGACGTCCCTGATGAACATAGGCCTCCCCCAATGACTTCCATATCACGCGGTTGGAAGCACATAGTACGCAGAACTGACGGCCCATGGGGCAGCAAGGTTATGGAGCGGACACCACGTACCTACCGGAAAACGCAGCGTTAGGACATCCATCCACAAGGTGGTCCGACGACCTGATAAAGGTAGCGGAGCGGGAAGGCGTTGGATGCAGGCCGAGTAAAAATACAATATAGGTAATGAATTTAGCGATGCCTCTGTGAGTGCAATAAACTGCAGCCGTTCACTATCAACTAGATGAAAGATTTGAAACGAAATTAATTGCTAAAAAACTCAAGTGCTCTCTAAAAACTATTTTTTATCACGTCTTGAGCTATGTGGTACTTTAAGTAAACTGGATGAAGCAAATGAGAAGAAGTAGGATGTGAAGGATACCAACCTCACAGATGTTCGAACACTGTGAACAGGTTTTTCTATTGTGATCGCCTAGCTGTCTGGAGAGACGAATAGGTGGAAATCTATTGTTGCAAACCGCGTCGTGGAGAAAGTCGAAAACATTTATAATAATTAATACTATAATTAATAAGAAAGCTGATACAGCTCCACATTTTGGATTATCAAGGCGAAACCATTGGCGAGAAAATACGTGCACAGATGTTTCAATTGTGCTAAATTGAATGCTACTGCCAAAGTACAAATAATGGTAGATTTACCAGAACAGCAAGTATCTCAATCTAGACAATTCATGAACAAGGGAGACGATTTTAAAGGACCCTTTTAAATTTTGGTGTCCAAGGAAACAAAACTATAGAAGCCTATAATATAGTGATATTTATTGTCTGCATGACTACAAAAGCTACCCACATTGAACTCGTTGGTGACATCACTTCCAAATCCTATAAGGTTCACACTCGATCAGCCGGCGTGTAGCGATAGCGATTGGCGATCGATGCATTTTAAGATTGGCCAAACCTACGCGATCAACCGGCGTGCAGCGATGGCGAACAATGCATTTAGGTCTGGTCGATATCGCTGCACGCCAGCTGATCACGCTGTGATCGCGTTGGTTTGGCCGAACCCTAAGTCTAATCGCCATCACTGCACGCCGGCTGATCGCTTGAGATTGCGTTGGTTTGGCTGAACCTATAAAGAAAGAAAGTACAGTTTTTATTTGGTCCAAAACTTATAGGTGCTTTTATATGCTTTGTTGAAGAGTGGCCGGACCTATGAAGCAACCAGGATAGGAACTTTGTCTGAGCGAGGAGTTTCATAAGGCCTGGAAATAAATGCAATTTACTGGACAAATAGCGTCAACACTTAGACTAGGATAGGCACTACATTCTTTTTTTTTTTCATTTTTGGAGGTCTGCGAAAGGTTGGCGTCCGGTCGATCAAGTACCACCTGAAAAGAATACAGTCAGTATTCGCTCATCGTACATACGAAAAAATGGCAACAGTTTTGTATCAGGTTGTTTTATTTTTAAACGTCTGCCCATTACGAGTATGTCCTTTTGATTACAATAATCCTTAAAATACATATAAACTTGTGTCATTTTATAATTGGGGACACATCTATTGTTGCTTACTGCTCCAAAAGACGTATAGATACATACCTTGTCACTCTGGCAATATACGCATAAGCTGATAAAATAAATGAACTCATGCGGCTCTGGAAAGATGAAAATTTATCACGATAACTACGATAACGATTCACTGAAGAGAGAGACAGAATTTAAAATGGATCTTGTACTCATAAAGACCGATAACTTTACCACATGGTAAGTAATCATTGGGACGAATTTTTGAAAACACACAGTCTTACAGGGGTATTTAGTGCAAAAAGTAGTGGATTGGATACTTAAATTACTGAAACTAAGTTAATTTGTGCTTTGTTACTGACTTAATTACATCTAAATAAATGTATCAATATCGGTATAAAATACTACATCGGAAAAAGTTTCGCAAAATATTAGCAACTAGACTTGCACAAAGATATCTACGTAGAAAATAACGTATCAATTGTTATATATTATAATGTGAATAAAAGCTTCGTGGAAGAATTAGGCATCTAGACTTGCACAAAATTACCAGCACAAAAGTTTCGTGGAAAAACTACGCAACTGAACTTGCACTACGATACCCACCAAATAATATCCTAAAATAAGTATGCAACAATAGATACGCGAAAATGTTTTTTAAAGTCTTCGTGGAAGATGTACGTAAATATTAATATGCTATTATTCATACGGAACTTTATTAAACAATTAAATGCAAATATATTTACTTCGTTGTTGTTATGGAAATTTAGATATTTTAATGTTGCAATATTTTACATATTTGTACATAATTTCTTCATTTTTATGAGAAAAATTATGAAAAAAATTGACAATATGTATTACCTCCTTCTCGATTTTTTAGTGCAATAAAAAAAATATCGCACAAGTGGACTTGCTTACTTCTTCCAGGGGGGGTGCGAGATGTTCGCACACTATGAACAGATTTTTCTATTGTGATCGCCTAGCTGTCTGGAGAGACGAATAGGTGGAAATCTATTGTTGCAAACCGCGTCGTGGAGATTGTCGAAAACGTTTATATTAATACTGACATCATGTTAATTCACAAGAAAGCTGACTCAGCTCCACATTTTGGATTATCAAGGCGAAACCATTGGCGAGAAAATAAGTACACAGATATTTCAATTGTGCTAAATTGAATGCTACTGCTAAAGTAAGTAATGGGGGATTTACCAGAACAGCAAGTTACTCAATCTAGACAATTCATGAACAAGGGAGACGATTTTGAAGGACCCTTTCAAATTTTGATGTCCAAGG
Organism: Ostrinia nubilalis; assembly: GCF_963855985.1. Lineage (NCBI taxonomy): Eukaryota > Metazoa > Arthropoda > Insecta > Lepidoptera > Crambidae > Ostrinia > Ostrinia nubilalis. The sequence goes on along the minus strand of NC_087118.1, from coordinate 7,953,007 downwards.
GAACAAAACTATAGAAGCTTATAATATAGTGATATTTATTGTCTGCATGACTACAAAAGTTGGTGACATCACTTCCGAATCCTATAAGGTTCACGCTCGATCAGCCGGCGTGCAGCGATGGCGATCGATGCATTTTGTCTGATCGCCATCACTGCACGCCGGCTGATCGCGTGTGATTGCGTTGGTTTGGCTGAACCTTTAAAGAAAGAAAGAACAATTTTTATTTGGTCCAAAACTTTTAAGTGCTTTTATACGCTTTGTTGAAGAGTGATCGGACCTGTGAAGCAACCAGGATAGGAACTTTGTCTGAGCCAGGAGTTTCATAAGGCCTGGAAAAATAATGCAATTTACTGGACAAATAGGGTCAACACTAGGATATAGAAGGCACTTAATGGCACTACATTCCAGTAGCAAGTCCAATCTGTGGAGGTCTGCGGAAAGCTGGCGTCCGGTCGATCAAGTACCACCTGAAAATAATACTGACTGCTCATCGTACATACGAAAAGATGGCAACAATTTTGTATCAGGTTGTTGCATTTTTAAACGTCTGACCAATATGTCCTTTTGATGACAATATTCCTTAAAATACATACAAACTTGTGTCATTTTATAATTAGGGACGCACCGATTGTTGCTTGCTGCTTTGAAAGAAGTAAACCTTGTCACGCTGGCAATACACGCAGAAGCTGATAAATGAACTCATGCGGCTCTGGAAAGATGAATATTTATCACGACTACTACGATAACGATTAACTGAAGAGAGAGACAGAATTTAAAATGGATCTTGTACTCATAAAGACTGTTGGGAACCCAACAACGCGCGGGAGGAGACGTGCAGGCGGCGTACAATGACTAACGTCACCTCTGGCCGTGCCGACAGCGTCATCATCGGCTGCGCTCGGCTCACACACTCGCCTTTGGACACCACCGTCGACGCACGATTACCGCGTATCTTAGATAATTTATTGTAATTAGACTGGCGAGAATTACAGCAACCTATTTTTATACAGTCCACTATTTTATTTCTTACTAATATTCGTTAGGACCCTAACAAAGACCGATCATTTTACCACGTTTTACCACCATCATTGCTACGAATTTTTGATAAACACACAGGATCTGATAGTCTTACAAGGGTATTTAGTGCAAGAAGTAGTGGTTTGGATACTTAAATAACTGAAACTAAGTTAATTTGTGCTTTGTTAATGACTAAATTACATCTAAATAAATGTATCAATATCGGTATAAAACACAACATCGCCTAAAGTTTCGTAAAATAATTAGGCAACTAGACTTGCACAAAGATAATCTACGTAGAAAATAACGTATCAATTGTTATGTATTATTATTCGAATAAAAGTTTCGTGGAAGGATTAGGCATCTAGACTTGCACAAAATTACCAGCATAATGTGCACAAAAGTTTCGTAGAAAAACTAAGCAACTAAACTTGCACCACGATACCCACCAAAATCCTAAAATAAGTATGCAACAATAGATACGCGAAAATATTTTTTAGTCTTCGTGGAAGATGTACGTAAATATTAATATGTGTGATGGTTGTATTCACTTTATTAATCTAAAGTTCTAACTAATAACAATCATCAGCACAGAAGAAGAGGTGTGGGACACGGAAGATATTAATTATTCGCGAAAACGACGCGTAGTCGGCGCGTGATAGCCTGCGACTGGCCGACCGCGGGGCGCGGGCGGCGTGGAGAGCCGAGCGAGTACGAAGTGCCGCGGAATACCACGAGTGTCCTAGAGCTCGCGCGGTCGTAGCGCGATTATTCGACTTCGCTTCGCCTTACATCCTCCCCCTCTAACCCAGGCGTTGCGTCCCCGAAGCCGGGTTAGCCTTACGAGGTCTTCCTCTCTTACGTTTCTCCTGAACGGGAGCTTGGATGGGGCCAACGAACGGCGTCAACAACGAAACGTGATACCTCCCTAGCGAGACGCCGTCACTTATGCGCTCCAAAGCGTATGTCGTACTACCGATCACCTCCTGAATACGATACGGTCCGTCGCGACGAGGGATGAACTTCGGGGTCTTCCCTTTGCTCGTATCGTTAAGACCCTGGGTCTTAAGCAGTACGAGATCCCCTACCTTGTAGTCCGGCGCGGGGCGACGACCCTCATCGGCGTACTTCTTCTGGACTTCTTGGGCTTTCTCGTGCACATCCCGTGCATCGAGCAGCACGGCCGAAAGCTTCCTGAGGAACGGAGTAATCGACAAGACCACATTGTCGTTCTCGACGATGGCCCGCATGTCAGACAATACATCGGCGGGCGCGCGCATCTCGCGCCCGAAGTTAAGATAAGCGGGGGACTGCCCCGTGCTTGCAGTGAACGCGGAGTTCATGGCAAAACGAATAGCGGGAAGGTGACTATCCCAGGAATCGTGCTCCTTGTCAACCAGAATCGCAAGCTGTGGTTTAAGGTCGCGGTTCTTCCGCTCCACGGGGTTGGACTCCGGATGGTAAAACGACGTCAGGGCCTGCTTGATGCCCATGACATGGCACGTCTGCTGCATCACTTCGCTCACAAACTGTACGCCGTTATCACTGATGAGCCTTCTGGGCGTCCCATAACGCCCCACTCTTCGCTAGTGGCGGATGAAAGGGCGAATAGCTCAACCCATCTAGTACAGGTGTCCTCCACTATGAGGATCCATTTATTGCCGGAAGGCGTCTCCGGTAGTGGCCCAAACAGGTCTACCGCGAGCACCTCGAAGCGGCGTGACATAGCTGGAACTTGTAGTAGGCCGGCGGGTTTTCGCGTGTCTACCTTATATCGTTGACACGCGGCACAATTTTTGATGTACTGAGCCACGTAAGTCCTCATCCCGGGCCAGTAATATTTACCTGCGAGACGCTGCAAAGTTCGTTCTACACCGAAATGGCCGGCTGTAGGAGCGTCATGATACTCGGCTAGCACGTCCTTACGCTCCTGTTCCGGTACCACCAAACTGGCGTCATCGTCATCTTCATTGTCGGGACCATAACGGTACAACACGCCGTCAACCAATACGTACCCTTTATCTGCCCAGGGCCTCCCCCTAAAGGGATCGTCGGATTCCAGCGCTTCGACGATCTTACAAATCTCCGGGTCCTTCAACTGGCCGTCTCTGACGTCTTTAGGGCTGCGTGTGGGTAGGTCAACCACGGCGAGGCACAAATCGCACTCGGTCCCTTCACTTCCTTCCATCGCGCATGAAGGACGTGACAGTGTATCTGCAATCACGTTTGCCTTACCGGGTGTGTACTCAATCTTCAGGTTATATTCCTGAAGACTGAGCGCCCACCTGGCCAGGCGGCCGCTCGGCGATTTCAAACTCATGAGCCACCTGAGCGGCTGGTGATCTGACTTAATCGTCACGTCGGCGCCGTCAATATACCCTCTAAACTTCGACACCGCCCATACCACGGCGAGTGCCTCTCTCTCTGTCGTATTATAATTCTTCTCAGCGGCCGTAAGGAGGCGACTGGCGTACTCGACGGGTCGCTCATCGGTCCCCTCCCCCTGGAGCAGAGCCGCCCCAAGCGCGTAGCCGCTGCTGTCGGTCCTAAGGACAAATGGTTTCGTTCCGTCAGCCTGACGGAGAATAGGAGCCGAAACCAAGAGGGACTTGATAGTCTCGAAAGCGCTCTGCTGCTCGGGGCCCCACTCCCAGGTGCTCCCTTTCTTCAGCAGAGAAGTCAGCGGTCTACTCACCTCGGCATAACCCGGTATGAAGCGCCTGAACCAGCTCGAGGTTTGCAGGAAACACTTCAGGTGCTTTACGTTCTGAGGGGGCGGCATGCTGGTTATAGCAGACGTCTTGTCTGGGTCCATGCGAATGCCACCTGGTACGATGACATGGCCGAGAAACTTCACGGCATCTCGGGCGAAGTGGCTCTTTTCGCGGTTCACCCGCAAGTTGAACATTGCAAGGCGGTCGAACACGGCCTCCAGGTCTGCGAGGTGTCTATCAAAGGACCCTTCAGACAGAATTAATAAATCGTCCAGATACGCGAGCAGGGTTATACCCGGTAAGTTTGACTTGAACCGGTCGATCAATCTCTGAAAAGTTGCTCCAGAATTTCGGAGACCCATGGGCATGCGCTTGAATCTGAAGGTGCCCAGCGGTGTCGTGAATGAGGTAAGGTCCCTGTGATCGGGGTCAACGCTTACCTGGAAATATCCGGATCTTAAATCTAAGGTAGTCATGTACTTGGAGGTCTTCGCCGCGTGGAGCACGTCTTCGATCCTGGGAAGTGGGTATCGGTCAGGCTCCGTGACCGCGTTGAGCTTGCGGTAGTCAACGCATAGCCTGTAGCTCCCATCCTTCTTCTTCACCAGGACGACGTTGGAGGCCCACGGTGACTCGCATTCCTCGATGACGTCGGCGCTGAGCAGCTTTTGCAACTCCTTCTCCAAAGCTTCTTTTTTGGACGGCGACAACCTGTAGGGTGGCGAGGCAAGGGGTTCCTGGTTATCTCTTACCTTGATTTTATGGCAGGCGAAGTCCGTGGGAGGCCCATCCGCAGCAAACTGGTTCGCTCTGCTACGCAGAAATGCATTGAGCGCGTTCCTGTGCTCTGGCGGTAACTTCGTGCCCTCATCATCGCGCAAGGAGACGTCGGAGATATCGGCCTGCATCAGCTCTGTGCTATTTAAACTAAAAGATTGCACGAGAGGAAAAATCTGTTCAGGACTATCAGCAAAGAACCATGACTCCTGTGCCAAGTCCAGTGTGACCCCAGCCTTAGCGATAAAATCACGACCCAACAACGTTCGAGTATTTTCACCTGGGAACACTACGAACTCGGTGTCAACCTGCCGTCCCTCTAAAATGACGGGTACCGTCGCCGTGAGAACCGTTTTCACCTGGCGGGAACCGACCGCGAGTCCTATGGTTCGCTCCGCCTCGTGAAACTGTACACCAACCGACCTCAAAATAGAATACAACAAGGAACCAGCAACGCAGCACGTAGCCCCTGTGTCGAGTATGGCGACACCTACCTTATTCGCGATAGTGACCGATACCATAGCGTGTGACGGCGTCGTCGCGTGAGTTTCGCGTGAGACGTTCTCACCGTTCACTATATTAAAATCGGATCGCGCCGCGGGTGGCTGTTTTCCGCTACAATTCTCGCATTTCGACTTAACAACACCGGGTTGGCCGCATCCGTAACAACGCAAATTACTAGCCCCAATACTGGTACTTTTACCCTCAGAAACCGTGCTAGTCGGTTGTTGTTTATTATTTTTACTCTGAAAATTACGACAATCTGCTAAAACGTGACCATAAAATTTACAAAACGAACATCGAACGCGCTTATCACGTTTCAAATTCTCGTTCGAGTTTAAAGTGAGTTGCGGTGCGACGGTACCGCACGAACTCGTGGTAACCATGGTAACGCTGCGATCGCGCTCGCTCGACTCAAGTTGATGACCTCGGTCGCGCTGCGCGGCGTCTTTCCGTTCTATACATAGCCAGAACGCAAGGGTGTGAAACTAATAGAGTATAGTTTGGAAATGACTTTATTTACTAAGCTCCTCCAAACTATACACGACCAGTACGCATAATATGCTGCGTACTGCTCGCGTATACTTTGTAGTGACTTAGGTCAATTGTCTTACTCCAAAATATACATCGCCAGTACGCATCATGTCACGGACTAAGTAATCATGTATGTATTGTAATAAGTGCGTGATTACAATTTAGACGCAAGTAGTTGCATGCTAGTCATTTTGACTTATTGACCTCTCTTTCTATTACATATTAATTCATATCTGCGTGGCTACTTTAAACATTGAATCATCTTTCGACACGTGTCATTGTTTTGATAAAGGATTTTTTGGTGTTTCTTATTCTGCCATAGAAAATATATTTGTTTTGGGGCTGATATTTCACCAATTCTCGTAGGTATGGAAATATGTCAAAATGATTTTGTTCTTGAAATAAAAGGTAATAAATAAAATAAATAATAAATAAATATCCTTAGACATTTTACACTGCGCTTCTAGTCCCAAATTAAGCAAAGCTTGTACTATGGGTACTAGACAACGGATATAAACATTACTTAAATATTTTTTTTTTGTAAATACATACTTATTATGTACATAGAAAACACCCAGTCCAATACAATCAAATATGTTCATGCACACAAATGTTTGTACTGTGCGGGAATCGAACCCGCTACCTTCGGAAATAGTAAGTCCGTTTCGAACTACTACACCAAACGGCCGACAATACAAACCTAGCATTGAAAGTCTCGCACAATATTCTTATCTCACTCTCTCTCATTTTAATTAAATTGTTATTTAATTTGAAATCTACCTAATCCATTTAATTTCAAAAACCACTTACAATTGTATTAAAAATCTAGATTTATTATATTCAGTAAAATAATAATATTTTATGTAATAATATCAAATAAATGTAATTTTAAATATAGTTCCATATTTTACTGAATTTTACTAAATCAATATCAACTAAACACACTCTAATCAAGTGTACAGTGGTTTAGTAGAAACTAATCGAGTATAGTTTGGAAATGACTTTTTTTACTAAGCTCCTCCAAACTATACACGATCAGTACGCAAAATTCGTGTATAGTTTGGAGTCACAGATTTACAAACAGGCACTACAAAATATACACGAGCAGTTTCCTATGGGTGCGTTCTGGCCATGTATAGAACGGAAAGACGCCGCTGCGCGGCGTGCGATGATTGCGACAAGTTTTGACTTGCCGATTTCGTCGTAGAAATGATCGGGTTCGCGGCGTACGTACTAAGATTTAATTCGACAATAGAATCTTCTATGGCCCTTACCTTTTCTATCACAATATCAATATCGTTAACATCATCTCTAGGTAATCGCTTTCTCACACGTCGATGTAAAAGGCCGTAAATTAGATCTAATTGCATACACATCGGCACTGCGTATGGTAATTTAGCAAACAAAGACCGCACTTTACACACAAACACTTCTGCACGTTCAGAGTCTTTCTGTTCCGTGTTGACGATCTCACGTAGTACTTTGTATGGCGGCTGCTGCATCCCGTACATGGCGCGAAGGCGCGCCACGGCGTCGGGCCAGGTGTGCACGCTGGCGCGCGCGCCGCGCCACCACACGGCCGCGTCGCCCTCCAGCAGTATGGGCAGGCCGCGCAGCGCGTGCTCGTCGCTGACGCCCGCGCACTCCTTGTACACCTGCACCGCGTCGATGAACGCCTCCAGTACCTCCGCGTCGCGCGACCTCCCGTCAAAACGTGCAGTGCACTTGGCGAAGTTGCCGGTGACCGCGGACGAGTAGGCGCTAGGCGGACGGATGTCGGGCGTTGGCGTCGATGTCGGTGGGTTCCTGGAGCAGTCGCTGAAAGCCCTCAGGGTTTCCACTAGGGTTCTGTTGGTTTCCGCTTGCATTCTGACGAAGGACTCCATGAAACCGGCTAACACGGTCTCCGTGGTCGCACTCGTAGAAGCGCCGCCGGCGCCACCAGGCGCTCCGGCGGGGACGGGGGCGGGGGCGCTCATGGCGCGCGGCTCCGCCTGGTCGTAGTATTCAGGCTCACTCGCGTCGTCGCTCATAATATCTTCAGTCGGTAGTACTTTCGCGTTCCGTAGTTCCATCGGCATGGTAACAGTTCGTCACGTAACTTATGTTGTTTTCCCGTATTGAAACATAGGTATCGCGGCACTCGCGACGAAACTTCTCGAAAATCTCAAGGTGAATTCGAAGCCACGAGTTGGGCAGCCACTGTGATGGTTGTATTCACTTTATTAATCTAAAGTTCTAACTAATAACAATCATCAGCACAGAAGAAGAGGTGTGGGACACGGAAGATATTAATTATTCGCGAAAACGACGCGTAGTCGGCGCGTGATAGCCTGCGACTGGCCGACCGCGGGGCGCGGGCGGCGTGGAGAGCCGAGCGAGTACGAAGTGCCGCGGAATACCACGAGTGTCCTAGAGCTCGCGCGGTCGTAGCGCGATTATTCGACTCAGTGGCGGCGTAAGGCGTAGGCGACGTGGGCCACCGCCTACGGCCTCGCGGAACAAGGGGCCTCGCGCATCAAAAATTATGAAAAAATGTATACAAGGTGGAGATGACAATATCACAATACGACAATAAATGCAAACATTGACTATTAATTATAAATTCTTGATAGCTAAACAATGTAGTTAAAAAAATATATTTTTTTCCAAACAAATTCAGCCATAATCAGACACAAAATTAAGGCGATTAGAGTCCTCAATCCGCGCCAAATGGGCATTTTGTAAAGCCTACTCCTCTTTTACTGCTGGACAGAAATAGTTGAAAAAAATATATGTTATACAACAGTTCAAGGACTACATTTGTGACGTTTGAATTTTCGCTACGTCTCTTTGTTTTGGATTAAAAAAATAAATACGGGACATCGATTTTTTACTTAAATTCCCTACTCCTCCAAAACGGTTATGTTAATTTAAAAGATTTTTGCACGAATAGATTAGGAATTCTTTAATCTTTAAATGACACGTTGCGTTTTTCAATCGAACATTACTTTCATTCATAAATTTTACTTTTGATAAATTCCGAACGTTTTGCTGTTGAGGGGGCATTGGCGGGGTGCGGGCGGCAGTCGGCCGCTGGCCTTCAGACGGGGAGGTTGTGTCACTCGCTGCAAACTGACATTAGCGATCAAAATGAATTTATTCTTTGGCTGAGTTGCACCACCTGACGTGACCTAACTTTGACCGTAGCTTTGGCGATAACCGGTGTTTTTTGTATGGAGTTAGACAGACTTTTGACGCTTGTCAAAGTTGAAGTAAGATGGTGCAACCCAGCTTTTGTTCGACAAAAGATTTAATGTCAGAATTGTTCATAGAGTACGTGCAGTCAGACGATACAATTGAATTATGACGCGCTCAGACGCTATTTTCTACCTGAATAGAATCTATTAGTGTAAAAAAACTATAATTGACTCCAATACAACTGCACTAGATAAATACAAGTAGAAAAATTATTACGTTATTTATTTACTTTACCTTTGCAATCAGTATCCAAATTAGGAGCTAGTCAGAATCTGTAACTTAATCGATTTACGTGAAGAAAACAATTTATATTTTTCATACTTATTAGAATTAGATTTTCAATATGTTTCTTCGCAAAAATACCACAATTAAAAATAACACCTGTAACGCCCCTGGGTCTGCGGGTGTCTATGGGCGACGGTAATCATTTACCAACAGGTGATCCGTTTGCTCGTTTGCCTCCTGTCACATTAAAAAAAAATAAGATAAAGTGGTACTGAATTGTTCTATAGAGCTTATTAAAAATTTGGATACTGATTACAAATTAGCCATTTTCGGAGTCGGTGGCAGCCTACCTTTTGGTGATTCGTTTTGGAGTTGGTTTTAATTTTTAGTGAAATTAATCTATTTCATGCCTTTAGTAGACTATAGGTACTCAGTAGACCTTGTTGTTGCCACTGAAGTTGCATAGGTAGTCTACATTATACCGGTATAGGTGCATTGATACCATATTTTTCATGTTAAGTGCAAATAAACTTCCCTAAATTACCAAACCAATAACTTTACAATTACTTGTTTAATTGACATATAAAAATATCCTGTGTCCAATATTTTTTGATAATGTAAAATTGACGGACCAAAAGTCTTTTTTTAAGAAACTAGCCTATTCCTATGGCCACATTCCACCTCCATCCTCCATCATCAGACACTGCAGTTTAGGTACCTTAGAGAATTGAAGACTCATGATTTTCAAAGTAGCGTATTTACATAACATTAGGTACTTGCATATACAGGGTGTTCCAAAAACAATGGATAACCCTTCAATCATCGATAGGCCTCGCCATGGTCTCCCTAACGTCCAATTTTGACCCCAGTAAAAATATCACCGTTTTCAAGTTTTTTAAGTTTTTGTGCATTTTTAGAAAATTGTAATGAAATTATTTAGGTATAATAATAAATAAATACAAATCAAACGAGCCTAAACTCGATGGAATCGTTTAATCCCGGAGTTGCTATGGGGCCACTGGCATTCCAGCTCTACCATCAGATCAGCTCCATGTCATCACAATATTGCATTGTCACCCGAATTACATGTATATCCGAAATTTTAACTCAATCAATTGACGAAGGATTTCTAATAAAAAGACAAATACATTTTCAGTTTATTCTTCATAAGTGACACAGAGAGAATGACAATAGACAAAAGCAGAAACATTTGCTTTTTTAGGCCATAGACAATACTAGGTACTAATGCGTTCCAATAGGGATGATGACTGGGTAATGAAATCGAAATTCTATTTAGTCCGCCAGACAGATAATTAGAAAATATTAGACTCATATTTTTTCCATAATCGAATAATTACAGTATTATATATTGAGTTGAAATGTCGCGTGACGTCACATTTGAGTAAAAATTCTACTCAAGCGTGGCGTATCGCGCCATTTCAACTCGATGTAGCACTGTTATTATTTAATTATGAAAGAAAATAAAAAATATGAGTCTAATATTTTCTAATTATCTGTCTGACGGACAAATAATTGAAATTTTGTCATCTAGCCTAGTTGTCGTCAGGAAGTTACTAATTCAGCTTGCAAGATTCCACCCGAACAAACATTTATATAATTACCTACATACATCATAAATTGCAAGCTAAATAAAAGCTTGTAATAAAGTCGGGTTTGTTCAAATTTCGAGAACGACTGAACCGACAAAAGCATTAGAAAATTTACGAAAAATAAAATAAAATTTTATCCCGTACAAAATGTTCATGGATTTTGTTATTTTTATTAAATACCTTTACGCCTGAGTTAAATGACACCGACATCAAGGTTCATCAATTTAAGTTTAAAATAATAGGCAGTAATGTATGAAGAAAGAGCTTCTATTCTGTATCTACCTATGCCCGTGTATTTTTGATCGGTGTCAAATCGGAGTTTTTGGTGCGGGGTACGCGGGTGTTGCACGCGGCGTGAAGGTTAAACGCCCAAGGTCATTGAGGACTCTAATCGCCTTAAGCAACAACACGGTTTTAAGTGACGAACATTATTCTTTGGCGCAATATTCCTTTAAAAATAATCACTGAATCAAGAAATCAGAAACTGTCAATGAATAGACCGTCGACCCGTTTTTTTTTATACAGGGTGACAGGTAAAGCGATACATTCCTTGAAAGGGGTTAAAGTAGAGCTTATTTGCAGTCATTTAAGTCATATGACACCATGTCCGAAACTTGTTCATTTCCAAGTTATTCAAGATTTAAGTATTTTTTAAAAAATCTCCAGTTTTTATGTTAAAATGTACCCTTGTAATGAAGAATACGGAATAATGTTAACTTTTTTGTTGTATTCGTATAGCTAAATAATAAGATTGATATTTTAAATTAAAATTTGCAAGAAAGAATCGTCATTACTCAAGTAAAAGCTAAAAAACCATGTATTATTTTGCAAAAAAAATATGTTTTAGGTAATTAAACGAAGAATTTCCAAGAAAAAATGTATGGAATGTTGTGTACAAATTACAGAATTTAGTTCCTTGATTCATTAGCTATTCAAAAAGGTACAGGTGTTTAACAAACACTACATAATTATTTTTTTATTTGAATTTAAACGTCTAGTAAGATACTTTCATAAAAAAATAAATAAATAAAAAAGTCACACTAACAACTGTTCTTGGGTCTCAATAAATGAAAAACTTAGTATTTTAATAATAATTGTATCACCTAATTTTATCTAGGTGCATTATTTTAAGTCCTGCTCAAACCGTGAGCCCCGTCTTCTAATACAAGCTCGTAGTCTGTTTCTCACTTTTGTTTTTGTGATTCTTGTTGTCAAACTGCTGAATATCTTGAGCTGCCCTCTGAATGCGCTCACGAAGCTCTTGCTCGTTGTTTACGGGGGTTACATACAAGAGATACTTCATGTGACCCCATAAATAAAAATCGCAAGAGGTCAGATCCGGACTTCTGGCTGGCCAAGGAATGGGTCCACCGCGCCCAATCCAACGAAGTGGATATTGTTGATCCATCCATTGGCGTACACTGTGCCAAAAGTGTGCTGTGTGTGTGAAAGCTTCGTGAGCGCATTCAGAGGGCAGCTCAAGATATTCAGCAAAGTTTGACAACAAGAGTCACAAAAACAGAAGTGAGAAACAGACTACGAGCTTGTATTAGAAGACGGGGCTCACAGTTTGAGCAGGACTTAAAATAATGTACCTAGATAAAATTAGGTGATACAATTATTATTAAAATACTAAGTTTTTCATTTATTGAGACCCAAGAACAGTTGTTCGTGTGACTATTTTATTTATTTATTTTTTTTATGAAAGTATCTTACTAGACGTTTAAATTCAAATAAAAAAATAATTATGTAGTGTTTGTTAAACACCTGTACCTTTTTGAATAGCTAATGAATCAAGGAACTAAATTCTGTAATTTGTACACAACATTCCATACATTTTTTCTTGGAAATTCTTCGTTTAATTACCTAAAACATATTTTTTTTGCAAAATAATACATGGTTTTTTAGCTTTTACTTGAGTAATGACGATTCTTTCTTGCAAATTTTAATTTAAAATATCAATCTTATTATTTAGCTATACGAATACAACAAAAAAGTTAACATTATTCCGTATTCTTCATTACAAGGGTACATTTTAACATAAAAACTGGAGATTTTTTAAAAAATACTTAAATCTTGAATAACTTGGAAATGAACAAGTTTCGGACATGGTGTCATATGACTTAAATGACTGCAAATAAGCTCTACTTTAACCCCTTTCAAGGAATGTATCGCTTTACCTGTCACCCTGTATATAAAATCCGTCTTCAGGTCGCCACAGAACAAGGCCTCGCGAAATCTGTCTTGCCCACATCAAATTTAGGTCTTGCCCCGCCACTGATTCGACTTCGCTTCGCCTTACATATGCTATTATTCATATTCATACGGAACTTTATTAAACAATTAAGTGCAATGTATTTACTTCGTTTTTGTTGTGGAAATTTAGATATTTTAATGTTGCAATATTTTACATATTTTGTACATAATTTATTCATTTTTAAGAGAAAAATTATGAAAAAAATTGACAATATGTATTACCTCTTTTTTGATTTTTTAGTGCAATAAAAAAAATATCGCACAAGTGGACTTGCATACTTGTTCCAGGGGGGGGGTGCGATTTATTTCGTACAAAAGATTATGATAGTATTAAACTTTTTTTTACTGCATGTTCGAATCTTGTGTGCTGTATTGCGTCTTGTATATGGTCGGGGCTATTCTCCGGCGCACCGGCTTTAAATAGGAGCGCTCTGTAGTTGCTGTAAGTATGCAGTCGGCTTCTTGATGCAGAGGTTTGTTTTAACGTGTGTTATTTAAGGATCACTCTCAGAAATTGTAATTAAAACATTCATATTATCTAAACTGGTCCTTATAAAGATTAATGAGCATTTTTATGACAATTCATATTTTAATACTGAATATTGTATCAATTTATGAAAACTCATACAGTAGAATCTACTGAGTGGTATGGCAACTAGGAACTTTGCTTTTTTTATCAAAAAAGCGCCATCTATCCGAAGGATATCGAAGTAAAATGTAAAGTGTTGCTATATAAGAATTATAGTGAAGCTGCATTATTATGGTAAAAAGTAAAAATATTAATTAAACTGTAAAAAGATACGATATATTAGTTAAATGGTCTGAAAATTATTTTAAATCATTAATCTCTTTAATTTTAATGAGGTTTTTCTGTAATTCTTTACTTTTCATAAATTTATGTTTTAAAGGTAATATTTTCGAAGTTTCATATGGCAATTTAAGACAATGGCGGTCGGCGTCTCATCGTTTGTTAAATTTACTACTCTTGCGCACTGATTTTGTGATTTTGAGTTCGATTTCTTAATTTGGTTGTTTCGTACTGTGCTATTCACGTTGAGTTGAACTTATTGTTCCTCCGTGTTGCTTTGCTGCGCTATAATCTTTGTGTCGAGTTGAGTATCCTCCTCGGCATCTAGGAATCGAAGACCTTGTGAAACAGTGCAGTGAATCACTAAGCATAGGCGCTCATAAGAGTTTGGACCGATTATTGCAGTGATTAGTTCTTTATTTCACCGAGCATAGGCCCTCTTAGGAGTTTGGACCCATAATTGCAGTGTTTAGTTTTGTGAATGTGCATTAAATAAACTGGAATCATGTCTCAGAAGACATGCTGTGTACCTGGCTGTTTAGTAACGAAGGGTGATGGTATGTTTTTAATCTTTATTATTTGTTATTCACTTGCAATAAGCCGTAATGTAGCCTTCGTAAATGATAATAAATAAATAACAAAGTAACCATATTAGAGTCCTCCCAAAAAATTACTCTGTTGCCGGACTGCATACCAAGAACACATTAACAGTTCAAAACGCTAAAACTTTACATAAGGTCAAATCTCATGATTCTTGGTTGACAGTATGTAGTACTTGTTGTAAAAGAAAGCTAAATGTTATGGTAAAAGTGATAAATTGAAAATGATTAATAATCGGCGGTTACTGAATATATAGTTACCGACAGTCGAGGTAAAAGTAATAAATGAATTACATTCATCAGTGAATTTAATAATGTAACCTACAAAGGCTCATGTATATCTCTATGATGCCCATAATATACTGTTTATATTTTATATACATATATATTATAAATGATTTCATTTTAATCACACTTACCAAATCATTAGGTAATTTTTCATAATAACCGGTAATACACATAACATATTTTTTATACATTTTTGTTAGAATCCATTATTTATAATGTTTAACTATGTTAAGTTTTAAATTATTTTTCATCAAAGTGTTAAGACCAAGTAATTTGACTAAGTGAAACACAAAAGTGTTTCCTTAAAGAAATCTTTCTTTAATTAATTACATAATAACAATTGTTTCCACTGATCCTTTAACAGTACATGTCCTTTTAATTTATTCGATGAATACCTTAATGGTTATTTGATTCTTATCCATAATTTTCAGGTGTTCCACTGCATCGCTTTCCTGACCCGGAAAAAAATGCAGAAAAGTTTAACACCTGGATTGCAAATATTGGTGGCGATCTAGCTACATTGGATGCAACAACAATTTATAATAATAGACGTGTATGTCGTAATCATTTCGAGGACGTTTATAAATATCCTAAGAACCGACTCAGTCAATTGGCAATGCCAGTACTGCATTTACCAGGTAATTTTATTTTATTTATTCAACAAATAACTTTGTTCATTATCTGAAATATGTACATAAAATATTATAGGTATCTACCTAGTTTTATTGATATTTGATTTTTTCATTTATTTTTAAAGTCAGTATCAGTGTAAAAAATACAAATAATGACAAATGCAGTTCGGCAAACACAATAAAACCTATGAAAATTGTGGGTAAATTAGCATTAATACATAATTTGAATAACATTCATGTCTTTATTTTTTCAGGTGTGCAAGCACAAAGGCTTAAAGAAATTGATCATATTTCTGGAAAATTTGATTTGCCAAATTTTGGTGATTCTCCAATGAATACAGAGCTGTCTGTTAACCCTGTAATAGAAGGTAATGACTATATAACATGTTTTGATAAAATTATATGCTATTGAGAGAGATTAGAAGTAAAATACAATCATAATAATCATTTATACCTACATAAACATATGTATAACAGCAAAGGTATAGATTATTTTTGGACATTATGTTATTTGTTACACACTAATTCTTAATTGGTTTTTATTTTTCTAGAGGACCAACCACAATCTCTTGTCGGAGTTAATGTCACTGGAGAAGCTCCTCTCAAACAGACTCTTGGTGACACACAAGACAATGTAGAGCAGTCCAGAGAAGCTCAAAATGTTAACAAAACTAACAAGAAGGCAAAAAATAAAACCAAAAAATCCAAAGGTTACTATTTTTAGTTTTTAGCATGCTCACGTGAAAACTTTGTTCGTGACAATTACGTCGTCTAGGTATTTTTAAGTAATCGATGTTCACCGATTACTTACAGATTTCTCGTCCGATTTGATTGATTCTTTATTTTTGTGATAGTAGATACTTGCCATTTGGTCCCATATTCAATTTAATGTATATAGTAATATTCGATTTTTGGATTGATAAATTATGACAAAAGTTAGTAACAAGGTTGTTTGAGATACTCTTTTCACCGTTAAAAAAATGTAATAAACATGACACATGCATTAGCAGGTACTAAAGTGTAACAATGGATTTTTTCAGGGCCTCGCCTATCATTCCTGCAAATGAAGCAATATAAGCGTGCTTTGAAGCAGTTACAGAGATGTGAAGATGAGAAAAAGAAGTTGAAATGCAAATACGTAGCTGCCAAAAAACTCATGAAAACGACAGCATTTCAAATAATGTGCAAGAATTTGTCACCGTCAGCAAAACTATTTTGCCAAATGCAAGTTACCCAAAGCGGGAAAAAAAAGCAAGGAAGGCGTTTTACAATTGACGAAAAAATTTTGGCATTATCTCTTTATAAACCTTCGCCAAAGGCATATCGACTATTAGGCACGAAGTGTATTATGCCGAGCAGAAAAACGCTGCAAAATTTACTGCGCAAAATTAATTTGAGACCTGGAATTAATGAAATTATTTTTGAAAATTTAAAAAACAGGGTTTCTAAGATGCCTGAAAACCATAAATATTGTTCTCTGTTGTTTGACGAAATGGCGATTGGACCAGGTGTTTCCTTTAACAAAACAGAAGACAAATTATCTGGATTTGTTGACAATGGCACAAGCACTGAAAAAGATTTTTGCGACCATGTGCTAGTTTTTATGGTGCGAGGTATATTTAAAAAATATAAACAGCACTTGGCCTACTATTTTTGCAGTGGAAGCACGAAAACGTTAGTATTAAAAGAGCAAATTGAAAAATTAATAATTAAACTCCAAGAGACTGGCTTAAAAGTCGTGGCCACAGTGTGTGACCAAGGCACTTCAAATGTGGCAGCCATCAATGCCCTAATTAAACAAACTAAAGAAAGTTATTTGAGAAAAAATGAAATTAATTTAGAGGGGACATTTGAAATTGGAAATGCTCAAATTTTTCCCATATATGACCCACCACACTTAATCAAGGGTATTAGGAACAATTTAATAACAAAAAACCTAAAATACTCTTTGCATGGGAAAGAACGCACTGCGAAATGGAGCCATATTGTGGCATTATATAATAAGTCACCTGCATATCAAGGCGTAAAATTAGTACCAAAATTAACGGCTCAACATGTTATGCCCGACTTGATACCTAAAATGCGGGTGAAGAATTGCACTCAGGTCTTCAGTAAATCTGTTGGAGCAGCACTTGGATTTATGGCAGGTAATGAACAAAATAATGTGTATGCCTACATTTTCATTTCATTTGTCGGCTGTTTGGTGTAGTGGTTCGAAACGGACTACCATTCCGGAGGTTGCGGGTTCGATTCCCTCACTGTACAAACATTTGTGAGCATAAACATATTTGTTTGCATTGGACTGGGTGTTTTCTATGTATATTATGTATTTAGGTATTTAAAATTAACTTAAAATTGGTATTTAAACAAAAAAAGTATTTAAGTATGTTTATACAATCCGTTGTCTAGTACCCATAGTACAAGCTTTGCTTAGTTTGGGACTAGAAGCGCAGTGTAAAATGTCCAAGGATATTTATTATTATTTTACTTATTATTAGGTATTTAAATTCATTGGCTAATTGTTTGTATTATTATAATCAATCTTAAAAATCAATAAAGAGTACCTAGGCCCTAGGCCAAGGACACAGTATCTCAAAATAAATATTATTTTATGCAATTGGAGATAGATTAAAAGTATTTTTTCCAAATTTATCTGTGATATTAATACATAATTGTTTTCTCATTTCCAGAACTTGGAGCTATTGAAAAAGAAGCGACGGATACTGCTGACCTTTTGATGCTTTTCGACGACATTTTTGACAGCGTGAATGGGAGTTACAGCAATATAAAAGGCGGCAAAATTTATAGAGCAGCTGTAACTCCCACATCACCACACCACAAGTTGTGGAACGAAAGTTTAAAAGTTTTAAAAAGTATGAAATTCGAAAATGCTCAAAATAAAGGTGTAGTGCCTTCTCTATCCAGCTGGATAAAAACGATAGAGAACTTTAAAAACTTAGCAAAATTTCTGCAAACAAAAGGAATAACGTCTCTATTGCTGCGAAACATAAACCAAGATCCATTAGAGAATTTCTTTGGCTCAGTACGTGCACATGGTTGCAGTAATATTATGCCAACGGCCTCTGCATTTGAGAGTGCCTTCAAAACTTTGTTAATCAATAATATTTCGTCTCCACACTCAGTTGGCGCAAATTGTGAAAAAGATGACAGTTTTTGTCTCACCACGTTAAAAAAATATTTGTCAATTGAAAAAAAAGACAATGGCCCAACTGACTGTGAAAACGAAATTGACAGTGCCCACATATGTATGACACTCTTAAATACAGAGGATTTATTAAAAAGCACACTGCCAATACACATGGTAAAGAGCGCAGCAATAGGATATTGCAGTGGTTGGATAGCACAACAAGCAAAGAAAAATATTTTTAAAAATTGTAAAATTTGCCTCAAAGCCTTAGAAACAGAGGTTCCAGAAAGTTTTCATAAATTTATAAAAATTAAAGAATTTGAAAACAAACAATGGCTGTGCTATCCAACTCGTGCACTTTTTGATTTTTTCGCTCAAGTGGAACAGGTTTGCCATGAAATTTTAAACACAGATTGTAATCGAAAAAATATACTCACATATTTAAGACTAATCGTAAATGTAAATATAAATCTTGTATTTATAACTTGTTCACAACACGAAGAAAACCTAAAAAAATTTTTGATTAATAAAAGTACAATGTTTTTCATAAATAATTGGTGCAAGGAGATAAATAATGTCCTCACAGGAAAAACACATTTGATGGATACAAATAATTTAATTATTAAAAAAGCTCTCCGTCACTACACCAAAAACAAAGGCCGAAAACGTAATACAAAAACGAATGTAATAGTTAGTGTTTAGAATATTTTGTAAACATTAATCCCCCTTACCACGGTAATACTATCTATACCTTACTAATAAAAAGTTACACAGTTGTTGAACACTGTTTTAAAATTACACTAGTTTAGGAGCCAGGGCTTCAATATAAAATGTTACAGTGTATTACATCAATAAAAATATTCATAATTAATCTTATTCTTATTCTTAAAATGTCATTTCCATACAAAACGTCACACTGTTCAACGAGCGTGTATGTTTAATAAGTAATTTTTGTGTCATCAGCATAATAGTAATATGTTGGAGTTACTAAAACATTATACATACGTCATTTGTTGTATCATTATGTTTGTATTATCTTTGAATTATAAATAAAATTATAATATAGAAGTCGTTTTACTTTTCATATCAATACCCAAAGCATTATTTGACTATAAAATGATGAAATATTTGTTACACATGCCTGTTAATTTAGGTTTTCATCTTGGTAAAACGTGTGAATTAAATTCTCAGGCAACTGTAAGAAATATTTCAATACACTCTTAAAAACACAGAAGGATGCTTAAAAAGTAATACAGTACTATAGCTACCTATATGGCTATAGTACGAAAGTTTCTATATCTGTAGGATAGATGGCGCTGTATCACGAGTTTGCGTAAAGTGTCAAGTTGCCTGTCTATCTCCAGTATATAATAGTAGTCTATAATAGTAGTCTTTGCTCCGGCGGAACGGGCGTAATACGGAACACATTTGTATTCGAATTATTATGTTCGTATATGATGGGGTCTACCCTCTGATGATACTAGCATAATGAAGTTTGTACCCATAATAACATTTTAAAACCTATTGAAGTGCATGTTCGAATCTTGTGTGCTGTATTGCGTCTCGTATATGGTCGGGGCTATTCTTTGGCGGAACGGACATAAATACGGAACACATTAGTATTCAAATTATTATGTTCGTATATGACGGGGCTATCCTCTGATGATACTAACTTAATATTTTTTTTTTTTATGTGACAGGAGGCAAACGAGCAGACGGATCACCTGATGGTAAGTGATTACCGTCGCCCATAGACACCTGCAGACCCAGGGGCGTTACAGGTGCGTTGCCGGCCTTTAAGGTAAAGATACGCTCTCCTCTTGAAAGCTTGCAGGTCGTATCCGTCCGGAAACACCGCAGACGACAGTCCATTCCACAGTTTGGAAATTAAATTGTATTTGACTTTTGACCGACTTAGTGTGTAGTCTATTTTCGTTAAGAACTAGTTAAGTGTGCTATGTCCTGACGAAGATAATTTCAAGACTTAAATATGTTAGTTCGATGGCTATACATACAGACTGATTAAGTGTATCGGCATTTATTAACCTTAAGGACTAGTTAAGTGTGCTATGTCCTGTCAAAGACTAACTATGTTAGTTCGATGGCTATACAGAGACACGATTAAGTGTGCCGGCATTTATTAACGTTATGGACTAGTTAAGTGTGCTATGTCCTGATGAAGATAATTCAAAGACTAAGTATATAGTTAGTAGTTCGCATAATATTTGAAGTCCCCAATTAAGGTAGGTACTCATAAATTTAAATCTTCATAAATTTAGTATTTATGCAATATTTAACGTAATCCTACTAATATTATAATGTTAAAGTTTGGACTTTGGATGTCTGGATGGATGTTTGTTACTCTTTCATGCAAAAACAACTGAACGGATTTTGATGAAACTTTCCAGTATTAATCTTTATAACCCAGAATAACATGACTTACTTGAATTATGGTCCTATGTCCCCTAGATGGGGCAGAGGGCGTCCACAACAGTCCTCCATCTCGTTCGGTCTTGAGCTTCTCGCTTGATCTCGCTCCAGGTCTTGCCGATCTTCTTCGCCTCGTCCGCTACAGTGCGCCGCCAAGTTTGCCTGGGTCGACCACGTATGCGTTTTCCTTGGGGATTCCAATCCAGAGCCTGATTAGGGATGTGATCGGGGTCCCTTCGGAGAGTGTGGCCAATCCAGTTCCACTTGCGGCGCTTGATCTGCTGGTCGATCGGAATTTCGTGGCAGCGTTCCAATAGCTCGACGTTGGAGATTTTCTCGGGCCAGTATATGCCGAGAATTCGGCGAAGGCAGCGGTTGATGAAGACCTGCAGCTGGTGCGAGATAACCTTGGTGACCTTTCACGTTTCACACCCATAGAGCAGAACGGATTTAACGTTGGACCCGAATATTTTGATCTTGACCCTTCGGGTCAATTTCCGTGACTGCCATATGGGGCGAAGTTGTGCGAAGGTAGCTCTGGCCTTGGCAATGCGCGAAGTGATGTCCTCTTCGGTACCTCCAGTTTCTGACACGACGCTCCCGAGGTAGGTGAAATTGTGGACTCGTGCCACATCCTCTGCACCAATCCGTAATGGCGTGCAATTTCTCACACCAGATCGCATCTCTTGGGTCTTCCGGCAGTTAATTTTGAGCCCTGTGATACCCGCTTCTCGATGTAGGTCATCAAGTTTGGACTGCATATCGTGATGCGTGTGGCTCAGCAAACAGAGGTCATCGGCATAATCTAAGTCTTCTAAGACTCCGAAGATACCCCACTCTATTCCACGCCGTTGGTCTTGATATGCGCGATTCATGACTCCATCCAAGAGAACCAGAAAGAGAAGGGGCGAAAGCAGGCAGCCTTGCCGGACGCCCGTATGCACCTCGATGTCTTCGGAGATGAGGCCGTCGTGAGTCACCGTACAAGAATATTTCCTGTTGATGGCCTTCAGTAGATCGATGATTTTCGGCGGGACACCAATGTCAGCGAGTCGCGACCATAAATACTTGCCCACTTCAGCGTATCAAAGGCTTTTTCAAAGTCTACAAAGGTTAGGTAGACTTCCCTTTGCCATTCTGATGCCTGCTCTAAAATGATACGCAAAGTATTGATCTGAACACGTCACTGTCGGTACACGAGCGGTTCGGGCGGAAGCCAGCCTGTTCCCTACGCAAAAGAGGTTCAACGGCCCCCGATAACCTATCCAAGATAATCTTGCAGAAAACCTTTGACGGTATCGAGAGCAAAGTGATACCTCTCCAATTGCTACACTGGCTTAGATCCCCTTTCTTGGGCACAGTAATTAAAAGCCCCTTATACCAGTCGTCTGGGAGTTCCTCTTCCATCCAGATGTTTTCGATGAGAGGTGTCAGAACGTCGGCGGCGGAGTTTACGTCGACTCTCAGCATTTCTGCGGTGATAAGGTCGAGTCCTGGGGCCTTGCCAATCTTGAGGGATAGGTTAGCTTTGGTCACTTCGTCGTGTGATGGTGGTTCCACATTGATGTCGAGCAGCCTAGGTGGAGTAGAGGTGTGCTGCGGTGGCTCAGGCGTGGTGGTGGCTGTAATCAGGGTAGGGCGGAAGACCTCCTGAAAGTGTTTACGCCATCGTTGCAGTTGCCCTTCAGACGACACAAGCTCTCCATCACTTGACTTAAGAGGCTTCTTCTTTGGTCTGCTACTTCCTGCCAAGGTTTTCGTCGCTTTGTACAGCTCTCTCAGATTGCCAGTGTTAGCAGCGAGTTGGGCCTTGTCAGCAACCCCATCAGCCCACAGCCTTTTGTCTTTCCGCGTGCTGCGGTAGATTTTCCTGCGCATCTGACGGTACTGCTGTCTGAGGGTGGCTATAAGTTGCACGTCGGTGGTTTGTAGCAACTTTAGGTGGAGCTCTCTACGGTCGCTGATCAGCTGCCATATGGATTGTGACATCCAGTCCTCACGCGTGTGCGTGTTGTGACCCAAGACGGAAAAGCTGGTCTCTGTGTAGGCGACTTTGATATGGTTCCACTTTTCGTCTATTGAGCATTTCTCGTCATCAAGGGCGGAGAAACGGTTTCGCAGTTCGAGCCTGAACTTGGTGCAGGTGTCAGGGTCTCTGAATTTAGTCACGTCGAACCTTCTCCCAATCCTGTCAGGTCCCCCAGCCGGTCGTGCTACCGCTACCTTGAGGCGCAGCTCAGCAGCAACCATGTAATGGTCGCTGTCGATATCAGCACCTCTTCGGTTTCGGACATCGAGCAACGACGATCGCCATTTGGAACTGATCGCAAGGTGGTCGATTTGGTTTTTGGTGATGCCATCGGGTGAAATCCATGTGTGCTTGTGGATATCTTTATGGATAAATAATGTACCACCGATGGTCAGGTCGTGGTGCTGGCAAAACTCTATAAACCGTTCTCCGTTCTCATTACGTGCTCCAAGTCCCTGTGTACCCATATGACGCTCGCAGTTTGTGTTATGGTTTCCAACTTTAGCATTTAGGTCCCCCATGACAATCACTATGTCTTGTTTCTTTATAACCTTTAAGGTGGCGTTGAGTGAGTTGTAGAAATCGTCCTTGGTGTCCTCCGCAGATGTGTTGGTAGGAGCGTAGCACTGCACTATGGAGATCTTCCGGGCTCTTGAGTTGAAACGGGCCCAAATGATTCGATCTGAGATCGGTTTCCAATCTAACAGACTCTTCCTTGCGGCATCAGAAAGGAGAAAACCAACGCCATATTCGCGGGTGTCATCCTCACTTTCCTTACCAGAATATAGGAAAGTCAAGCCGTTAGATGTTCTCAGTTCACCGAAACCATTTCTACGCACTTCGCTAAGACCTAAAACTTGCAGGTTGTATCTTAGCATTTCTGCTTCTGCTTGGGCTAGTCGGCTGTCATCGCTGAGCGTTTTTACATTCCAAAAAGCTATTCATGTCTGTTTCTTCATGCCAAAGGTCGTTGTTGAGAGATCGGTCCGGTTTCTTGTTGTGTACGTTTCGTTAATCGAGTATTTTCGGGCAAGTGGGTGATTAACCCGCTGTACCCTAGTCCGGTGGTGGGGCTGCCACCTCAGAGATTCTGGACTAGCTCGGTTTTTTTCGGGTATCCTCCCTAGTGATGATATTCTGTTTTCAGGTGCAGAATACTCGCCTTTCGCCCTGCATCCTCAGCTCAGCTGCAAGTCTAGGTAGTGGGCACGCAGAGCGTGGCT
Source organism: Ostrinia nubilalis (assembly GCF_963855985.1). Lineage (NCBI taxonomy): Eukaryota > Metazoa > Arthropoda > Insecta > Lepidoptera > Crambidae > Ostrinia > Ostrinia nubilalis. Next base: position 7,928,976 of record NC_087118.1, on the reverse strand, counting down.
GCAGCAGGTCCCAGGGTGGACGACGAGGACGTGGATGACGCGGACTGGCCGGGGTTCTGCTACATCGGTGTTCCACTACTTAACACAGCAGAGGACTTCTTGGCATTTTGTAGGCAATGCTGACCTCACTACGTCAGCGATTACCACCAAGACCATGCCCCGGCTTCCCCCCCCAGACTATGATTTATGACGGATCTGTGACAAACTAAATTTCACGGGGGTGGAGCCGCGGGCAAAAGCTAGTGCAATATGGATTGTTAATTGGCTAGTTGCTCCTTCAGTTTATCAGGCTACATGCGCCTTCAGTTTATCAAGATGCGACTACAAAGTACTCGTACGGTTAGATGCGCCTACAATTACTCGTACAAAGTTAGACACGTTTCTGGTATAAAGCTAGATGCCACTTTTTATATTGTTGTAGAATTGATAGATCTATTTTTTAGGGTTCCGTACCTCAAAAGGAAAAAACGGAACCCTTATAGGATCACTTTGTTGTCCGTCTGTCTGTCTGTCAAGACCCTTTATCTCAAGAACGCGTGGACGTATCAAGCTGAAATTCACATGAAATACTCAGGTCTATTGTCCCTTTAACCCACTTACTCCTACCAGGTGTTATAACACCGCTAAAAAGTAGTTCGGAATATCCTCAAATAAATTATAAAAATATCGAGAATTTATTTACTGTTCCTTGTATTTTCTCTTCATTACGAATCAAGCTGTAATTGAGTATGTTCGATATCGCATATTTTCTTTATTTTGTTAGTATTTTACTATTTTGAATTCTGTTATTTAGTTTTGTGCAAAAACGTCTTATAAAAGCTAAGATATTTCATAAACTTGCTAGTAATACCTCAGATTATACTAGTTATTATTTTAGGTACTACTGTTAGCTACAAAACTATAAACTTATGTTTTTGAAAAGCTTTAAATTTTTGAGATTTTTTATGACAAAATTACGATCGGTGTTTTAACACCTGGTCGCATAATCGACGTCTAACTTGTATATTCATTAAAAGTTTAGGCCACGATATAAAAGACCGCTGAAACTTCACGAAATAGTGAAAATATTAGAAAACATTGACGACGATGATCAGATACCGAATTACATAGCAATTTTACCACCAGAAAATGCTAATGCAGAAGCAACAGATGAAGATTCTGGTGAAGAAGACCACGTTACCTTACAAAATCTTCAAGGTTAGCCTGCTTCCGTTTATCTAACTACAGTTACTTATAGCGTGTAAGTTTTCTATTGCTATTTTTCGTGAATTTCCAGGTTCTCAACTTAGAGCCGAGGCAGAAGTACAGTACGACAAGTCTTCTTCAGACAAAGAGGATAACATCCCGCTTTCTGAATTTTTTAAAGTAAGACGAAATGAATCTAATTATGCCTCCAATGCAGCTAGTTCTTCTGCCCTGAAAGTACCTACCGCAATCACAATGATTACAACAATGTAATATATCGCAAGTACTTTCTGTTAAAGTTTGTGCCAAAATGTCTAAAATATACATGGCAAAGCAGTTATTCTCCAAACAATATTTATGAAGAATGGCGCCACAACCAGGGTCTACGGAGCTTACATCCCTATGTATGTACTACTGTACTTACGAGTACTACATGCAACTGACATGTAAAATTTGCAAGAAAAAATCAATTTGGTGTAAAAAATGCGCCACGTACTAAAGTATCCTGGGTTATGATTTATGTCTCCACCATCCTCCTAGCCTCCTACCTCCTCTGAATAAGATTTTGGTCTTTTTTAAATAAATGTGTATAACTTACAACTCGTTTTTAACTCTTAATTCTAACAAAATCATAGTATAATTTTTTCTCGTAGTAGTAGTCCATTCTCCGACCAGGTGTTAAAACACCACCCATTTTCCGGCTTTTCCAGTGGACCAAGAATTTTTCTAAAATTTTTCTGTGGATACTTGACCTCTATTTAGAAACATACTAAAAATTCCCGCCTTAGGCAGTTCGATTTTTTCAAGTCTATACAGGGTGGAAACGATAAGTGATCTCACTCGATTATTTCTAAACTATACAAGATATCAATAAAGTAGTTACTGATCCTGAAAGTGTTTCATGAGCTCTATCAAACGGTATTAATAATAGGTTACAGAATAAACTGGATCTATCCGAAAATTCAATGTTTCCAGCTTCCATACATTTGGTAAAGTCACATTATTTTAAAAACTACACATGATATCGTAAAACTGATTACTGATTCTAAAAGTGCTTCACAAGATCTATCCAATGGTATCAATAATAGGTTACAGAATTAACTGGATCTATCCAAAAATTCAATACTTCCTTCTTCCATACATTTAGTACTACCACAGTCATGACACTCATCTCTTGACAATATTGTAGCAAGTAAAGCCTAAAACCAATGTTTTCCATGAATAATTTTAAATAAGAATACAATTCACATGTTTATTTTAAGAGTTTATTATTAAACTAGCGGCCGCCCGCGACTTCGTACGCGTGGATCCCGTTTTACCCCCTTCATCTATCTTACGCGGTTTAGATTTTTTCATACAAATGTTTTTTTCCGCTAACTCCCGTTCCCGTGGGAATTTTGCAATATCCTGTTGTAACTAAGCTTCAAGTTTACTAAGGTACCTGCATGCCAAATTTCAAGCGTCTAACTTAAGCGGTTTAGATTTTTCATACAAATGTTTTTTCCCGCTAACTCCCATTCCCGTGGGAATTCCTAGGTATCCTATAACCTGCCCAGGAGTATGAAGAATAATTGTACCAAGTTCACTCAAGTTCAATTGTCCAACTTGCCACTTGAGTGGAGCGATTACAGAAAATAATGGCCTATTAAGTACATGTTTTTTTGTGTTATTATAAAAGTTCATAAAACTGCGCAGTTTTTAAAATTATTTTGGACCTACGGAAGTTCTTTTTTTTTTTCAAACCTTTAAGTTGAAAATTTTAGAATGTTCCGCTAAAAGCATATTTTTTATGTTTCTAGCAAAAATTTTGTATCTTGCATCAAAGATAGGAAGTTGATTATTTTTTTCAAAAATCTGCAATTAATAGGGAATCTGTAAAAAAAAAGAAATCTGAGAAAAGCCCACCCAAAAAAAAGATAAAAAAATTTAAAGCCTACTGGGTCATACAATTTTATATCACAAAATTAACAAAACTAAAACTAAAACTTATCACAAAATTAACGATAACTTCTAAACTATGAAAAATCGTAGAACATACATGGGGGTGAAATCGATAGGTCTAGTCCTCACCTATCACCTGCCTTCGGCTTGACACCTTACAAGAAACACCCTGTATACGTGTGAGATGTACAGGATTTAAGAAGGGAATTGAATGTACGGATTTTAATAAATAGCCAAATAAGCTTTTATTGAAAATAAAACATAGTTGTGGGTTACGTTTATGAACGAACTAGCTTTTTCCCCTGCAGTTTCATCCGATTTTCCCGTAGTAAAGTAGCCTATGTCCTTTCTCAGGTCTGAAATCACCTCTATAGTTCCATATCAAATTTCATTCAAATCGGTTCAACGGTTGAAGCGTGGAATGTAACAGATATAGTGCTTGTCCACATCACGACGGCACGACGTCGGCGCCGTTCACCGGCACCGGCACCGACGTCGGCCGGCACCGCGCCGATGAACGGCGCCGACGTCGTGCCGGTGAACGGCGCCGACGTCGTGCCGTCGTGATGTGGACAAGCCCATACTTTTGCATTTAAAATATTAAGGTGCCAGTTACAATCTTTTATTTATTATGTAAAGCGCGCTAAATGAAGGTGCCCTTAGGTTCTACCTTAGTATCATCATCCCTACGCACTTACCTCCAAAGAGGTACAACACGATTATTTTAATGAACTTGGCGCATGGAGCTATCAAAAAATCACCCGCGCACAACCCTCTTACCTCCCCCTCACCCTATTTTAACTAGAGATGAAACGGATAGTTGTTTGACCGGATACCGGATACCGGATATCCGGCCAGCTGCTAGGCCGGATAGCCGGATATCCGGCGGCCGGATAGTTGGTCCCTTGTTTCGTTGCATGTCGTGACTAGTTTAGCGTCGCACAGGTGCTTCGAACGCGATCAATGGGTCTATTAGTAGACTAGACTAGTCACACTTTTCGAAAATCAAATCCGTCCGAATAGAATGTCAGATTTTGCCACTTGTCTAGAGGGCAGATCAATTCGGGTGATTGATCCCCCGTAAAAAGGGGGATATGTAACGGTTAGCGTTACCGCTGACGTTATCTTAGATCTAAATTCTAATTTAATTACTATTATCTACCTAAATAAATAAACTTTAATAATAATATATCTAAATCTACGTAAACTACCTAACTAAATAACTTAATTAAATAATTTATATTGTTCTACACTAATAAAATAAATAAAATAATGAATCTACAAGCAAACCCGCGCGAAACAAGTTGTTAAATATTTCTTTTGTTCTCTGTCGAGCGGGCGGGCTGTTTTTTATGCATGCGCAAGCGACGCGCCTACGGCCTCGATGCTCCCGCCGCCAGTGCTGCCAGATTAGGCGAATTATCGCCATTTAGGCTACCTTCGGGGGTCAAATGGCGACCAAAAAATGCCAACGGCTACCAGTAGCCATTTAGGCTACCTAGAAAAAAAGATCGGGCTATTTAGGCTACTGGGTATTTCGCCAAAACAGTAAATTTTCTGTGTCCAGGCAGGCGAACACATGTTTTTTTATATCTATATGTATAAAACTATTTTTATGGGAAAGTTCATCAAAAGTTTTATTTGTTTTTGCTATTACAATAGCAGAAACTACAAATAATACCGAAGAAAAACTTAATCAAAAGTCGATTTTCTAATTTCCTTGTTATGTCCATTACTGTTGTTTGCCAAAATGAAGGCACATTATAACAAATTGAAGCGTAATTTCATTCTAATAGCACTCTCTTTATATTTGAGAAACGTTTGGCTATCGGAAAATAAAAACTTTAAATGTCAAATACTTAAAGGAAGGAAATAAAGTGAAGTGAATAAATTTTATAATAATACATTACATTAACTTAAAATGACTTAAAAACTAAAATTTAAAAATTACTAATGATAAAAACTATTTACAAAATAAAAAATACTTCACCCCCAGCGCCGCAGTCGGGAATGGTGCCCAAAAGGCTGGCAGCATTGCCACGTTGAATGGCCAGGCTAATTCTCTGACCAAAATAGCTGCCAGCCTTTTGATCACCGGTCACCTCGGTGAGCCTCTTTGCCAGTTCCTTATAAAAGGAACGAGCGCTTGGACCCCATGGTCCCATAGTCTCAACCCCAAACGGCACAAATATATAACTCTCATTGAGAGCTGCATATTTGCGCCGCTTGGAGCACTCAGCCGAGGCCGCCGCCGCGCCTGCGGCAAGGGAGGTACCTCCTGTATGAGACGGAGCAAGCGTATCCGCGCATGTTGCGTCCCACACAAGAGGACGTCCCTGCTTCCAGGGAATGAGCGTCATGCCGTCAGGTCTCTTGCCGTCGTCATGGAATATGCCGTTAGGCTCTAAAACTGCTGGCACATTGACGGCGACAAGAGCTCTGCGGATGACGTCATTGATGCAGGCGTGTCGGGAGACTCGACCAGCGCTCATTTGGCATGAGAGGCCATGGTGTCCTAACTCACCGACGCGAGTACCGCAACGACAGCGATGGGGATGGTTTGTCTTGACGCCAAGTCTAAGGGAAATGGCAAGGGATAGTGTACTCCTGTCAAGCAGAGTCCCGATATTGGCCGAAGGAAGAGCATGTAGCCAATAACCGGACTCTGCCTGAAAGACCGCTAGTAGGCGAGCACGCTCTGCAGCATTTTCGGAGGAAGCCAATAGATCACTCTGAAAACGCAAACAGAGCGGCTCGTCCCACTACCTCTGAGACGATAGAGAGGTAGGTGGATCGGCTCCCGGGCATGCCCTAGTCCAAGCGTTTCTGGCTTCTGCGAGGTGAGCCAACTCCACTACCCCTAAAGAAGGGGATAGTAATTTATTAAAGAGTTCGGCTGTACCATACGCAGAAGACAGAAAAGCTGGAAGGGCAATATGCGATATCTGACGTGTGCCTAGTCCTCCGAAACGCACAGGGAGAGAGGCCTGTTTCCAGGCGTTATCGCTAAATGCACAATTTAGAATTTTGGAGAGTGTCTCCCTGAGCGAACTATCAATGATTGATAGTAGTCCTGGAAAAAGCCAAAAATGGGTACTACGTAAAAAATATATAAATTTTGGGGCATATGCGCAAAAACGGATTAAATACAAAGCCATGTGAGGGTTTATCTTTAGCATATTTTCGGAGGACTGCTGAAATTTGGAAATTTGTTCATTAATAAAAATCGGAATAGCCTCGTCAAAAATAGGGGAACCTAAAAGACGGAGTGACGTATTATTGAGAATTTTGATATTGGGAGCTAAAGCCGAAAATTTTGTAATAATGTCTTGTAACTGAACATGTGAAAATTTTGATTCTGGGATAAATAGCTCGCATTTTGAATAATTGAGATCAAGTCCGATACTTTTGAATTTATCAATGATGGTGTGGAAGTCTGAGAGAACGGATGAAATATCGCCAGCGATAGTTCCGTCATCTAGGTACCACACATTAAATTTTGAATTTAGTGAATCAATAATGGGTTGTATTGCCAAACTAAAAATAGCGGGCCCGAGAGGATCGCCTTGCTGACAGCCGACAGATGAATATAATAGGTTGTTTTTGAAAATTAATTTTGTGGGTTTGCTATAGCATTGCCAAAGATAATTGTAAATATGAGGAACTTTTTGATGAATGGCTGAAAGCAAGGCACCTCTATCTACCGAGTTGAAGGCGTTCTTGACATCCACCTTCAGCACCACCTCCGCGGCGTCAAGTGACAGGAAGGTACGGAGAGCGTGAACGGCTGCTTCGCATCCACCTTTGACGCCGAAACCAAGCTGTACTGGTTGGAACTCTGCAGAAACGGTAGGTAAAATGTGAGAACAGCAAATTTTGGATGCTATACGGCGAAGGGTGGAGCCAACAGCTATAGGGCGAATGCCGCCATCTTTTTTCCGTAAAGCTATTAAGTTGGCTCCATAAAGAATTTCGATAATATCAGCTGGGACTTCGCCGGATAGCATTAGGTTTACCAAAAGAGTCATATTGTGTAATAATACTCTGCCAGCGTCACCGACTGAGACAGAGAGAAGGTCTTTCAGGTGTTGTGGTGAAAGACCGTCTAGGCCGCTGGCAGACCCGCTTTTGAATGAAAAGATGGCAGACGATACGTCATCTTCTTTGCAGATTATGTGGGCAGCGGTAGGATCAGGAGGCGGAGGCAGGAGGAGATTCGGTGCTGGAGGTGGGTGCTTATCCTCAAGAGCACTGAGTGTTTCCTGGCAGTCGAAGGCGACAACATCGTTGCTAAATAAAAGATTGGCGGCTCCACGGAGATCACCATCGCTAACTTTTGATTCAATTAATTTAATGGATTTTTTGGAATTTTGGGGTCGAGAGGGAGGAATAACAATGGAATGAACGGAGGGATTTAGACGGCAGTTTTCTTTTATTTTTTGTGTTAATGACATGCTATTATTTTGATTGATATGTAGGATTCTATAGGAAAACGTTAGGAGTTCTGCCCAGCTCTCAGTCGTGTTTACTCTAATCACATGCTCGATGCAATGTGCTAGAGCAACAGCGACTGAAGGCCGTGCAGAACGAGGGATTCTTTTCAAGAGTGGAAGTGAATTTTTTAGGTTGCCGAGTTTGCCAAAGAGGTTGGTTAGCCGGCTGTGGAGCTGGAGAAACTGCTGGTGAGGAAACATGAGGGGGTTTATGACATCTGCCAATGTGTATATTCAAGCCCCGGTTACCTTTAAAAAACCGGGGCTGTGGGCAATGAGGGCATTGTACCAGTTGTACGTCGTCGCTGCCAGGAATTGAAGAACTTGCCGACATTCACGTCAAGACAAATAGAGTAATTATGACGCTAAACTAATAAAAAGGATTCCAAAAACTCATAAAAATAAAATATAAAAACACAGCACATTTAAACATCCCATATGTCATCATTGTTATCAACACGTCACGTCGTCGGCTTGGTTGCTAAGCAGCGCAGCTAAAAGGCGAAGAACCGCGCATGCGTGGACAGCGCACGCCGAGGAAACGGTGACGGGTTGCCGTAGCGCATGCGTTGGATTACATCCGCTTATTGGCTGGCTTACGGCAACCCACGTTGTCAAAAAGGGCGTCCTTGGATACTGTCAATACTGGATGATGACTGAAGATTATCAAAACACAGCTCAAAACAGCCACGGGATAGTCTGTCCTTATGCACAAGACAGGCCTGTCACTTACTGAAGGGAAATATATAGTCCAGGGGCTCGGACGCACAAGAATAACACAGAAAATATTATTTTAATCCGAGCATTCGGAGTGATCGGTTGACAGTTGACAGAAGTTAAGTTCTTGTCCGAGTCCAAAGTATAATTTCCCTGGGTCTTCTTTTCGACCATTGTAGTAACGAAACGAAAGAACTTAGAATGTAATGCACTGCACCGTTACACTCGGCCATTTCATCCCAAGAGGTCATCGAGGCAGGACAGTACTTCGTTGAACAGTTTCGCGTCAAATCGCATAAGTAGGTCCCTCCTTGGGTTTTTGTTTACTAAAAAGTCAATTTCTTTGGACGGTTTTTTGCAGCTAAACAATGGATTAATTTTATTGTTTATTTACACAGATGTAGTGTTTGTAGGGGTAAACCCATGATTTAAATAGTAAATGCATAGGGTAAATAGGTTTTTGTCTGTGGTGTCTTTTAGGCATAAATCTAATTTCTTTGGTCCTAATTTCCTTGTTTTCCATGGCATAAAATGGCCTAGGAAATTATAACAGACCATTTTTAATTCGGCGTAACGTCAAATTTTGAGTATTTCTTTATTAGAATAAGTTTAAAATTTTCATTTTAAGAAACGGGTATCAGAATAGATATAAAACAACTTGTTTTTAACTCTTAACTCAATCTACTGCATTTATCTCCCTTAGTTGTGTAAAAAGGTCGTAATGATACAATATTCATTGGAATGTTTGCTTGCGCAGGTACACAAAAATGGGTCGAACAAAAAAAAGCAAACCACAGAAGAAAACTTACGAGAAACAATTGTTTAAAATAATTTCCTTGGCTACCAAAAATTCATGACCTTATAACTTTGTTTCTAAAACGAATTATGACACCCCTTTTAGATATATTAGCTTAGTTTTTGCTACTTAATGCAATGGGAAACTAAAAATAGTTAAAAACAAAAAAATTTTTCATACCAAGGAAATTAGGCAAAATTGACCATTTTTGGCGAAATACCCTACTTCACGATTACCTTGGAAAAATAAATTTTGCATGTAACAAAAGTAACGAAACGTAATAATGCACATCATCCACCTAACACTTAATCTGAGACATCCACCGTTCTTTCCATTCGCTCACTCTTCATAAGAGTGAGATAGAACTATTGCGTACTGTGCGTACAAGTATAGATATGAGATACTAGCTTTCGCATAACAATATTTGTAGGATAGGTAATAGGTACTCGTATCTCATGGACTTGGCGTAACTTTAAAATAAACGTGCTCAGTACATACATTACGCACACACTTACACGCATTATAAATACACGATTTAAGAAAACAACATGGCCGCAATATAGGCAATCAGCTGACAGGTTTGCATGTGTGTGTGTGTGTGTGTGTGTGTGTGTGTGTGTGTGTAGGTATAGTTGTCAGCTGATTGCCATGTTGTTTTCTTAAATCTTGTATAGATGACCCACGCTGAACTGTCCCACCAAACTCAATGACAGGGGGGCGCTACCATCGTTCAACTATATGGTTTCCAACATGGCAAAAATCGGAACCAGCGATCCGGTATTGACGGTGGCGCCCCACTGTCAATGTCATCGATAGGACAGTCCAGTATTTTGGAACTATATGTACTCGGCACAAGTCAGGTAGTGACGTCATATGAAAAAGTCGCCAGAATGAGTACTGACCAAACATTATCTATCTCTTTTTTTATACGTCACCATGGGTAAGTTAGAAAGAGATAAACAGCTGTTTGTCATTAATGTGTCGATTTGATATGTATTTGTATAAGCAATTTTTGTATACTTAGCTCAAAATGTTAGGCGAATTAGGCTACTTTAAGAAAAAAAAATATTAGGCGATTTAGGCTACTCGGTAGGAAAAATTTAGTTTAGTTTAGTGAAATTACCACAAAAATCAAGCATTCAACCCATAACTGCAACGAAATAATGAAGGAAAAATTTACCGGTGACATGACATGACGATTTTGAAAAATCGTCAATACAACAATTAATTAAAACAGGGGAGTATTGTTTTCATAATCTTTATTTAGAATTAAGTTAAGTGTTAATTAGGACTATATTTCTAATACTGAGCCTAGTGTCTCAAATAATAAAATATCTAGTAATTGAGCCTAACCTCAACTTGTAAACAAAGTTTATACTGCATAAACTCATAGGTCCTTTTTAGTTTCTTAGTTGTTTAATAATATTATATCTGAACCTCTAATTCGAGGAAATCATTGCATATAACGGTGTTCATAATTAAATTTTACTTGAAATTGAACAAGAGCAAAGTGATATTGAAACCAACTGTCACAACAGTTTAACACCTTTATAACTTTATTACTTTTACCTTTTACATATGGCTATTATAAAACTTTGCCTGTAATTTGTTCTATCCCAGGGAAATCATAACACGCATTATTGAAATTTAAATTAGATAACTAATTACCCTCAAACTAAAATAATTTAGTAATTGATTCAAAATCTTCATATTTTATGATTATCAAACTAGAAATATTTTTAATAATAATATTTAAAAGAAACACAGTCAAATTCTTGACTAATTAATATAGCCCTGGTAGATTAGATTATTTCAAAACTAAGTTATATTTTATAACTTGTATTGTACACCCTTCTTTGATCATTTTCAGCGGAGGTCAATTTCACATCATGCTTACCCGCAAGGCAGCCGCACAAAATACAGAATTAAAACTCAAGAGGGCACTCGAAGAACTAAAATTGAGTCAAGAAACCTGTAATCAGCTTATCAGGGAGAGAGAGGAGAGTGAAGAAGATATCCAGAGTATTATAAACAAAAACACTCATCTCAAGAAAGATTTGGCTGAATTGCACACTCGCTACCAGGAAGTCTCCGAGCACCGGGATAGCCTGCTACACACCATCAGCACCAGTTTTGACCAGTGCAGTAATGTCTACGAGCAGGCCCTGACTCGCAATCATGAATTGGAGGCAGAGCTGCGGGATGCCAACAAGACCATTATGCACCTCGAAGATGACAAAAAACAACAGGAGTTCGCTCACACACTTAGTTTGTACGATGAACTGATTGGGAGCCCCGGAGGTCACGAAGCGGCTTCAGACATGAACTTGTCCTGTAAAACTGGCCATCTTGGGACTAGAGATCAGAGATTTGAATTTTCAAGCAAGAACAAGTTAAAAAAATATATCAAAATCAATAGGTATATTACAAAAACTAAAAAATTAATAAAGAAGCAAGCAGTCTTTTATAAAAATATCTCACTGAGGAAAAAACGCTTAGATTTAATTGATTCTTTAGAAATTTATCATGATAAATTAGTGGAAAGTAGGTCAAATCATGCCTCTGACATTGAGCGGCTGGAGGCTGATATTGGTGATTTACATAAGTCTTTAGAACTTCTATCTTCTAAATACCACTCTGCCCAGGAACAAATCAAAGAACATATCCTGGCTGCAAATAATCTTTTGCAATTAAGTACATGTAAATTGCCAAAAAAGCATCAACCTAATGTTTGCCTTAGGCCATCATTGTCAAAACCATCTAGAAATGTCGTTATACTATCAGACAGTCTAGGGATAGGTTATGGGCCACTGTTACACAAAAAAATTGACTGCAATGTTTTGAATAATTGTATGCCAGATGCTTCTTTTGACCAGATAATGAATAGCCTACAACAAAGTAACTTAAATAGGGAATCTATACTAGTTCTTGTATTAGGAAGTTCACAGAGTGTTAACAAAAGAAATGTTATTCACCACTTCTCTTCTCTCTGCCATCTTGATGTTAAAAAAGTAATTTTGTGTGCCTTGCCCTTCTGTAGAAATTATTCAAAGGAGAGGAATAACAGTATTCACTTATTGAATACTCAAATATTTAATTTATGTCAACGTCACAGCGAAAAATTTGTGTTTTTCGACACAAATTTATTGATAAACAATTGACTGGCAGCCCTATACACCTGCCTCATAATTTAAGATCACAATTAGCTACTTTGTTAGCATACAATATTAATTGTATTTTTAATCATGACAATAGTATAAAAAATACTAGCAGTAATAATGTAATAGTGCCTACTAGTACTAGTAGTTTAAACTAAGACATCAGACAAAGGCCAGCCCTTCCATGTTTAATATTGTTCACCAAAATATCCAGGGTTTGGCCGGCAAGGATCTAGAATTAGAATTATTTTTAAAAAGCCATAATGTAAATGTCATTTGTATTACTGAACATTGGCTAAAAAAGGCAGAAGGTTCCTTTCATATTGATGGTTATCAATTATCTAGTGCTTTTTTTCGAAAATCTGCTATTCACGGTGGATCTGTAATATTTATTAATAATAATTTAAAATGCAAGGGACGACATGACGTAGTAGGGCTTTCGGTTGAGCGAGTTATTGAAATTTCTTGTGTGGAGCTTGAGAGATATATTGTATTATGCGTGTATCGACCACCTTCTGGTGACTTTAGTGTATTTGAGGCGGTTATGGAAGATGCCCTTAATAAGGTCAGCAACAAAAATAAAAAAATCTTAGTTTGTGGTGACTTTAACGTTAACTTGATGGAAAGCTCATCCATGAGTATGAGACTGCTAACTCTTTTTAAATCTTTTGATTTACATGCCCAATTCATGGAGCCGACAAGAATAACAGATACAACGGCTACCTGTTTAGATAACATCTTTTGTAATTGTGTTCCCGAAAGAAAATCAATTATTAACAAGTTAACTTCTGATCATTGTGGCCAATTAGTTTCATTAAAATGTACCACTCTAAATAATGATAATACTCAAAAACGAATTATTTGTACACCTTATTACAAGTGGTCGATTAGAAAATTTCAAGAATAATTTAAGTAATAAAGTGCATCTTGTTCCATACACCGAGGGTGATCCAGAGGCACTTTACAGTAATCTATTTGACTGCATCAAAAATGAGTACAAGAAAGTCTTTACTGCGAAAAAAATTCAACCAAAGGAACGTTCGAAATTTAGTGACTGGGCAACTATAGGTATTCACAAGAGCAGAAATACATTATATGAGTTATACGGTATGAAAAGGTACAATAATAGTTTATCTTTTAAAGACCATGTCAAAAAATATTCTAAAATGTTTAAAAAAGTTTGCTACTTGGCTAAATCTCTGTATATACGAGATAAAATAAACAACGCCAATAATAAAATAAAAGAGACATGGAATGTAATAAATCATGAAACTGGCAAAACTAAGCCGCGTGACAGTGAATTTGCACTCAAATAGAAGATTGTTCAATTAATACGGACAAAGAAGTAGCGGACGGCAGAAGGTTCCTCAGAGAATGTGCTGACGAGCTAAGCCTCCCACTTCTGCTCCTATACAACAAATCCTTAGTAACTGGTTTCCCAGAATACTGGAAATCAGCGCATGTGGTACCAATACACAAATCAGGAGACAAAGACAATATAGAAAATTATAGACCCATTAGTATTTTGTCTGCCATGGCAAAGCTTTTCGAATCAGTTGTCTTTGATCATATTTATAATCAAGTAAAACCTTATATCTCTGATTCACAACACGGCTTCATTCAGCAACGGTCAACAGTTAGTAATTTACTTGAATATTCCACTTTTATATCTGGCGTTCTGGACCGTGGAGGTCAGGTGGATGCAGTTTACACGGACTTCAAAAAAGCATTCGACAAGGTTAATCACATAATATTAGTGACGAAGTTGTCGGCGTATGGCTTCCATGGAGACCTGCTTCGTTGGCTGCAATCGTATCTTGAAAATAGAACTCAATTAGTGGCACTTAAAGGGTATCTTTCTGAACCAGCAGCAGTAACATCAGGCGTCCCTCAGGGATCTCATCTGGGCCCATTATTGTTTGTGATTCACATAAACGACCTTGTAGAAAATCTATCCACCCCTTGCTTGTTGTACGCCGATGACTTAAAGCTTTTCAACTCGATCACCAGTACCAGAGACTGTGAAGCAATGCAGAGAGATCTTGAAGCGGTTGCGGTTTGGTGTGAGTCGAATCGAATGTTCCTCAATATAAAAAAATGTTTTGCCATGTCTTTCACTCTAAAGAAGCGAAAAATACACTATGATTACAGGATAGACCATCAAATACTGGATCGGAGCAACGTGACAAGGGATTTGGGTATATATTTTGATGACACACTCTCCTTTCGCTCTCATTACGACCATATAACCAAGAAAGCACTACAGTTACTAGGTTTCATCTCTAGAAACACGAAGGGTTTTAGAAACCCAAGAAGTTTCCTTACACTTTACTTCAGCCTAGTTAGAAGCACACTAGAGTACGGTTCAGTTGTATGGTCTCCTCACTATGCTATTCACCGCAACAGACTTGAAAATGTCCAAAAGAAAGCTCTCAAAATCTTAAGCTACCGACAAGGAGTCAGCAGACAATGCCGTTCATATGAGGATCGCTTACGTAAATATAACGTGGTGCCACTTCATATCCGCAGAAATGAACAAGAGCTCATTTGTCTCCACAAAATACTGCACTCCCACATATACTCTCCCAAATTGTTAGGTAAACTTAGCTTTAGCACGAATCACAATCCCCGCAGGCCTAAAACCTTCTCAATTTCTCTTCAACGTAAAAACGTCTCATACTACCAGCCTCTAACACTTTCCGATTTATCCCAACTATATAATATTATAAATGCGAAAGTAACTCTGTCTGTCTGTCTGTCTGTTACGCTTTCCCGCTTAAACCTCGCAACCGATTTTGATGAAATTTGGCATAGAGATAGTTTGAGTCCCGGGAAAGAACATAGGATAGTTTTTATCCCGGTTTTTGAAACAGGGACGCGCGCGATAAAGTTTTTCTGTGACAGACAAAATTCCACGCGGGCGAAGCCGCGGGCGGAAAGCTAGTTTACCTATATATATATATTTTTGTACCTAATGCATGTATAACAAATCTGTGAAAACATATTTAGGGTTACATTTTAGTCTATATCTACATTTAAGTATTATTTAAACCATGTAAAGAATGTAATCTGTTTTGTTTTCCAAATAAATAAAATAAAATTAAATTAGACGCTTTTGATAAATTCTTCTCTAACATACCACTTGTTGCCACTGCAAACTTGAACTCCTCATCTACTGAGGCTGAATTAATCCTTAAAGATCATGTAGCTCCCTGTAACTCACAACTTACCTTTAAACACATCACTCCTTTGGATATTATAAAAGCTTTTAATATGCTAAATGTAAAAAATACTACTTATCTATGGGGAATCTCTGTGAAGGTAGTCAAGCATATTATCCACATCATTGCCCCACAGTTGGCAATTATATTTAACAACTGTGTGGATAAGGGGGTCTTCCCGGACCTTATGAAGCATAGCAAAGTTCTGCCGCTCTTTAAGTCTGGCAGCAGGCTCGACCCTGGTAATTTTAGGCCAATTTCAATCTTACCAGCTTTAAGTAAAATTTTTGAGAAAATTATACAAGAACAGCTTACGATCTATTTCACTTTAAATAAACTTTTTCATAGTGAACAGTATGGTTTTACTAAGGGTCGTTCCACTACCGACGCTGGTGCTACTCTCCTCAAACATATTTTTGGGGCTTGGGAGGATTCTCAGAATGCCTTAGGGGTGTTTTGCGACCTATCAAAGGCTTTCGATTGTGTTGAACATCAAACGCTAATTCGAAAACTAGAATATTACGGAGTCAGGGATTCAGCACTTTCATTAATTCTATCGTATCTCAGTGGCAGGATTCAAAGAGTAGATATAAACGGAACTATTTCATGTGGGTCACCCGTAAAAATGGGAGTTCCTCAAGGGTCCATTCTGGGTCCATTATTATTTCTCATCTATATAAATGATCTTCCATCATTTGTAAAGAACTCCTGTGAAATCGTATTATTTGCCGACGACACATCTTTGATTTTTAATATTAATAGAAACAAGGCTAACTTTGACGATGTAAATGATGCACTATCAAGAGTTCTAAGTTGGTTCACCGCAAACAATCTGCAGCTCAATGCTAAAAAAACAAAATGTATTAAATTCACTCTGCCCAACGTAAAATCTGTTGATACCCAAATAATATTTAATAATGATACAATTGAGCTTGTGGATACGACGATATTTTTGGGACTTACACTGGACTCTAAACTTCAGTGGGGACCCCATATAACAGCTCTAGCAAGTAGGCTTAGCTCAGCTGCTTTTGCAATTAAGAAAATAAGATCTCTAAC
Organism: Ostrinia nubilalis; assembly: GCF_963855985.1. Taxonomy (NCBI): domain Eukaryota; kingdom Metazoa; phylum Arthropoda; class Insecta; order Lepidoptera; family Crambidae; genus Ostrinia; species Ostrinia nubilalis. The sequence continues at coordinate 7,912,406 of NC_087118.1, read as the reverse complement.
TGATATTCCAACAGCTCGCTTAGTTTACTTTAGTTACTTTCATAGCCTGCTATCATATGAAATCTTGCTATGGGGAAAGGCAGCTGATTTTAAAACTATATTCATCCTACAAAAAAGAGCTATTAGGTCCATTTATCAATTGAAACCAAGAGCATCCCTCAGGGAGAAGTTTAAAGAAATTGGTATTCTCACGGCCGCCTCACAATACAACTTAAATTGTATTATATTTGTTCACCAAAATATAAATAAATACTTGAAAAATAGCGACGTTCACAACTTTAACACGAGAAACAAAAATAAATTAGCTATACCTAATCTTAGACTTCAAAAAGTATATGGTACTTTTATGGGACAGAGTATTCACTATTATAACAAAGTTCCTGAAGACTATAAAAAACTACCCATTAATAAATTTAAAAGTATAGTTAAAGAACACTTACTAAAAAAAGCTTATTACACTACAAATGATTACCTTAATGATAAATTACCTTGGAAATAAGTCTCTCAGGCTCTCACAATGTACCTAATTAATTGTATAGATACATTAGTTGCCATCTCTTTCTATTATATTATGGTGCCTTGCTTTTCTGTCTGGAGTTTTCATACCTTGTCTACTAAATAGTTTTATATCTGGCACTTAGTCAGAAGGGTATCTTGGACTTGTCATGCTCACTAAAATGTCTCTGGGGTAGTGGCGTGTGAGGCGGGTCGTTACATTCCCTATAATATGGTCGAGTGAAGCGATGGCTGGTTCACACGTCATGTCTGTGAACAGGCGCTGCCTTCGGGGACTGGTCAAGGAAAGATATACCTGACATAAAATATATGTATCAAAACGCAACAATTAACCTAGAAATTAGCACGGCACTAAAGAAATATATTCAAAACTGCCACGCGGTCTCGTGCTAGATGGGCGTCTTAAAGGCCACCTTCTATCAACGGGAGCGCGTGGTAAGTAACTTGCTTCTGAATGTATGTAACTTCCTACTTTTTTATATTTTTAAACCGGCAGACAGTGGTGACTGAGTTTGTTGCGGCGCTTCTTCTCAGCACTTGCCAAATGTTTGTCTCGAAGCGCTGGTAGGGCAAAAAAAGAATGAGACATGTATAGGCTCCTTAAGAGCATTTGACGATTTGCAAGAACTAATTTAATTAGTCTAAACAAATAAAGATAATTTTGATTTTGATTTTGAAATTTCTAAGTTAACGCGATCAAAAGATACAGCAGTTTATACCGACACCTTAGACGAATTTCCTGTATAAAACTAATTTTGAAGAGTATGAGGAGCTTATAACTACAAGTGACAGTGAACATTCTGTAACATTTGTTAAGGAAGATGATAAACTGAGCCATGACACAATCCTAAATCCAGAAGTTAACTTATCCAAACACGACTTGGAGCAAACTATAGATGACAAGCATTCATTGGACGGTGAACATGGGAGATGTACCAAATCCACTACATGCAATGGAAAGAGCAAAGTGGTGATTTTGGCGGACCAAACTGGTAGAGGTGTGCGTCAACTACTACAACATCTTCTGGGATCAAAGTATGACGTCTTTTGCTTCTGGAAGCCTGGAGGACGACTTGCAGATTTACTCAACTCATGCATATCTGATATTCCATCTTTATCAATGACCGACTATGTGGTTGTTCTTGGCTTTGCTAATGACGATAGCTTATCCCACACGCGAAATCATCTTTTATCTTGGATTGAATGTACAAAGAACACTAATATTATTATATGTGAATGCTCTTCTAATAATTTTCTTAAAGAAAATCGTTTAAACAATGAATTATGTAAAATATCTGAACAATTTTCAAACACGACTTACCTTGACATGAATTTTAAATTATATAAACCTAGACCAAATCAATTTTCATTATATATAAGTCGTTATATTTTAAGAGAAATTCTTCGTTTGTACTATATTTCTCAACGACAATTATATTGTAACTTGACTAATAACAATAACTGTTCGCTTAATGTATGTAATAAAACAATTCTTGACGTAAAAACCGATACTGAATTATGTACTTATGTTGAAAAGGGCACTCAAACGGAATATGACTACCGAAACTAATTGTACTAGTACTGATACTGACATTCAACATAGTAATTTTTTTCGTATTTAAGCACCTTAACATTCTGCACCAAAACATAAGTGGACTCATAACTAAAGCTGACCTAATAACGGTCTGTATTGATGACTTGTTAGAGAATAGTAAAACTGTTGATGTTATGTGCTTCACAGAACATAACATGACAAAGGAAGACGTTGATCTTCTCTACGTCCCTAATTTTCAGTTAGCTGCACACTTCTGTCGTAATAATCGCAAAGGTGGAGCATGCATTTTAGTGCGACATAATCTGAAATATATTGCTCTGACATCTGTCCAGAATCACTCTATTCAAAATGAAATCGAATGCTGTGGAATAGAACTTGTTGATCATAATTTAATTATAATGTGTCTCTACAGAGTACCTAAAAATAAAAACTGCAATTTTAATACATTTTTTTGCAACCTTAATGATATCTTGATTCTTCTATCAAAGAATAATGCAAAAAAGATAGCCATATGCGGTGATTTCAATATAGACCTATTAAAAAAAAGTAAACAGTCACGTGAATTGAAGCAACTAATGCTTAGTTTTAATTTAAAACCTTCTATAAATTCACCTACAAGACCGTCTAGCGGTACATGCATCGATAATGTATTTCATAACGTTCGTAACGCTAGATGTGAGTTAATAGAGCTTGGAGTATCTGATCATAAAGCCCAATTTTTGACAGTTCCAATAAAAAAGACTTGTTTATTTGATCACTGGTTCTCCTTTAGACGTGATTACTCTAAAGAGAACCTGAGAAAGTTCGGTGACTGTCTAAGTCAACTTACATTTAGTGAGGTATTTGAGACAAACGAAGCCGATAGTGCTTTCTGTTTGTTTTTGGACTCATTTAAGTTATTTTACGACTTATGTTTTCCAGTTGTAAAAATAAAAAATAAAACTAAAAAGCGACCAAAATGGCTCTCAAATGGTATTAAAAAATGTAGTAAAATAAAACGCTCTCTGCTCTGGAAATATAGACTGTCTAAACATCCCATTGACAAAAAGAAATTTAAAACTTATTCTAAAAGATACAGTAAAATAATCAAATTGACACAAAAATCACAAAACAATTATTTTATTTTAAAATCTAACAATAAATCTAAAGCAACCTGGAATATCATAAATGATAATAAAAATAATTATCCAAGAGAAAATATTGACAAATTATTAGTAGATAACATAGAAATTAGGGAACCCCAACAAATATCAGAATTGTTTAATAATTATTTTGTAGATATAGTTCAACTTCAAAATCCTAGAACTGACTCTTTTCATCCCAAATCATTTCATAAGTCACCTAACTCATTTTTTCTACCACCAACAGATCCATATCACATCCATTCAATTATTAAACAGTTAAAGAATACAAGAAGTACAGGATATGATGACATTTGCGTCTTGGTGATAAAATATGTATCTAATATTATTGCCCCTGTACTTTCCCATTTAATAAACCTTTGTTTTGAACAAGGTGTCTTTCCAACACCACTAAAAACTACAATTGTTAAACCACTGTACAAAAAAGATGACAAACATAACCTAAAAAACTATAGACCCATAGCGCTTATACCGATCTTCTCGAAAATACTCGAAAAAGTACTGTACAAAGACTTATATAGTTACTTTGAAAAGCAGTCGTTATTTGCTAATGAACAAAAGGGATTTCGTAAGAATAAATCAATAAATTTGGCGATTTACGAATTCCTCCGTCTGATATATCCTAGAGTTGATACAAGAAAACCTGTGTACGCTCTTTACATGGACATGTCAAAAGCTTTCGACTTCGTTGACCACAATATCCTACTGAACAAACTTGAAGCTTATGGAATCAGGGGTAATACTTGGGAATTGTTAAAGTCGTATCTGAGTAATAGAAACCAGGTTACATGCATAAGCAGAGTTTGTCCCAAGACTAAACAAGAGACGTATTTTCGATCGGCTGCAAGAAAAATCATATTTGGAGTTCCTCAAGGAAGTGTTTTGGGCCCACTTCTCTTCCTGGTCTATATAAATGACATTCCAAAGGCTATTAATTATCCTATGATTCTGTTTGCAGATGATTGTACAGCCGTATTTGACAACAAAGAAGATATTAATAATGGCTTAGTTTCTATAATTGAATGGTTGCAAAGTAATAATTTGGTTATAAATATAGACAAAACTAAAATTATGGAATTTAAGCAAAGAACGGAACGGACTCTCAATTTACCCATAGTACATAGTGGCAAAGTAGTGGATCCAACTGAAACCGTAAAATTCTTGGGTCTACATATAGATAGCAATTTAAAATGGCAAAGTCATATAGATTTTGTGTGTAAGAAACTTTCCCAGTCATCATACAGTCTTTACCATTTATCAAAAAAAGTAAATCTCCCTGCGTTGGTCACATCTTACCATGGCTTCGTAGCTTCCAGATTGAGGTACGCCATAATCTTTTGGGGAAATGCTACTAACTGGGATAGAGTATTTAGGTGTCAAAAAAAGTGTATACGTGCTATGTGTGGCTTGAAGAGAACTGACAGTTGCAAACCTCATTTCCAAAATTTAAAAATATTGACTATGCCATGCCTTTATATATTTGAGCTGGCTCTATTTATTAGACATAATCCTTCCCTGTTTAAAATAATACCAAGATCGCGTAATCGCAACATTCTTATAGCCGTTGATGGATGTGTGTCATATAAGACAGCCCTCTACGACATGGGTGTTTTTGCTATGGCTCCGAAAATTTATAATAAAATACCTAATCATATTAAAAAGTGCACTGATATCTCAATCTTTAAACAAAAGCTATTTATATTTTTGATCAGTAACAGTTTTTACTCAATGCATGAGTTCCTACAATTTAAATAGTTTTTCTACAATTTCTTCCTTGACAACCTTGATTTAATCTAATATTGACTAATATCCGATTGACTGCCCTGCATTTATTTATTTTAATCTTACAATTAATTTAACTGACATTTATGATTTGACATTTAATCTGCTCATTATTACTTTTCTTTATTTATAATCACGCTTTAACATTTGTATGCCGACAAGGCTGATCACGGCTTGAACACATCTTTTGTTTGTACATCATACTCCTTACCTGTGTTTCACAAATAAATTATTTGAATTTGAATTTGAATTTGAATTCCGTCACACGCTAGGGAATCAAAACCTACAAGGTACTTCCCGTGAACTCAGAATCTTGAAATTCGGCACGAAGCAACGTTATATAGTACAGATAAAGGAAAAATTGCGAAAATGATAAATTTGAAGTTACATAAAATATTAAAATATTATTTTTGCTTACATGACATAATTTTTTTTTATAATTATAAACTTACTACTATTATGTACCAGTCTTTTGGGATTTAAATGAGACGCGTGTGTGCACTACAAGATTTATTTCCGAACTGGTTGACATACAAACATTGCTTGCTACCCACTTATATTATTTATAAGTAAACTACCCAATACCTCCACCCTTATTTACTAACTATTCTAGAGATTATATTTAATTAAATTACAGTAACCTTTTTCGTTACCAGATATGTCTTACATGTTTTCCAGTGTCGTGACTGGGCTCCGTGTGTACTTGAATGGTATACATAAAGATAAGTCGGTCTATGTTTATTAATAAGTAATACATTTAGGTACATTTACAGTAAACATATCTAAGAGGAGCCAGTCACAAAACAATTTCTAATGACTAAACTAACTTAGTTCTTAACTAAAATACATACAATAAGGATTATTCAAAGCCATATCGTGTTGGAGGGTGTCGCTCTCTGAGAGGATACCTCCTTGGAGCGAGCTGAGGGGCAGGCGGGCGCGGAGCCGGCGCGGCCGAGCCCGGGCCGGCCGCGGAGCACTCCGCCGGTCCAGCCCCCGGCAACCACAACCAACCGGGGTTTCTCTGTTCCTTACTTTGTGTTACTTTATCGTCCTGTACAGATCCACCAAACCCCTTACATATTTTTAGTTTATCAATATGTCTATGTATACATTGTCCGTCCTTTAAACTGATACGATAATCGGTATCGCCTAACTTTTCTATGACCTTACCCTTTTTCCATTGTACATCGTCATTATAGTTTTTAAACCATACTTCCTCACCTACCTTAATTTCCCTACTCACTCCTCCCGCACTATTTTCTTGTTTTTCTTGTAATTTTTCCAATTCTTTTCTCGCGATCAGGTTTGAGACAGTCTAGTCTAGTACGTAAATTTCGACCTAACAATAGTTTAGCCGGACTGTCTCCCGTAGTATTGTGAGAGGTGTTCCTATATATTAATAAAAACCTATACAAAGCTGTGTCTACGTCCATGCGAGTCATAATTGCTTTTTTAATTACTCTTTTACATACTTTTACTGCGTTCTCTGCGGCTCCATTTGAAGAAGGATGATACGGAGCTGTAAATATATGATCTATTCCATTATTATTACAGAACTCGAAAACGGTGGCCCGTTGTCACTGACTATTTGTTTTGGTAAACCAAACCTAGCAAAAGTGTCTCTCAGTCTTTCTATTACTTTACTGGCCGTGGTCTGATTCATCTTAAAACATTCTATCCATTTAGATGTTGCATCTATAATTACCAAGAATTTCATACCTGCTATAGGCCCTAAAAATCTATGTGAATCCTAGACCAAGGGCGTGTGGGCCAGGGCCACGAGCGGGGCGCGTGCGCCGGCGGCGCGCCGCTCAGCGCCGCGCACACGCCGCACGCGCCGCACTGGCGCTCGATGGCCTCGTCCAGCCCGGGCCACCACACGTAGCTCCTGGCCAGGCTTTTCATTTTAACTATACCTGTATGTGTGTCATGCAGTTCTCTCAATACTTTGTCTCTGCAGACATTAGGGATTACTAAACGATGTCCCCACATAATGCAGCCCATTTCTAGGTATAGTTCCGACTTCCTATTAAAATATGGTTTAAGTTCTTTAATATCAACATCGGCAGGCCAACCATCTTGTATGTAACTTATAATTCTACCTAATAATGGGTCTTTTTGCGTTTCTTTTTTTATAGTTTCGTTACTCAATAATAATGCCTCGGTAGCAAAGTGTAGATAAGTTTGTTCTATATCCCTGTCCCCTGAACTATCACGGCTTTCCTTGTGTGCGGCTATTAAACGTGAAAGTGCGTCCGCCGTATTCTCCTCTGATTTAATGTACTCTATGGAAAAGTCATAAGCTGATAAAATAATGGCCCACCGTTGTAATCTACTCGCTGTCATGTGAGGTATGCCTAAATTCGGACCGAATATGCTCACGAGTGGTTTATGGTCGGTCCGAAGTGTAAATTTCCTACCATAAAGATATTGATGAAATTTCTTCACCGCGAATACTATCGCCAAGGCTTCCTTGTGGATTTGGCTATAATTGAGCTCCGCTGGGGTGAGCGCGCGCGAGGCGTAGGCCACGACGCGCTCGCGGCCGTCGGCCGGCGCGCTGCGCCAGCACGGCACCCAGCCCGCTCGGGCCGGCGTCGCACGTCAGCACCGCGGCGCGCGACGCGTCGTAGTGTGCCAGCACGCCCGCGCTTTTCAACAGGCCCTTCACCTTTTCAAAAACTCTTTGCTCGGTACTACCCCATGACCATCTGTTATTTTTCTTTAATAAGTCAAACAGAGGAGCCAGATAAACGCTTAAATTTTTAATGAATTTACCGTAAAAATTGACCATTCCTAGAAAAGATTTCAATTCTGACCCGGTTGTGGGTGCTGTCATCTGGATTATTGGTTCCAGTTTACTTGGATCTACTCGCACACCGTCCCTATCTATTACGTAACCTAAATATTTTACTTGGTGAGAAAAAAATTCACACTTCTGTTTCTTTATCTTTAACCCATTGTCCTTTAATATTTTAAAGACTTTTTCTATGCTTTTTTCGTGGTCTATTCTAGTAGTATTTGAAATCAGGATATCATCTAAGAACACAGTTACGTTTGGTAGCTCTCTAAACAGATTAGTCATTATTCTTTGGAATATACCTGGGCTAGACGCTAGTCCGTACACTAATCTTTTATATTTGAACAAACTTTTATGCGTATTAATGACCGTTAGACCTGTACAATCATTTTCTTTACTGTCATCTAACAAAACTTGATTGTACGCTTGTGATAAGTCAATTTTTGTAAAATATTGACTGCCATTTAAAAGAGTAAATAAGTCTTCTATTTTTGGAACTGGATATTTATCTACCAACAAAACCCTGTTTAAATTAGTTTTAAAATCTGCACAGAGACGTAAAGAACCATCCGGCTTGTGTACGATTACCAGAGGAGTGGCCCAGTCGGAGTGCTCCACGGGCTCGATGACGCCGCTGGCCAGCATGGCGTCGAGCTCGGCGTCGACGCGCTCGCGCAGCGCGTACGGCAGCGGCCGCGCGCGGCAGAACACCGGCTCCGCCCCCGCCCGCAGCCGCAGGCTCGCTCGCCCTCCCGTGAAACACCCGAGTCCGGGTTCAAACACTTCTTTAAATCTGTAATTGAGATTTTTAACAAATTCATTTTTGTTCCAACCGTCCATTAAAGGTGTACTAATTGTATTTATACAAATTTTAGGTACAGACATCTCCAGCTCGGCTAACCACTGTCGGCCTAATAAACTAGTTGTACCTTTATTTATTACATATAAATGTAGCTTTTTTGTAACGCCCTGATATTGTACATCAACACTTATGAAACCTAACGGTTTTATGTTACTTCCATCGTAGAATGTTAAAACTAATTGGCATGACTGTAAAGGTACATTTATAAATTTTTGTTTATACCTCAGATCATAGAAAGAGAATAGATATGAAGTCGCGCGTAACCACAACGAGAACCAGTGTCCCCACATTTCCCCCACCACAGCTCCCACACACACATTCAACTGTGTAAAAACAAAGCGACTGAGAGTTTACGACAACATGTGCAACCGGCTTAAAAGTGCTGTGATTGGCCAGAAGGCATGCCTTATGGCCAATCAATGGCCGCGTGACGTGACGCACACTAAGAAAACGCTAGTGAGAGAACAAAGATAAAATGGAGTCGACAAGATATCGATACTTTAAATCGCTAGGGGCAAGGCACGAAACTGATTTCACAAAATGCTTATGTATGAAAACCTTTTTATTATTATACGTTATTATTAACTACTACACGCATTTACTTTTTAATTATGGCGATCTGCGTACCGCATATGTTTATCAAAAATAATGCCTATATTAGGCTTTCAACTAGCTCTTATAGTAATTACATAGTTGACAGTTACTAATTACTTCTACTGTTATTATTTTTTTTTTGTAAAATCTTATAATCGCAAGTAACACATCATTTTTTTATTTAAAATTACAAAATAGAAAATTATAATTTACTTCTATTTATCGATAATAGGAAACCGCATTAGAACACGAGCACGGCACTATGTTACGACCGGCACATGCGGCCGTACTGTGTATTTTCACACGACAGTGGATATCGGAAGAAATTAAATACATTGCGCAGTAGTTGAGCATGACATAAAGTGGTTGCTAACTAAATCGTCAATGTACAAGTGTGTTAGAATTTTTATCACCACTGATTTCGATATCGCAGTAACTGTTACGGCACTGAATTCGTTCGTAAAAATGTTTAGTTTTTTTTATTTATAAGCAAAATACCAATGGATTTGCAATACTTACATGTAGTAAGTGACTCCATTGTTCCTGTAGTTCTTCGTTTCACTTGTTTTATTGCACGTAACGACGCATTATCCAAAATATCGGAGAACATTTCCTTAGTACGACTGAATCGCGACTAACTTAGCTACGCGGCCGATGTTCGTTTCTGGGCATATCGCGGAGACACGCGGCACGCCCCCGTTTCACATCTATTCCCTTCTATGATCTGAGGTTTATACACTTTATCATTAATACATGAAATTGCCGATCCCGTATCTATTTCCATATTAATTAAAATTCCATTAATTTTTACAAGAACGCTCACCGGTCTATACTTTGCTAAGGACATCTGGAACATGGGTTCTTCATAGTCACCACTCTCCTAGTCCGCTTCATCGTCCTGGACATATTCGGTCGACATGCCCGTGACGTCACCCTGCCGGTTCCCGGTGTCCCGCGAGTCCGACCGACCCGCCGCCGCCGTCGATGACTTGTTCTCCGTGCCTTGTCCCATGTAGAATTGTCTTCCGCCGCCCCGTGCTGCACCGCGGCCCCGGTAGGTGCTCCGAGCGCCCGCTCGGCCGCCGCCTCTCGATGACGTAAACGAGCCGTCAAAGGTCGTTTTGCGGTCACCGTCGTTTACCTCCGCCAACGAGCACATTCGCCGCAAATGTCCTACATTTTTGCACCGACTGCACACATAGTCCCGAAATTTACAGTTTTCCACCTTATGTCGAAAATCTCCACAGGCCACACAACACCCTGTTGTTCTTCTCACCGGCGGTTTTTTTATAAAGTTAACGCCGGTAGTTTCAACTGCCAAAGCGTCCCGTTCCGCCGCCTCTAACGATAACGCGATCGCCGTTGCCGTTGAGAAAGTCAATTTTTTTTCCACAAACAGCCGTTGTCTAATACCGTCACTGCACAGCCCGCACACAAACTGGTCCCGCATATTACTGTCGAGTTCGGTCCCAAAGTCACAAAAACGCGATAATTTCTTTAACTGTTCCACAAATTGAGCAATAGATTGGCCTTCACATTGTCTATATTGGCGAAACTTAAACCTCTCCGCTAACATTGACGGGGTAGGTTGTAAATGCGTACATTAGTTCCACCACTTCCTTATAAGTTTTTTCCGCCGGTTTTTTAGGTGAGCACAAATTAACCATGAGTTCGTATGCGGCTTCACCCACGATTGAGATTAATGTTGGTAACTGTAACTTATCGTCCACATTGTTCACCAGAAAGTACATTTGTAACCGATCACAATATAACTGCCATTTTCCACTTTCCACATTAAACTCGCCCAATTTTCCGACCGACATTTTTAAAATAATATTATTAATGTAATGCACTTAAAACCCAGTCCTGTCGCCACTATTATGTACCAGTCTTTTGGGATTTAAATGAGACGCGTGTGTGCACTACAAGATTTATTTCCGAACTGGTTGACATACAAACATTGCTTGCTACCCACTTATATTATTTATAAGTAAACTACCCAATAACTACCTACCCTTTTTCACATGAACGCGTAGAGATATTAAAGTTGAAACAGGCCTGGCTCACTCCGCGCGGTACATCCGATAATTACCTACAGAGAAGCGCCCCGCCGGCGGGTATTATATCAGTCGAGTGTCACGCGCGCGCCTGTCAGGACGCTGGCGTGAGTTGTAGTACCTAATTCTACGATCGAAGTATTATTTAAAAATGGACATAAAGAGAAAGAAATATTGTGCAGCGTTCGGGTGTTTAAATTCGAAAAGAAATCTACCGGATTTTATTTATCTTTTTTTTCGCTTCCCAAAGATGCTGAAAGGTATGTTGGCCATGTAGGTAATCAATAATTCTTAGGATAGTATAGGAACCTAACCTACCATGACTACTGCTCAGAATGCGTTCGTTCGTTTCAGCCAAATGATGTCCACTGCTGGACAAAGGCCTCTCCCAAGGTTTTCCATAATGAATGCGTTACACTACATACGTACATACGTACGTAAACCTACATACGTACCTCATGACATATAAGTAGATTTTTATTTTTTCACTAGACAGCAACCCTAACAGCGTAAGAAGAGTTCAGAGGCACGCGATAGAAAGAGACAAAACTTGTAGGTGAATAAAATTGTAGGTACGTAGTGCTGTGCGAGCTGAATTCCACTGTATCGCGTCGTAGCAAGACTCGCATTTATTTAAATCGTCTTGCGGAGTAATCCTTCTGTACCTGTACTATTACTTATTCTGTGGTTGAAATTCATATCAAACACTTCTTTAATCTAATTGCCTCTAAACTGTGAAAAATTCTAAATCAACGCAAAAATTCAAAACGCTCTAAAACGATGACTATAAAATGTTGTAAATAAATAACTTTAATAAAATAACTTTTACAAGGTACTGGCCTACTATTTTAGTTATATTATAAAATAAAAAATATTAACTATGTTGACTCTCACGAAATTACCATAACTATGATTGTTCTAAACTGAACGGTTTGCGCGAGAGTCACTTCCAAAGTATTAAAATGTGTCCCCTCTCTGTAAATTCCAAAATAAGATAATATTAAAACTAAAAAAAATATATGATGTGCATTACGCATTACCATGCAATTGGTTTGAACGTTATCTAGTAAGTAATTTGATTTAATACGTCATAAATTGTAAACCGCTACGTTTGTACGGCGGAACCCTCGGTGTGCGAGTCCGACTCGCACTTGGCCGGTTTTTTTTTATTTAAAGACTTTATTGCACACACAACAATGTTCACTACAAAAAGGCGAGCTTAACCCTTAACCACTGACGTGTCATTTAGTTACACTAACACTGACGTACGTACGGCATACGTACGCAACTTTGAAGACCTCCTGACTCATCAATAGACTGTAAATCTGATAATTATTGATTTTAGTGTATTAAGACATATCTAAATTATAAAGTGATAATAAAAATGCTATAATAATATCAATAAAAAAATATTTATTAATCAACAACCTCAGAGGTAACTAAAATTTCACATACTTTTTAAAAAAATCGATACAAAAATAACTTCTAAAAATAGGAACTTCTTTTTTCTCTTATATTAATTATAAAGAATGGTTTTAATTAGAAAAAAATCACAATTGTCATTTATCATAGTTTAAGGCACTTTTTAACAACAGTTATTGCAGGTCGGTTTAGAGCATTGCAAACAGACCGGTTTGCGGCAAACTTGACAGCCGTAGCGAGTTTTACGGCGTTTCAGCTTAAAACATACATAGCAATTCTTCATAGTATCAAATCTATGAATTTCGTTGTTTTGTTGACCGATTTCAGTATCTTTATTCTTATCTAAAATACGGCCAATGAGGCAAGAAAGTTCATGTGAAAGTTGCGGGGTAGTGTATCTTCGCTCAAGGTGCGGCGTTACTAAACTATTTGCCAGAGTTTTCATAAATTTTAAGCGATCCCCAGAATTATAATTTGACATTATAAAAGAATTAGCAGCAGCAATATCCAGAATCCTGTAAAATATGACCAATGGCCACCGTCTAGATCTTCTTGCACAGTTGTATTTGGCACACTTTTCATCTAAGGAATCGACACCTCCTTTCGACGAGTTATAAAATGATATTATTTCTGGGATACCTTTAGTAGAATCCGTGCTCTCTACGTGATGCATAGAAGATATCATCATGACATTCTTGTTTTTTTTTTGGAACATAAGACATCAGGGTAAGATCTTTCGTGAAACCATATACGGATGATTGTACTTGACGGTCTTTGGAAAGAAACTCCGGTGGGATTTCCCGTTTATTTTTCTTCAGTGTTCCAACGTACGTCAAACCTTTTTTTCTAAGTTCTCTACATACTTCAACAGAGGAAAAATAGTTGTCAGCAGTGATGTTCCGATTGGTTCCCATAATAGGTTTTGCTAAACGCAATACACACTGCGTTGGCAATAGTAGCTGCTGTCTCTCTTGATTGGTTAGCCCGTCCCCGTCACTGTTTTTTCCAGTATATAGGTATGCATTGTAGAGGTAACTAGTGGAACTATCAGTCAAACATTTCATTTCCAAGCCATACTTACATGGCTTATTCGGCATGTACTTCTTCCATCTACATCGACCTCTGAACGATACTAACATTTCGTCAATTGTGGTGTTTTCTCCAATTTTGTAATACTTTTGACAATTGGTGATAAATGTATCAAATATTTCTGAAATAGCTGCAGCGACATTTGACTCTTTTCTTTTGGCTCTAGTCGATGCATCATCAAATCGAAGACTTATTAGAATCATCGCAAAACGCTCTTTAGACATCACGCCTCTAAAGATATCCCTGCCGGTCCCGTCGGTAGCAAACAATGCATTTATATCTTCATCGTTGGATTTGAAAACAGCACTATAAATCAACAATCCAATAAATGCATCAAGCTCAATAGTATCTATATCTTTCAGTTCAGGCTTACAAGACCGCTTATACTTTTCTCTCATCAATTCTAATTTTTTGTTTGTGTTTTGTATAATTTGAGTTTTGATTGCGTCAGTTATCAACAACCCAAACAATTGTAAAGGTGTACTATCAGGTGGTAAATCAAGAGTGGGTATTGGAGTCACGATGTTATGCGCGGGTGTGCGTGTGGTTCTTGATGGCCCTTCTGCCGACCACTTCATACTGCGCTTTTTGCCATAATAGTACTTTCTGCGACGTTGCGATGTATCACTGTCATCAGCTGTGTCTCTTTGATTGCTGAAAATATGTGACAGTGGAATATCATCTTCAGAGGAGGTAGAATCCAATCCAAGTGCAGGAGCCTCTTCATCATCATGTTCGTCCTCGGAAGATGCATCGCGGTCAGACTGAATGTACTCATTTTCATCCGCCGAGGATTCGTCAGATTCACAAAGCCAAGATTCTATTATTTCGTCACTATTTACACTATTCACTTGCACTCGTTTTATTTTTCTAGCAGTCGATGGGCCAGAAGACGAATTAGACCGCTTACGATTCATTTTATCTATGAACAAACAAAAACTTAAATTTGAAAAAAGTCACACTAACACTGACGCTACGTACGTACCACATACGTCGGGTCATCGAACTCACCTGCTTAGCGACGTGCCACGCGTCCACTCTCCCCGGCAACATACGCGTCACTGGAGACTAGGAAACTACCAAAAAAGACGCGAAAAAATTCCCGCGCAAAATAAAGTTTTGAACGAAAAACCGTTTGAGCGACATACCACGTACGTACGTCAGTGGTTAAGGGTTAATGCCATAAGTCATTCTCTACCAGCTGACCTTGAGCAAAACAGAGATATTGAGTAGGCGGTGCTAAAAAGCTACAAAAATGTATACAATATAATACATATCGCACCCTTAATAATGAATGGGCACAACTCCAAAATTCCGTTTTTTGGGAAAAGCCAAAAAACAAATTGGCGGATCGCGGTTTTTTTACATAATTGGCTCTAAAATCTTTATTTTATCAGCTACAACTTTCAAATTAGGCATACTTTCATCATTGGTATCCGTAATATAATTTGACTTGAGACATTTTTGAAAATATTGATTAAGAGTATTAAAAAAAAAAAAAAATTTCAAAGTTAGGCCTTTATTTTACTATTTCTGTTGTTGTGGGCTAAATCCGCGAAACAGTAAAAAACATATGTTCCGATCGATAAAAAAAAAACTATTGTAGTTCTGGTAAATCAAACTTCTGAATAACGATTCATACAAGTTTCCACATAAGGCGCCATGATCCATATTGGATAAATACTTCAAGTTATTTCGATAATCAAGAAAACACGCACTAAACGTCATTACCATCACAGTAAAAGTACTGACCTTTGCCGTTGTCTTTTAATTTTTTTTACTTTACCTATACACAGACTAGATTTTAATTATAAAGGAGAATGGGCAAAATCGTACGGCGCTTGGTCTATCAGCGGCCAGGAACAATTTTTTGTTTTTTTGGTTTACTATCACCCTACAATCACCCTCAAGAAGTTTTATATCTGTAGTGTAATTATTAATGGAATTAAATACATTTTTATTTTAGATATGTAAGCCTGTGATTTAGCTTATTAATAACTAAGATTTAGTCTTAAAAAATAAGGAGTATTTCCTTGTTTTTTAAGACTAAATCTTAGTTATAAAATGACTTTTTTACTTCAATACATCTAACATTTATTTTCAACACTGACAAAACATCTCCAAAATAATAATAATGATAACTTCATCAGAACTCAGTGCTATAATTACATTAATACATTTAATATACATAGGCTAGACATCAAGACGAGGATATTTTATTGCCGTCATCAGGACACACTGTACATTATTATACATTAATACATTTAATGTACATAGGATAGTCTTGTAAACGGTATGCTGACGTTTTGAAATACTTTTGAATACATAAAGTAATAAGTATTTTATACAATGGGTTTGCACATTTTCTTGCACTTATCTGAGTATTTTACCTATATGTATTTTTTTTTTTCTAAATGAGCTGCAATGTTACGTTCATAGTAAAAGTTAGTCCTTAGTAATAGTACTTTCATTTAATACCTATTTCGTTGTTGGCCGCTCATAGACCATTTTGCTCATTCTCCTTTAAAATGTACATATTTACCGTGACAAAATAACAAAATTATATTAAAATCGTATTAGCCAATAAAATGGAATCATGAATTGAAATACTGTCACGAGAAATCGTCATCGCCATCGCGGCAACATCAAAGGTTCTTTGATGTAGCCGCGACGCGACTTATCCCCGCTTGCGTCCGCGCGTCCCGTTCTTCAGTTTGTTGCGCGCAACAGAACAGAGTGCACGTAAAATTTACGCAGCTCCGAGACTTTTTAAACCCCGAAAACGAGAGACACTCGCAGTTTGTCATCTGCTCGCATCATTCCCATTTTGTGCGATTCGGTAAGTTTTATAATATCGATATTTTTCTAATAATTAGCACTTTGGAGCATGTGATTACAATAAAAAAATGGCGATATTGAGGTGTCCCAATAGTGGCGACAATTATTTTTATATAATTTTAAAATCGTTTTCGTCATTACCATTAACATCATTACCATCTCATTTGGGCTTATGGTGATGACACTTTGTATATGGTAATGACGACTATGAAAGGTTTCCTAAAATTTCTTATGCGCATGGAGCTGTCACTGTCAAGTGTTAAAATTAGAGATGAAACGGATATCCGGTAACTATCCGGTAGGCCGGATATCCGGCCTAAATTTACTATCCGGCCGGATACCGGATATTAAAAAACTACATTTTCCTATTAATAAAATGAAATACATTAATCTTTGAGGTAAATATCAATAAAATGGCTTATAATAATGACGGCTTTTATTTAAAGTCCAAAAAGTTGCAAAAAAGCCATAATAAGGCCTTTCAAAAAACTAATTTATTTATCTGGGCTAGTCACTAATGACGAGTACATAACTATTAAACATCTGTTAATGTCGAAATATTGCCAAATAAAAAAGGCGATCTTTTTTTCACTGATCGTCTGGTGACATGATGCATGCAGTTCAGCCAGATTACGCAGCAAGTAAACTAATTTAATTTTCGCTATTCAATCATATTATACTTACTAAGCAACCGTGTCACGGTTGAGGCTTTAGAAGCAGTGACATAATAGAATTTAGAGTTAAGTTAGAGAAATAAAAGATAGTTTAGGTTAACAAGTAATTTATTTAGAATTAAGTAGCAAGAGACCTTAAGGGTGTGGGTTGTCGAGCAAACTATCGTATCGCACGAGATTCGTCACCGGTGGTAGTATATTCAAACCACTGTCCTCGCTAGCATTGATGGTGATGTGGGTTGGTTCTTCGAGATGGTAAGCCTGCAGAGTTGTCGACACGCCAGACGGTAAGGGCCGCACGCACTGTGGTGTAGGGCCACTTAGAGTGTGCGCACGGGCCGTCCGACACGGCAGGCAGCTCTGCCGGGTTGAAGAGCCGCTGGCCATGCATGGCAGGTAGTTGTAGTGAAGGTGAAGCTGAAGGTGAACGTGAACGTGAACGCGAAGATGAACCCTGCGAATCAAACGGCATATTTAAGCAGTTGCTAGCTTAACCGTTTGACTGCGACATCAAAATACTAGCGAAGCAGATGGAATGATTTTTGTAATAAATGGTGATGTAATGATGTGGCAGTCAAACAGAATTACAGTAGTGAAAGGTGAAGTGAAGTATGCAAAATATTAAATTATGTAGGTAGATAATTATTTAGAATATCATCTATGTAGGCAATTGATTTGTAAAACAATATAGGTAGGCGATAATTTAGAATAATTAGAACAAGTAGAATAGGATTAGAATAGTTCAATTTAGTAAATTAAATAGATTTTAGAAAGTGTCGTTACAGTACGACCAAGGTCATGTAAAGGTCATGACGTGTCGATGTCATTTCATAAAATATTTAGTTTATTTATTTAATAATGTAGTAAGTTGTAAATTAATAATATTAGGAAGTTATAGAAATAGGAAATTTGTATGAAATGACACCGAGCACACGGATAGCACATTTGAAGAACAAAATGGCGGCTAGGCACTTACATTTAGCACAAGTATAAAATCTAGGCATTAAAAATACTTTTGCAACACTCACCCGGTAGCGGGGTTCACCAATACGCGATTACATATTTAGTTTTTAAGATATTATATACATCGCGGGTCCGGCGGTGACGGACAGCGATACGTCCGTGCTCACTAACGCTCTGGCTCGGACTACGAGACGCGGCGGGCAGGGTTGCCAGATATCAGCTAACTCAATTCGCCTAATTTTTCCTACCGAGTAGCCTAAATCGCCTAATATTTTTTTTTCTTAAAGTAGCCTAATTCGCCTAACATTTTGAGCTAAGTATACAAAAATTGCTTATACAAATACATATCAAATCGACACATTAATGACAAACAGCTGTTTATCTCTTTCTAACTTACCCATGGTGACGTATAAAAAAAGAGATAGATAATGTTTGGTCAGTACTCATTCTGGCGACTTTTTCATATGACGTCACTACCTGACTTGTGCCGAGTACATATAGTTCCAAAATACTGGACTGTCCTATCGATGACATTGACAGTGGGGCGCCACCGTCAATACCGGATCGCTGGTTCCGATTTTTGCCATGTTGGAAACCATATAGTTGAACGATGGTAGCGCCCCCCTGTCATTGAGTTTGGTGGGACAGTTCAGCGTGGGTCATCTATACAAGATTTAAGAAAACAACATGGCAATCAGCTGACAACTATACCTACACACACACACACACACACACACACACACACACACACACATACAAACCTGTCAGCTGATTGCCTATATTGCGGCCATGTTGTTTTCTTAAATCGTGTATTTATAATGCGTGTAAGTGTGTGCGTAATGTATGTACTGAGCACGTTTATTTTAAAGTTACGCCAAGTCCATGAGATACGAGTACCTATTACCTATCCTACAAATATTGTTATGCGAAAGCTAGTATCTCATATCTATACTTGTACGCACAGTACGCAATAGTTCTATCTCACTCTTATGAAGAGTGAGCGAATGGAAAGAACGGTGGATGTCTCAGATTAAGTGTTAGGTGGATGATGTGCATTATTACGTTTCGTTACTTTTGTTACATGCAAAATTTATTTTTCCAAGGTAATCGTGAAGTAGGGTATTTCGCCAAAAATGGTCAATTTTGCCTAATTTCCTTGGTATGAAAAAATTTTTTGTTTTTAACTATTTTTAGTTTCCCATTGCATTAAGTAGCAAAAACTAAGCTAATATATCTAAAAGGGGTGTCATAATTCGTTTTAGAAACAAAGTTATAAGGTCATGAATTTTTGGTAGCCAAGGAAATTATTTTAAACAATTGTTTCTCGTAAGTTTTCTTCTGTGGTTTGCTTTTTTTTGTTCGACCCATTTTTGTGTACCTACGCAAGCAAACATTCCAATGAATATTGTATCATTACGACCTTTTTACACAACTAAGGGAGATAAATGCAGTAGATTGAGTTAAGAGTTAAAAACAAGTTGTTTTATATCTATTCTGATACCCGTTTCTTAAAATGAAAATTTTAAACTTATTCTAATAAAGAAATACTCAAAATTTGACTTTACGCCGAATTAAAAATGGTCTGTTATAATTTCCTAGGCCATTTTATGCCATGGAAAACAAGGAAATTAGGACCAAAGAAATTAGATTTATGCCTAAAAGACACCACAGACAAAAACCTATTTACCCTATGCATTTACTATTTAAATCATGGGTTTACCCCTACAAACACTACATCTGTGTAAATAAACAATAAAATTAATCCATTGTTTAGCTGCAAAAAACCGTCCAAAGAAATTGACTTTTTAGTAAACAAAAACCCAAGGAGGGACCTACTTATGCGATTTGACGCGAAACTGTTCAACGAAGTACTGTCCTGCCTCGATGACCTCTTGGGATGAAATGGCCGAGTGTAACGGTGCAGTGCATTACATTCTAAGTTCTTTCGTTTCGTTACTACAATGGTCGAAAAGAAGACCCAGGGAAATTATACTTTGGACTCGGACAAGAACTTAACTTCTGTCAACTGTCAACCGATCACTCCGAATGCTCGGATTAAAATAATATTTTCTGTGTTATTCTTGTGCGTCCGAGCCCCTGGACTATATATTTCCCTTCAGTAAGTGACAGGCCTGTCTTGTGCATAAGGACAGACTATCCCGTGGCTGTTTTGAGCTGTGTTTTGATAATCTTCAGTCATCATCCAGTATTGACAGTATCCAAGGACGCCCTTTTTGACAACGTGGGTTGCCGTAAGCCAGCCAATAAGCGGATGTAATCCAACGCATGCGCTACGGCAACCCGTCACCGTTTCCTCGGCGTGCGCTGTCCACGCATGCGCGGTTCTTCGCCTTTTAGCTGCGCTGCTTAGCAACCAAGCCGACGACGTGACGTGTTGATAACAATGATGACATATGGGATGTTTAAATGTGCTGTGTTTTTATATTTTATTTTTATGAGTTTTTGGAATCCTTTTTATTAGTTTAGCGTCATAATTACTCTATTTGTCTTGACGTGAATGTCGGCAAGTTCTTCAATTCCTGGCAGCGACGACGTACAACTGGTACAATGCCCTCATTGCCCACAGCCCCGGTTTTTTAAAGGTAACCGGGGCTTGAATATACACATTGGCAGATGTCATAAACCCCCTCATGTTTCCTCACCAGCAGTTTCTCCAGCTCCACAGCCGGCTAACCAACCTCTTTGGCAAACTCTCGGCAACCTAAAAAATTCACTTCCACTCTTGAAAAGAATCCCTCGTTCTGCACGGCCTTCAGTCGCTGTTGCTCTAGCACATTGCATCGAGCATGTGATTAGAGTAAACACGACTGAGAGCTGGGCAGAACTCCTAACGTTTTCCTATAGAATCCTACATATCAATCAAAATAATAGCATGTCATTAACACAAAAAATAAAAGAAAACTGCCGTCTAAATCCCTCCGTTCATTCCATTGTTATTCCTCCCTCTCGACCCCAAAATTCCAAAAAATCCATTAAATTAATTGAATCAAAAGTTAGCGATGGTGATCTCCGTGGAGCCGCCAATCTTTTATTTAGCAACGATGTTGTCGCCTTCGACTGCCAGGAAACACTCAGTGCTCTTGAGGATAAGCACCCACCTCCAGCACCGAATCTCCTCCTGCCTCCGCCTCCTGATCCTACCGCTGCCCACATAATCTGCAAAGAAGATGACGTATCGTCTGCCATCTTTTCATTCAAAAGCGGGTCTGCCAGCGGCCTAGACGGTCTTTCACCACAACACCTGAAAGACCTTCTCTCTGTCTCAGTCGGTGACGCTGGCAGAGTATTATTACACAATATGACTCTTTTGGTAAACCTAATGCTATCCGGCGAAGTCCCAGCTGATATTATCGAAATTCTTTATGGAGCCAACTTAATAGCTTTACGGAAAAAAGATGGCGGCATTCGCCCTATAGCTGTTGGCTCCACCCTTCGCCGTATAGCATCCAAAATTTGCTGTTCTCACATTTTACCTACCGTTTCTGCAGAGTTCCAACCAGTACAGCTTGGTTTCGGCGTCAAAGGTGGATGCGAAGCAGCCGTTCACGCTCTCCGTACCTTCCTGTCACTTGACGCCGCGGAGGTGGTGCTGAAGGTGGATGTCAAGAACGCCTTCAACTCGGTAGATAGAGGTGCCTTGCTTTCAGCCATTCATCAAAAAGTTCCTCATATTTACAATTATCTTTGGCAATGCTATAGCAAACCCACAAAATTAATTTTCAAAAACAACCTATTATATTCATCTGTCGGCTGTCAGCAAGGCGATCCTCTCGGGCCCGCTATTTTTAGTTTGGCAATACAACCCATTATTGATTCACTAAATTCAAAATTTAATGTGTGGTACCTAGATGACGGAACTATCGCTGGCGATATTTCATCCGTTCTCTCAGACTTCCACACCATCATTGATAAATTCAAAAGTATCGGACTTGATCTCAATTATTCAAAATGCGAGCTATTTATCCCAGAATCAAAATTTTCACATGTTCAGTTACAAGACATTATTACAAAATTTTCGGCTTTAGCTCCCAATATCAAAATTCTCAATAATACGTCACTCCGTCTTTTAGGTTCCCCTATTTTTGACGAGGCTATTCCGATTTTTATTAATGAACAAATTTCCAAATTTCAGCAGTCCTCCGAAAATATGCTAAAGATAAACCCTCACATGGCTTTGTATTTAATCCGTTTTTGCGCATATGCCCCAAAATTTATATATTTTTTACGTAGTACCCATTTTTGGCTTTTTCCAGGACTACTATCAATCATTGATAGTTCGCTCAGGGAGACACTCTCCAAAATTCTAAATTGTGCATTTAGCGATAACGCCTGGAAACAGGCCTCTCTCCCTGTGCGTTTCGGAGGACTAGGCACACGTCAGATATCGCATATTGCCCTTCCAGCTTTTCTGTCTTCTGCGTATGGTACAGCCGAACTCTTTAATAAATTACTATCCCCTTCTTTAGGGGTAGTGGAGTTGGCTCACCTCGCAGAAGCCAGAAACGCTTGGACTAGGGCATGCCCGGGAGCCGATCCACCTACCTCTCTATCGTCTCAGAGGCAGTGGGACGAGCCGCTCTGTTTGCGTTTTCAGAGTGATCTATTGGCTTCCTCCGAAAATGCTGCAGAGCGTGCTCGCCTACTAGCGGTCTTTCAGGCAGAGTCCGGTTATTGGCTACATGCTCTTCCTTCGGCCAATATCGGGACTCTGCTTGACAGGAGTACACTATCCCTTGCCATTTCCCTTAGACTTGGCGTCAAGACAAACCATCCCCATCGCTGTCGTTGCGGTACTCGCGTCGGTGAGTTAGGACACCATGGCCTCTCATGCCAAATGAGCGCTGGTCGAGTCTCCCGACACGCCTGCATCAATGACGTCATCCGCAGAGCTCTTGTCGCCGTCAATGTGCCAGCAGTTTTAGAGCCTAACGGCATATTCCATGACGACGGCAAGAGACCTGACGGCATGACGCTCATTCCCTGGAAGCAGGGACGTCCTCTTGTGTGGGACGCAACATGCGCGGATACGCTTGCTCCGTCTCATACAGGAGGTACCTCCCTTGCCGCAGGCGCGGCGGCGGCCTCGGCTGAGTGCTCCAAGCGGCGCAAATATGCAGCTCTCAATGAGAGTTATATATTTGTGCCGTTTGGGGTTGAGACTATGGGACCATGGGGTCCAAGCGCTCGTTCCTTTTATAAGGAACTGGCAAAGAGGCTCACCGAGGTGACCGGTGATCAAAAGGCTGGCAGCTATTTTGGTCAGATAATTAGCCTGGCCATTCAACGTGGCAATGCTGCCAGCCTTTTGGGCACCATTCCCGACTGCGGCGCTGGGGGTGAAGTATTTTTTATTTTGTAAATAGTTTTTATCATTAGTAATTTTTAAATTTTAGTTTTTAAGTCATTTTAAGTTAATGTAATGTATTATTATAAAATTTATTCACTTCACTTTATTTCCTTCCTTTAAGTATTTGACATTTAAAGTTTTTATTTTCCGATAGCCAAACGTTTCTCAAATATAAAGAGAGTGCTATTAGAATGAAATTACGCTTCAATTTGTTATAATGTGCCTTCATTTTGGCAAACAACAGTAATGGACATAACAAGGAAATTAGAAAATCGACTTTTGATTAAGTTTTTCTTCGGTATTATTTGTAGTTTCTGCTATTGTAATAGCAAAAACAAATAAAACTTTTGATGAACTTTCCCATAAAAATAGTTTTATACATATAGATATAAAAAAACATGTGTTCGCCTGCCTGGACACAGAAAATTTACTGTTTTGGCGAAATACCCAGTAGCCTAAATAGCCCGATCTTTTTTTCTAGGTAGCCTAAATGGCTACTGGTAGCCGTTGGCATTTTTTGGTCGCCATTTGACCCCCGAAGGTAGCCTAAATGGCGATAATTCGCCTAATCTGGCAGCACTGGCGGCGGGAGCATCGAGGCCGTAGGCGCGTCGCTTGCGCATGCATAAAAAACAGCCCGCCCGCTCGACAGAGAACAAAAGAAATATTTAACAACTTGTTTCGCGCGGGTTTGCTTGTAGATTCATTATTTTATTTATTTTATTAGTGTAGAACAATATAAATTATTTAATTAAGTTATTTAGTTAGGTAGTTTACTTAGATTTAGATATATTATTATTAAAGTTTATTTATTTAGGTAGATAATAGTAATTAAATTAGAATTTAGATCTAAGATAACGTCAGCGGTAACGCTAACCGTTACATATCCCCCTTTTTACGGGGGATCAATCACCCGAATTGATCTGCCCTCTAGACAAGTGGCAAAATCTGACATTCTATTCGGACGGATTTGATTTTCGAAAAGTGTGACTAGTCTAGTCTACTAATAGACCCATTGATCGCGTTCGAAGCACCTGTGCGACGCTAAACTAGTCACGACATGCAACGAAACAAGGGACCAACTATCCGGCCGCCGGATATCCGGCTATCCGGCCTAGCAGCTGGCCGGATATCCGGTATCCGGTATCCGGTCAAACAACTATCCGTTTCATCTCTAGTTAAAATAGGGTGAGGGGGAGGTAAGAGGGTTGTGCGCGGGTGATTTTTTGATAGCTCCATGCGCCAAGTTCATTAAAATAATCGTGTTGTACCTCTTTGGAGGTAAGTGCGTAGGGATGATGATACTAAGGTAGAACCTAAGGGCACCTTCATTTAGCGCGCTTTACATAATAAATAAAAGATTGTAACTGGCACCTTAATATTTTAAATGCAAAAGTATGGGCTTGTCCACATCACGACGGCACGACGTCGGCGCCGTTCACCGGCACGACGTCGGCGCCGTTCATCGGCGCGGTGCCGGCCGACGTCGGTGCCGGTGCCGGTGAACGGCGCCGACGTCGTGCCGTCGTGATGTGGACAAGCACTATATCTGTTACATTCCACGCTTCAACCGTTGAACCGATTTGAATGAAATTTGATATGGAACTATAGAGGTGATTTCAGACCTGAGAAAGGACATAGGCTACTTTACTACGGGAAAATCGGATGAAACTGCAGGGGAAAAAGCTAGTTCGTTCATAAACGTAACCCACAACTATGTTTTATTTTCAATAAAAGCTTATTTGGCTATTTATTAAAATCCGTACATTCAATTCCCTTCTTAAATCCTGTACATCTCACACGTATACAGGGTGTTTCTTGTAAGGTGTCAAGCCGAAGGCAGGTGATAGGTGAGGACTAGACCTATCGATTTCACCCCCATGTATGTTCTACGATTTTTCATAGTTTAGAAGTTATCGTTAATTTTGTGATAAGTTTTAGTTTTAGTTTTGTTAATTTTGTGATATAAAATTGTATGACCCAGTAGGCTTTAAATTTTTTTATCTTTTTTTTGGGTGGGCTTTTCTCAGATTTCTTTTTTTTTACAGATTCCCTATTAATTGCAGATTTTTGAAAAAAATAATCAACTTCCTATCTTTGATGCAAGATACAAAATTTTTGCTAGAAACATAAAAAATATGCTTTTAGCGGAACATTCTAAAATTTTCAACTTAAAGGTTTGAAAAAAAAAAGAACTTCCGTAGGTCCAAAATAATTTTAAAAACTGCGCAGTTTTATGAACTTTTATAATAACACAAAAAAACATGTACTTAATAGGCCATTATTTTCTGTAATCGCTCCACTCAAGTGGCAAGTTGGAGATTCCGTTACATGTTTTTGACTTTCTTAGGACTAAGTAATGTTTGCAATCCCTTAAGTTTACGTTATGTAGAACACATTTAGAGACAATATCTGAAAAGAACATTTTTTATCCACAACGAGGAATCTCTTGCCATTCATCTGACCTGATGGAAACTGATGGATGATCAGCGAGCTTCACTCGGAATCCTAAACCACAGAGGAGTTAGCTGTCCTAAATGGGTCATTCCATGAAAATCTGTATATTTTATTTTATTTTATTTTATTTTATTTTATTTTATTTTATTTTATTTTATTTTATTTTATTTTATTTTATTTTATTTTATTAAGGAAAACAAACAGTTGTACAATAAGAATTACAATTAAAACCTTATGTAAACATTTAAGTAATTATACAACCAACACCGTTATCCACAAGAGGACTGTGGGTCTAGAATGCACGCCGCGAAACGATGCAACCGCGCGATTTTATCGATTTAACGTGATAAGTCCATACATTTACCATCCAAAATAATTGATAAGATTCTATCACGGAGCGCACTATAAACCCACTGTATCTACTAATAAAAGTGAAAAGGCACAGATAGAAAAAACAAAGATATTAAAGCACAAGACGTGCCAAACGTGCGATTCTATACAGTTAATAAAAAACAAAGGAAACATTATTTTTGAAGAGGAAAACATAAAAACTGTTTTTCACTAAGTACCTGCTTAAATTTACAATTCTTTCAATATAAGGTTTATAGCCTTTCTAAATTGAGGCAGTGACATATTGAATAAATCTACATCGGAGAAGCTGTTGTCGTATAGTTCCATTATGCGACGCAAAGGTGCACGTTTACCTGCATTTGTTTTGCACATATTATGAAAAAACAAACGATGGACGTATGTGTTTCGTATTCTTAGTGACCGACTTGGTACGCGAAAGCGTATACAATTAACAAATTGAGAACAGTCAAAGAAGTTATGACAAATTTTGTATAGAAAAATACAATCAAGTAGTGATCGCCTTTTGCTTAGTGTAGTTAAAGAATATTCATGCAAGAGGTTATCATAAGAGGACCTAGAATGGTGACATCTGTAGTTTACAGAGCGTAGATATTTACTTTGAATCGATTCTAGCAAATCACGGTACTTTTGATAAAAAGGATTCCAAACCTGTGTGGCATATTCGACTTGAGGTCTAATAAGTGATTTATAAAGCAGTAGATAGGTGCCAGATTTTTTGAATGGCCTACAAGTTCTCATGACAAAACCATAAAGTTGAAAGGCCTTGTTTATAATATGGTCAATGTGGATGTCAAAATGAAGCTTAGAGTCAAAAAACACGCCAAGGTCTTTAATAAGTGAAACGTTTTCAAGAGGGGTATTACAAAGAGAATATGTGAATCTAATTATATTACTTTTTTTAGTGAAGGTGATGAATTTACATTTAGGCAGGCTAAGAATTAGTTTATTTTCTTGACAATAGGAAGTTAAACGATCCAAATCATCTTGAAGTAGAACACAGTCATTAAATGTTTTTATACTACGGAAAATTTTAAGGTCATCAGCATAGAGCAAGAAATGTGAATTTTTAAAACATGTCGTTATGTCATTAATAAAGATTAAAAACAGAAGAGGACCCATAATTGAGCCTTGCGGCACACCGGATGACACATTTATTTCATCGGATGAGAATCCATTAATGACCACCCTTTGTGTCCTGTTTGTGACGTAGGATGAAAACCATCGCAATAAGTTTCCGCGTATACCGTTGTAAGCGATTTTTCGAAGGAGAATTACGTGATCCACCTTATCGAAGGCCTTGCAAAAATCTGTATAGATTGAGTCAATTTGAGTGCGCCTGTCCATATTTTCAAATAAAAAGTTAGCATATAACACAAGATTACTTACAGTCGAGCGGTTTTTGACAAATCCATGTTGTTCAGGGATAATGGAGTTATGTAAGCTTGGATAGACACAGTTATGGACTAACCTTTCCAATACCTTCGATAAGGTGGACAGAAGCGAGATCGGGCGGTAGTTAGAAATAACATTTTTTGATCCTCCCTTGAAGACAGGGGTAATATTTGCTGCCTTCCACACCAGTGGTACGTGTCCTTCGCGTAAACTACGGTTGAAAATATGAAAGAGAGGAATGCTAATGGAGTCAGCAGTATGCTTAAAAAAGAACGGCGGAAGACCATCAGGTCCTGAACCCTTAGCTACGTCCAATGATTTAAGTGTTCTAATTATCGTGTCTAATGAAAAGGAAATATCACTTAGAATGACGTCATTAGTAGTA
This sequence comes from Ostrinia nubilalis, assembly GCF_963855985.1. Lineage (NCBI taxonomy): Eukaryota > Metazoa > Arthropoda > Insecta > Lepidoptera > Crambidae > Ostrinia > Ostrinia nubilalis. The sequence continues at coordinate 7,884,135 of NC_087118.1, read as the reverse complement.
GTACATGGCAAGGAATCCAGGTCCACCGATGCTGCATCACTGTCCACATACACGGATCCAAAATATTTTGAGAACATGTTGCATATATCCTGCGGGTTGTTGGACTGCCAATCATTACATGTCATATTATCAGGAATGTCATTCTTATCCTTACGTGTTTTCACAAATGACCAAAAGAATCTCAAATCCCTATGCATACCAGTTTCGATTGAACTAATATAAGTATTATAACAGTTTTTGCATAGTGATTTAAATCTCCTACGATAAACTGCAAAAGTCTCATAATCCGACTTGTTACCGTACTTTTTCCATCTGATCCACGCTTTTTCTTTGTTTTTAAAAACATGGATAAGAGGGCGTGAAAACCAAATTGGAAATTCTTTTGATTTAGTAGGTCGTAATGGCACATGTTTTCGAATAATTTTATTTATCTCCTCGTAAAATAGGTATACGTCAGATTCCAATGAAAGCCCGTGCAGTATGTTTTCCCAATCAATAGAATTTATTTCATTATTAATATCCTCATAATTAGCCTCAATAAATTTATACTTAGGTTCTGCACAGCGAATCATTGGTTTTTGTGGAAAGTCTAAAAATATGTGTGCTATAAAGGGTGGGTGGTAATTATCTATTTGAACCAGGGGACACAGTGGCAGCTCACAGTTACAAGTATCAGTGTTACTTATAAAAAGGTCAAGAATACGATCTACGCTATTCTTATATATATTATATTGTTTGGCATTCAATAATGATAAGAAATTAGAAAGTAGACGGTAGGTAGGTGCAAGAGATTGAATATCTCGCATAATAGCATACTTATCATTAAAAACCCATTCCACGTGTGGTAGGTTAAAGTCCCCAGAAATAAAAAAATCATTCACCGCACAAGAGGTCAATTCATAATTCAACGCATTAAATAATAATTCATATGTGTTCACGTTTTGATTTGGTGGAATGTAAACGCCACAAACTACACTACACTCATGGTGTGCAGATGCTTCGAATCTCAAGAATACATAATCAATATTAGACGGTACATTGCAACATAAGTCACCCTGAGACATTGGTGGCGGCCTGATTACGCAACGAACGGCACTTAAACCACGTCGCACCGCCACCAACACACCACCCCCGTCCAATTTACCACATGCCTCCCGGTCTCTGTCACACCCATATACCAAATAACGGGAATCCACCAGCTCACAATCGGCAATATTAGGTATTAACCACGTTTCAGTCAATATTATTATATCAAAACACTCTGCGAGAATATTATTGTATAAAGTATTAAGTTTGGTACGTAAACCCCTGCAGTTTTGATAATAAACTGTAAATTTGCTATCCATTTTCATTAAAAAACAAATAAGTAATTGTTACCAAGCTAATAAAAAAATTTAAAGGCGATAGTTTTTTACTTAGTATGTCAATGAAGTGACAATTATTACAATTTAAATAATACATTACCATCGAATCGGCAAATGAATGTTTTATCATACATCATCATTGTACTCGTAGTATTACACTCACAAATTATCACAAAGCGTCGCATATAACCATATAAACAGTAAATAAGACTATTAATATTATGATATTTTTTAAATAGTTTCCGAAGGCAGGTAGCAAACATTACTGCGCCGGGATACACGGCACGTAAGTATCCAAGCGAGGACACAGAGTAATGCACGCTTGAGAACGCGCACTGCCAACAATCACAAATAGTAAACATTATGCTCATAATCTCACAATCACGTACAGAAAGTTGACAAATATCAGCTTCTCCGATAAAACCGCTCAGAACCAAACCAAACAAAAAATAAATATGAAAATCTAGACTATGTTTCAGCAACATCAAGTGGTTTAATTTTAAGTATATCTTTTTCAGAACGTATAGTAAACGCAGGAGAAGTGTCCTTTGCACGAACAAAGATGTTTCCATGTTTGACCCAGATGAATCTCCATCCATGTTGTCTGACTGCATCTCTTGCTCGACGAAATAACTTTTTGTTATTTAACGTTAGATGCTCGTTGATGTAGATCTTATGAGACGTTCCCTCTATTTTAAGTTGTTCAGAAGTAATATTTTTCTTCAGGCGTGCTGCCGATATAAAGTTGTCACGCGATATTTGACTTGAGAATCTAATAATTATATTCTTCGGTCGTGAGCTGGTCGGATTCATTTGTTGTACTCGATGAACTGCGACAATGTCTTGTGAAGTCACTGGCTGTTTTATAATACTGGCTATATTATGTACTACATTTAGCAAGTTCTCGCCACGCCTTTCCGGAACATTACTGATTTCGGCATTACAACTTCTCGATATTTGTTCCATGTAATCCAGCCTTGCCTGTAGCTCACCAATTTCCTTATGATCTGTCTCTGATGATATAGTACTTGTCTTTTTCTCCAGCTCGCTCAATCGATGGTCAACATCCTCAACTTTCCTTTTCAACTCATCAAATATGTCACTCATAACTCCTATTGAGGTCTTGACATCCTCAGTATCCTTTACCAGTTTGGAGATCTTTTCGTCCTGTCGTGAAAAGTAACCCTCCATCATGCTGAGAATTTTATTTTGGAAAGATTGAAGTTCATTCCTGAAGTCTGGATCTATGGTACTTGAGGCTGTTTTACGAAGTGTCACAAATGATGGAGGTGGCACCGTATCATGGTTTTCGTCCACGCTCATATGTCACCAGATCTGAGCGGACCCTCACTATCGTCTGATTGATCCTTTTGGCAGAAGTTGATGTTAAGGTTGTCCATGGTAGCAACAGCACGCAGTCGCCTCTATACTAGTTATTACTCTGTGCCAAATACACAAGTCGCTAAAGCGCTGCGTCGTCGTTCTGCCGCGAAGCCGACCGGTTCGAATACACGCACACTGAGAGACAACTCGTACGCGGGAAGCGCTTGCACGCAGGCGATGCGGATGACGACGCGCGCGCGAATGACGTCATTTTGTCCCAAACTTTTTTAAGATGCTTTTGAATACTTTATTAGTGTAAATTATAGTTTATTTATTAATTATGTTATGTCTAAAAGGGCCAGTCACTTTATGCTTTATTTTAGGAGAAATTATAATTTTCAATTTTTTCATACTACATTACTCCTATATGACTTTTAATAAAGTATAAAACTTATAACCTTAACATTTATAGATAAGTTAATATACTTCATGTAGTTGTTTTGTTATTATCACTATATAAAAAATGTCATTCCCTAACTAGTAACTTAGTACCTAGCGCCGTTTAAAGCTAGGGCCTGACGGTCTAGGGACTGACGATTTGGAGTAAAACTTAACACAAATGCAGATTAACTTTATAATATAAGATGCTTCATACGATGTGCCGAAAATAGCCGAAAAACCACACGTAAATACCATTAAATTATATACAATTTCCTATTGTAATCAATAAAGCTACTCAACTAGGGACTGACGAAGTGACTGGATCAACACATGTTTCCGCAACAACTAGCACATTTGCACTAATTCAAAAAACGGCTGCCGCAAAGCCAGTATGGTCTGAGGATAACTTCGTATCGTACTTTAAACTCAACTAAATGTTATTCACTCTAAATACATAAAAAAGCGCAAAATTATAAAATCAGTGCGTGGCGAGGGAATGACGCTAAAAGCTGTGGACTCTTTTTCAACTAAAGAAAATCAAATTATTGTTTATTGAAACTGCTTAATATTAATAGAATTTGGTGTAAAATACGTTTAAATAGATTATTCGTTACTTAAAACAAAGGATGAAATTGATGTTTCTGTTAATATGGGTTCCAAAATACAAACTTTTGGAGTACGGACATGCCTAGGGAATGACGATTTGGGTCATTTAAAAGGAATTTAAGATGTTTGAAAATAAGTTTTGAAAAATATAAATGGGTGATGAATAAAACACATTGCGAGCTGTTATTTAACCATTTTGGAATAAAATATTAACAAATATTCCATGTGAAATGTGGCGCGGACCAAGAGTTGACATATTTTTGTGGAATGACCCAAATAGGTGGCCTTACCACTAGACCACAGTGGTGGTTGTTATTTTACGATTAAATTCGATATACCTACATATTAGAGTGTGAGAGAAAGGGAAAGTGTGTGTGTGTGTGTGTGTGTGTGTGTGTGTGTGTGTGTGTGTGTGTGTGTGTGTGTGTGTGTGTGTGTGTGTGTGTGTGTGTGTGTGTGTGTGTGTGTGTGTGTGTGTGTGTGTGTGTGTGTGTGTGTGTGTGTGTGTGTGTGTGTGTGTTGTATTCCCTATTGTATACCAGATGAAGGGCAAGAGCTTCCTCGTTGTGGATAAAAAATGTTCTTTTCAGATATTGTCTCTAAATGTGTTCTACATAACGTAAACTTAAGGGATTGCAAACATTACTTAGTCCTAAGAAAGTCAAAAACATGTAACGGAATCTCCAACTTGCCACTTGAGTGGAGCGATTACAGAAAATAATGGCCTATTAAGTACATGTTTTTTTGTGTTATTATAAAAGTTCATAAAACTGCGCAGTTTTTAAAATTATTTTGGACCTACGGAAGTTCTTTTTTTTTTCAAACCTTTAAGTTGAAAATTTTAGAATGTTCCGCTAAAAGCATATTTTTTATGTTTCTAGCAAAAATTTTGTATCTTGCATCAAAGATAGGAAGTTGATTATTTTTTTCAAAAATCTGCAATTAATAGGGAATCTGTCAAAAAAAAGAAATCTGAGAAAAGTCGACCCAAAAAAAAGATAAAAAAATTTAAAGCCTACTGGGTCATACAATTTGAAAAAATCACAAAATTAACGATAACTTCTAAACTATGAAAAATCGTAGAACATACATGGGGGTAAAATCGATAGGTCTAGTCCTCACCTATCACCTGCCTTCGGCTTGACACCTTACAAGAAACACCCTGTATATTTATTATAAACAATAGTTATCATATTGTTGAGTTCACAACTTACGTTAGCGTATTTGCACGTATTTGGTTGCAGATCATATTAAACAAGATGAAGCTGCAGTATTATTTATTAAAAACCGGCCAAGTGCGAGTCGGACTCGCACACCGAGGGTTCCGCCGTACAAACGTAGCGGTTTACAATTTATGACGTATTAAATCAAATTACTTACTAGATATCGTAGTAGTCTTTAAGTTTTGATTCCGTTGCGAGTAGTGGCGAATTTCAAAATATGCGGTATGATTATAGGTAGGTACCTACCTCAGCGTTTTGAATTTTTTAGAGGCAATTAGATTTAAGAAGTGTTTGATATGAATTTCAACTTTAATATCTCTACGCGTTCATGTGAAAAAGGGTAGGTAGTAAGTTTATAATTATTAAAAAAATATTTTGTCATGTAAGTAAAAATAATATTTTAATATTTTATGTAACTTCAAATTTATCATTTTCGCAATTTTTCCTTTATCTGTACTACATAACGTTGCTTCGTGCCGAATTTCAAGATTCTGAGTTCACAGGAAGTACCTTGTAGGTTTTGATTTCCTAGCGTGTGACGGAAATTCGTCTAAGGTGTCGGTATAAACTGCTGTATCTTTTGATCGCGTTAACTTAGAAGTTTGATTTTTTCACTGCTTAAAGGGACAATAGACTTAGGTATTTGGTATAAATTTCAATTTGATACCTTTATTCGTTCGTGAGGAATAAGGTAGTAAGTTTCATTTTATTAAAACATTTTTATTATATTATACAGTGTGTCCGGGCTTGTAGTGATCAAACTTTAAGGGCATAATCTATGGACAATTTTATCGATGAAAATACTTCAAATTTGGGGCTTGACCCATTTCTCGCAAAATTACGAGGATTTAAGTTTTTAATTTTTAGTTTTCACCTCTTCCTGCAAAAACAAGTGCACGCGACATGCGAAAATGCACTGCCTGAAAGAATCACACAACCTATTCCGATTACTATGGAAACCGCCGGGAAGGGGTATCTTTGTTCAACAATTACGTCGAAACTAATAGACGTAGATTAATAAATTTACATTCGTTTTGTAGAATAGCTCAAATACTAATAATACAATGCAAATAAAACATAACTTAACGACCTGGTTTTTCTTGTGTTGGAAAATAACTGAAAAAGAAGTGAAAAAAGTCATGTTTTTTTCTAATTAAATCCAATCTTACTCCCTTAAAATGTATGAAACTTGTATCTGTTTTCTACTTTTGCTAATAGATAATTTTATTGGCTATCGCATGATATAAAATATTTGCTTATTAATGTTAAGCTACCCACACTTTCACTTGTTTTTGAAGGAAGAGGTGAAAACTAAAAATTAAAAACTTAAATCCTTGTAATTTTGCGATAAATGGGTCAAGCCCCAAATTTGAAGTATTTTTATCGATAAAATTGTCCCTAGATTTGGCTCATAAAGTTTGATCACTACATGCCCGGACACACTGTATAACTAAAAAAATGTGATTTTCGAAATTTTTCCTATATTTGCATTATATGACAATGCTTCATGCCAAATTTCAAGATTCTGAGTTTACGGGAAGTATCCTGTAGGTTTTGATTCCTTTGCGAGTGTCGAAAATTTGTTGAAAATATCGACATAATCGGCTGTATCTTTTGATTAGCTTGGCTTAGAAGTTTGATATTTTCACAGCTTAAAGGGACAATAGACCTGAGTATTTCATGTGAATTTCAGCTTGATATGTCCACGCGTTCTTGAGATAAAGGGTCTTGACAGACAGACAAACGGACAACAAAGTGATCCTATAAGGGTTCCGTTTTTTCCTTTTGAGGTACGGAACCCTAAAAATGTGCCGTGTGGGGACGGCCGTAAAGAATACCATTCCCCACCGCCAACAGGAGGCGTGTCGTAAGAGGCGACTAAATCCTGTAGCACGAGATGGGCAGCAGCGTCTAGGTGCGAAACCTTATAAAAAACTGCGCTCGCCAACCCGCCTGCCAAGCGTGGCGAGTACTGGCAACTCCCCCCCCCCTGATGAACGGCAGAGCTAAAACCAGGCCCCCAGTCTCCGGCAGCCCTGTTGTTCCTGACTACGGTAGCGGTTGGGGTGACGACGGGGCGGGGGGTGCTTAGAATCCCCGGAGGAGGAATAGCTACCACCACAAACGACAACTGGCCCTCGTAACACACAACATCCGCACCCTGAGGTCCGACGAAAAGATTATAGAGCTGGAAGATGAATTAAGTAGGTTGCGATGGAGTATTATAGGGCTATCGGAAGTCCGACGAGAGGGCGAGGACACGATAACCCTGAAATCCGGCAACCTGCTTTACTACCGGAAGGGCGAACAACTGTCCCAAGGTGGTGTCGGGTTTCTCGTCCACAAGTCCCTCATTAACAACATCATTACCATCGGAAGTGTGTCGAGCAGGGTTGCATACCTGATACTCAGAGTATCCAAAAGGTACTCGTTGAAGGTAATCCAGGTATACGCACCGACCTCTACACACCCAGATGAAGAAGTGGAAGCTATGTATGAGGACATAAGTAGGGCCATACATGCAACTAAAACCCACTTCAATGTTGTTATGGGGGACTTCAACGCTAAACTGGGCATGCGAGGTGATGATGAGCTGAGAGTGGGGCAATATGGATATGGGCGACGGAACCCCAGGGGACAGAGGCTGGCCGAGTTCCTGGAAAAGGAGAATCTCTATGCGATGAACTCCTTCTTTCAGAAGCCGCCTCACAGGAAGTGGACCTGGATGAGTCCCGATGGTTCCACGAGAAATGAGATCGACTTCATTATGACCACAAAGCGACGAATGTTTAGCGATGTCTCCGTGATCAACAGGGTGAAAACCGGTAGTGATCACCGGATAGTCAGAGGCATACTAAACATTAACGTCAAGCTGGAGAGGTCCCGTTTGATGAAGTCTACGCTCCGCCCCTCTAATGCTCATATTCACTGCCCCGAGAGCTTTCAGCTCGAGTTGTCGAATCGCTTTGCATGCCTGGAAAATTGCGAGTCAGTGGACGAGATAAATAACAGGTTCGTAGAAACTGTCCAAGCGGTCGGGTCGAAATTTTTTAGACCACGACGTAAAAATAAACCGCAAAAACTATCCGACCGTACCCTCAAACTCATGGTTGAAAGACGTTCAATGACACTGCAGACCTCCGTTGACGCTAAGGCATATCGGCAGCTCAATAGACAGATATGGAAGTCCTTGCGACATGATGTTTGCAACTTTATTACTAATAGTATTAAAGAGGCGATAGAGCGGAACCAAGGCTCCAAAGTGTTTGCAAGAGACAATTCTATTGGGCAAAGCCAGCTGACGAAGCTGAAGACGGCAGACGGTAGTGTAACGTCAACAAAAGCCGAGGTTCTGGGTGAGATCGAAAGGTTTTATGGACAGTTATATACCTCGGTCACCAAACCTGTTGATAGCTCAGCCACAGATCCAAGAGCTAAGCTAACCCGACACTATACCGAGGATATCCCGGATATCAGCCTATACGAGATTAGGATGGCTCTCAAACAACTTAAGAACAACAAGGCACCGGGTGATGACGGAATAACCTCGGAGCTTCTGAACGCGGGTGGTACACCGATACTGAAGGTCCTTCAGAGGCTCTTTAACTCCGTTTTACTCGATGGAATAACGCCAGAGGCATGGAACAGAAGCGTGGTGGTGCTTTTCTTCAAGAAAGGAGATAACACCTTACTGAAGAATTACAGACCCATCTCGCTTCTGAGCCATGTTTACAAGCTGTTTTCGAGAGTCATCACGAATCGTCTCGCACGTAGGTTCGATGACTTCCAGCCTCCCGAACAAGCCGGTTTCCGGAAAGGTTATAGTACCATAGACCACATCCATACGCTGCGGCAGGTTATACAGAAGACTGAGGAGTATAACTTGCCACTATGCTTGGCGTTCGTGGACTATGAGAAGGCCTTTGATTCGATTGAGACGTGGGCAGTGCTGCAGTCTCTCCAGCGGTGCCGTATCGACTATCGGTACATCGAGGTACTAAAGTGCTTGTACAAAAACGCCACCATGTCGGTCCGAGTACAGGAGCAAAGCGTGAGGGCGATTCCTCTACAGCGAGGCGTAAGACAGGGAGATGTTATATCTCCGAAACTCTTCACCGCGGCATTGGAAGACGCTTTCAAACTCCTGGAATGGAAAGGATACGGCATAAACGTTAACGGCGAGTACATCACTCACCTTCGGTTTGCCGACGATATCGTGGTCATGGCAGAATCGCTGGAGGACCTCGGCACCATGCTCGAAGACCTTAATCGAGTTTCCCAACAGGTAGGCCTTCGGATGAACATGGACAAAACGAAGCTTATGTCGAACGTCCATGTTGCGCCCTACCCGGTGTCGGTTGGGAGCTCGATTCTTGAGATTGTTGACAAGTATGTCTACCTCGGACAAACGATCCAGCTAGGTAGGTCCAATTTCGAGAAGGAGGTCAATCGTCGAATCCAACTCGGCTGGGCAGCGTTCGGGAAACTACGCAACATCTTTTCGTCCAAAATACCCCAGTGCCTGAAGACGAAAGTCTACAACCAATGTGTGTTACCTGTGATGACTTATGGCTCGGAAACGTGGCCCCTCACTATAGGCCTTATACAGAAGCTCAAAGTTGCACAGCGTGCTATGGAGAGGGCTATGCTCGGTGTTTCTTTACGAGATCGAATCAGAAATGAGGAGATCCGTAAACGAACTAAAGTCGCTGACATAGCCCGACGGATCAGCAAGCTGAAGTGGCAGTGGGCTGGGCACATAGTACGCAGAACTGACGGCCGATGGGGCAGCAAGGTTCAGGAAATATTTGACGACGTGAATAATGCTCTTTCCAAAGTATTAGACTGGTTTACAACTAATAATTTGCTATTAAACGCAAAAAAAACCAAATGTTTAAAATTCACTATGCCTAATGTCAAACAAGTTAATACTAATATTACAGTAAATAATGAACGCATTGAACTGATAAACTCTACTGTCTTTCTAGGTATTACCCTAGACTGTAAATTACAATGGGGCCCCCATATTGCTGCCTTGGCGGGAAGACTTAGTTCAGCTGCCTTTGCGGTGAGAAAGATCAGAAACTTGACTGATGTTGAAACAGCAAGGCTTGTATATTTTAGTTATTTTCATAGTATTATGTCTTATGGTCTTTTACTGTGGGGCTCAGCAGCAGACATAGAATCAATTTTCATTTTACAGAAAAGAGCTGTTCGGGCAATATACGGTCTTAAACCACGTGACTCGCTTAGAGAAGTTTTTAAAGAAATCAATATATTGACTGTGGCTTCGCAATACAATACATTTATTTACTAAGAAAAGTGACGTCCACTCATTTAACACGAGACATAAGAATAAACTTGCTGTTCCATCATTTAGGTTGCATAAGATAGGTAATTCATTCTTGGGGAAATGTATTACCATATTTAACAAAATACCACACAACCTTATCGAATTGCCAATAAACAAATTTAAGATACATATAAAAAATACCCTTATGTCCAAAGGGTACTACAAGGTTCGAGACTATATTGATGACAAGGATGCGTGGTCAGTTCAGTCTGCACATATTTGATGTACTTAAATTTGACTATTCTTACCGTTAGATAATTCCTGGCAATAAGTGGTGACTGAGTTTGTTCCGGCGTTTCTTCTCAGCACTTGCCATATGTTTGTCTCGAAGCGCTGGTAGGGCCCAAAAGATAAGGAGACATGTAAAGTGCCCCATAAGGGCTACCTTTTTCTTTTTTTATTATTTTCTATTGACGTTCATAAGTGCCACTTGTGGTCTAAACTGAATAAATATTTTTTGATTTTGATTTGATTTTGATTTTGATTTTGAATGGAGGCCACGTACCGGAAAACGCAGCGTGGGACGTCCACCCACAAGGTGGACCGATGACCTGATAAAGGTAGCGGGAAGGCGCTAGATGCAGGCCGCTACCAACCGTGCGATGTGGAAGTCATTGGGGGAGGCCTATGTTCAGCAGTGGACGTCCTGTGGCTGAAATGATAGATGATAGAACCCTAAAAATGTGATTTTCGAAATTTTTCCTATTTTTGCACTATATAACAATGCTTCATGCCAAATTTCAAGATTCTGAGTTTACGGGAAGTATCCTGTAGGTTTTGATTCCTTTGCGAGTGTCGAAAATTTGTTGAAAATATCGACATAATCGGCTGTATCTTTTGATTGGCTTGGCTTAGAAGTTTGATATTTTCACAGCTTAAAGGGACAATAGACTTGAGTATTTCATGTGAATTTCAGCTTGATACGTCCACGCGTTCTTGAGATAAAGGGTCTTGACAGACAGACAGACGGACAACAAAGTGATCCTATAAGGGTTCCGTTTTTTCCTTTTGAGGTACGGAACCCTAAAAATAGAGACGAATCGTCATTATGTGGATCCCAAATATTTTTTGAGTATCATAGAAAATTTCTGTCCAGTTTTTGCCACTTATGATGGCGGAATCTGCCTTGCTTTATGCGAAGACTTTGATATGAAGTTATACAATGTGTCCGGGCATGATCATCAAACTCTGTTATTTAAGCTAGAACATTATGGCGTATCAGGCAAGGCCTTAAGCCTATTACACTCTTACCTCTCAGACAGATTACAAAAAGTAAATATTCACGGAACTAACTCTTCGGGCGCCCCCCTAAAAATGGGAGTGCCCCAAGGCTCAATACTGGGACCATTGCTCTTTCTGATTTATATAAATGATCTACCTTTTTATTCAAAGGACCTTTGTGAGATAGTATTATTTGCTGATGACACTTCTTTAATTTTTAAAACTGACAGGCGTCAGGAAATATTTGACAACGTGAATAATGCTCTTTCCAAAGTATTAGACTGGTTTACAACTAATAATTTGCTATTAAACGCAAAAAAAACCAAATGTTTAAAATTCACTATGCCTAATGTCAAACAAGTTAATACTAATATTACAGTAAATAATGAACGCATTGAACTGATAAACTCTACTGTCTTTCTAGGTATTACCCTAGACTGTAAATTACAATGGGGCCCCCATATTGCTGCCTTGGCGGGAAGACTTGGTTCAGCTGCCTTTGCGGTGAGAAAGATCAGAAACTTGACTGATGTTGAAACAGCAAGGCTTGTATATTTTAGTTATTTTCATAGTATTATGTCTTATGGTCTTTTACTGTGGGGCTCAGCAGCAGACATAGAATCAATTTTCATTTTACAGAAAAGAGCTGTTCGGGCAATATACGGTCTTAAACCACGTGACTCGCTTAGAGAAGTTTTTAAAGAAATCAATATATTGACTGTGGCTTCGCAATACATATTTGATAACATTATGTATGTCCGTAAACATATACATTTATTTACTAAGAAAAGTGACGTCCACTCATTTAACACGAGACATAAGAATAAACTTGCTGTTCCATCATTTAGGTTGCATAAGATAGGTAATTCATTCTTGGGGAAATGTATTACCATATTTAACAAAATACCACACAACCTTGTCGAATTGCCAATAAACAAATTTAAGATACATATAAAAAATACCCTTATGTCCAAAGGGTACTACAAGGTTCGAGACTATATTGATGACAAGGATGCGTGGTCAGTTCAGTCTGCACATATTTGATGTACTTAAATTTGACTATTCTTACCGTTAGATAATTCCTGGCAATAAGTGGTGACTGAGTTTGTTCCGGCGTTTCTTCTCAGCACTTGCCATATGTTTGTCTCGAAGCGCTGGTAGGGCCCAAAAGATAAGGAGACATGTAAAGTGCCCCATAAGGGCTACCTTTTTCTTTTTTTATTATTTTCTATTGACGTTCATAAGTGCCACTTGTGGTCTAAACTGAATAAATATTTTTGATTTTGATTTTTGATTTTGATTTTGATTTTGAGTGATCAAACTTTAAGGGCGAAATCTAGGGACAATTTTATCGATAAAAATACTTTAAATTTGGGGCTTGACCCATTTATCGCAAAATTACAAGGATTTAAGTTTTTAATTTTTAGTTTTCACCTCTTCCTTCAAAAACAAGTGAAAGCGTGGGTAGCTTAACATGATTAATGAGCAAATATTTTATATCATGCGATAGCCAATGTTTCGAGCTCAGACTTTCGAATATATGTAGGAATAAGGGTCTCTTCAATGACTAATTATTATTGAAATTACGGTTTTAACGTTTATTTAAAGTGACAGGTTTACAGACTGTATGCAACGAGATCAAATTGTCTAGTGTTTTAAACGTTCGATTTAAGTTGACAGGAGGGCGGAGCGGCGCGAAGTTAGCTGCGATCTTCACTCTGGTTCCGCGCCTTTGACGTCATGAGTTGTTTTCTTGCGCCCATAGATGGCGCTAACATACCGCCAGCCTTGAAAGCTCATGATTGACTTTCAAAATGTAGTCCGGTAGTCTTCGATCTTCGTTTAGTTTCATTGATTGTTGATTGAAGCGATGCAATCTTCATTTTCATTTGTTGTAGGAAGCGGAAGAGGACAAAGTTTTGAAAACGCCCGCTTCACTATTCCAGTCGATGTTCGAATGTTTGCGACGCGTGCAACTCCATCTTTGCCGGGAAAAATTTCAGCAATTCTTCCCAATCTCCACTTGAGTGGTGGTTGTTGATCGTCCTTGATTAAAACTAGACTATCCAGTTTTATTTCATTTGTGTTTGTCTTCCACTTGGTTCGAATTTGAAGCTCAGTGACGTATTCAGTGGCCCAGCGCTTCCAGAAGTGTTGGCGAAGCTGTTCGATCCTGTCGTAGCGTGTCAGGCGTCTAGTCTGTGCCTCGGTGATGTCAACAGCGGCTGGAGCGGTCAGGGGGCGGCCAATGAGGAAGTGGGATGGAGTTAAGGGAAGGTAGTCGGTGTGATCTGTGGATAAACATGACAAAGGACGGGAATTCAGGACGGCTTCGATTTGTGCTAATACCGTGCTAAACTCCTCGTATGTTAAATTAGCATTGCCTAGTATGCGTCTCAGGTGATACTTACACGATTTGACCCCTGCTTCCCAAAGTCCCCCAAAATGAGCAGAATAGGGAGGAATAAATTTAAATGTAATACCATCATTTGCAGCTAAATCGATTATTTTATTACAATTAATATTAGAATAAAGCGGAAATTCTTTTTCTGCACCGACAAAGTTTTTTCCATTATCGGAAAATATTTCTTGAGGTTTCCCTCGTCTAGACATAAAACGTTTTAAAGCTAAAATATAATCAGCAGTTGATAAGCTACTTACGAGTTCCAAGTGAATGCATCGTGTTACAAAACAAATAAATAGGCAGATATAACCTTTAATTAATTTTGCACCTCGCCCTTTGCGATTGAGTATAAAGACTGGCCCGGCATAATCTACGCCAGTACGTAAAAAAGGAAAACCTGACTCTAATCGTTCCACGGGTAAATTTCCCATTATAGGTTTGAAAACATTGCCTTTCATACGAACGCACGTTACACACTGATGTACTACCTTCCTGGCAAGATTTCTACCTGCTAGCGGCCACCAACTTTCACGGATAGTGCTCAACATGAGTTGAGGTCCCGCATGAAGTAACGTTTTATGTTGATATTCAAACAAAAGTGTTGTAAATCGACTTTTGCTACACAACAACATCGGATGTTGTTTATCAAACTCAAAGTTGGTCGCATTACAAAGTCGCCCGCCAACACGAATTACTTTAGAATTGTCTAAAAATACATTTAAACCGATAACTTTATTAGATTCCTTGCATTTTTCTAAAGGCAATCCCTTGAGTAAGTTGTTATAAAGCGAGGGAAACGATTGCATCTGTGCGAATCGACACAACATTTGCTGCGACTCGCTCAACTCAGCGGCAGATAAGGAACCGGTTCGCCTCAGCTGTTTATTACGCGCGTTATAAATAAATCTAAGTAAGTAGGCCCCGTACGTTTTAATCTATTGAAAGATGAGAATCTATCAAAATCGAATATGTTTTCTGAATTGATGCATAAAGTACTTACGCTTGTAGTTTTTGTTTCAGGTAAGTCTTTACTACAATATGTTATTGGTTCTTTGCTAGGTGACCACTCAGAACAATGCAAGTAACTGGGACCATGCCACCATAAATTATTATTTTTGAGTTCGACAGCGTTTAAACCCCTTGACACTAAGTCAGCTGGGTTATTTTGGCTTTCAACATGAAACCACAATGTATCATTTGTTAGTTCATTAATTTCTGTGACTCGATTTTGGACAAATGTTTTAAGTAAATGCTGTGACATACTTAACCAACCAATGACGATGGTCGAATCTGTCCAGAAATAAACAGAATCGAATGTTAAGCTTAGAGAATCGATAATATTTTTATATAAGCGTGCACCTATCAACGAACCACACAACTCCAATTTAGGAATGCTGATAGTTTTTAGCGGCGCTACTTTACTTTTTGCACATAGTAAATTCATTCGTGTAGTGTTATCATTCAGTATTAATCGTACATAAGCACAAGCGCCATAAGCTTCCTGTGACGCGTCTGAGAAAATATGTAATTCTAAACGTTTAGTATGAATACTCCTTATGAATCGTGGAATTTTTATTTCGTATAAGTATTTTTTAATTGAATCAACAAAATTTGTGAACTTAATTGAGACATCTTTTGGAACGGGATCGTCCCAATCGAGTTTACACAGCCACAACTTTTGTAAAAGTATTTTTGCTACGATCACAATCGGCGCAAGAAAGCCTAAAGGGTCATAAATTTGCGAGACTACTGATAACATATTGCGTTTAGTCAATGATGACGCATCAAACGAAGTAAGTTGTGTTGTGAAATGAAATTCATCATCCCTATTGTGCCAGCCTAAACCCAATGTTTTGGTTTGAGTGTGTTCGCCTATAGCTAAATTCTTTATTTTCGCAGCGGTTGTGTCATCACAATTTAACGTCCACTTGCGTAATAAATAACCGTATTGGCTCAAAATGTAAGACGTTTTTTCGCAGATCTCAATCAATGTTTTAGAATCGTCGTGTGATGTGAGAAGGTCATCTACAAAGAAGTCCTCCCGTATGACACGCGAGATCACTGCATCGTCGCATTCATGCGCAACCTGATGTAAACATCGTATACATAAGTACGGCGCCGACGCAGTACCATACGTTACGGTATTTAATTGATAAATGCCAATTGGATCTGACGATTTTTCTCGCCACAGAACTAGTAGTAGATTTCGTTGATCGGGTTGTATGAGTGTTTGTCGATAAGCTTTTTCAATATCAGCACATGCAACCCATTGGTGTTGTCTAAAGCGCAACAAAATTGAAAACACCTCATTTTGAAGCTTAGGGCCAATATGCTGAATGTCGTTTAGTGACTTTTTCGAAGTTGTAGCACAGCTAGCATCGAAAACAACCCTTAGTTTGGTGGTCGTGCTGCTCTCACGAAATACCCCATGATGTGGGAGGAAATAATGTGGCCAAGTGTACGTATCTACTTTAGTCATATGACCTAAATTGCGATATTCTTTCATGAAATCTGAATACATGCGTTTATAATCAGGTGTACGATCTAATTTTCGTTCTAATGCAATAAATCGTTTATAAGCTGTCGTATAGGAGTCACCTAAAGAATCGGCTGAATCTTTCAGTGGAATACGTACTGAAAATCTGCCGTCTAATTCACGTTTAGTTGTATTTATAAATATTTCTTCGCATTCACGTTCGGAATTAGTAAGAGTGTGTTTTTTTGATAACTCTTCTAATTCCCAAAACTTTTTTAATTGTAAATCTATGCCGACATTTTGAATAAAGTTACATCGGACGGTATTATTTTTCGATTGCAATTTATTCGTATAAATAGGTCCTGAAATGACCCAACCTAATTTTGAATCTTGTAAATATAATCCTGATGCTAATCGTATTTTATTTTCGTTTAAAAGATCCCAAAAAACATCCACTCCAATCAATAAATCAACTTCAGAGGGTATATTGTAAGTAGGATCTGCAAGTTGAATATTTTCAGGTATTCGTATTGATTCTACGTTAATCTTCATTGTTGGCAAGAATGATGTTATATTACATGGCAAAACATAACACCGAATAAGCGTATAAAAATCGTTTAATTTTGATCGTATATTTAAATCGCATAATTTATTGGATTGTGTGACCGACTGTCCCACTCCAGAAATTTGAACAATGGACTGTATATAATTCGTGTAATTTATTCGTTTACAAAACGCTTCTGATACAAAACAATGCTGACTACCGCTATCTAAAAGCGCGCGGGCTGTGTGTCGCATATTGTTTTCGTCGATCACTTCAACTAGCGCGGTAGGTAACAAAACTTGTTCTGTTTGTGTAGTCAGCTGAGCGGTGTTTAAGTTATCGTGGCAATGCGAACCTAACGATGAATGCATTACGGTCGACTTTATTTGAGATGTGCTTGACTCAGAATTAACATTGCCAATTGTATTTTCTTTTAATTCTTTATGTAACAAGCTATTGTGTTTACATTTACACTGTTGGCACGGCCCGAAATAACAGTAGTTATAGAATGGCCACCGCGCAGACAATTATGGCAAAGTTTCTTTTCATTTACTAATTTGTACCTATCCTCGATTGATAAATTCAAAAACATACTACACATATATAAAGCATGATTTCCGCGACACATCTCACAACAACGGTTACGTTTAGTCGTTTTCCCGTTATTTGTAGCTACATAACTCTGAGTGTGTGTTTGTGCTACCTGCGGTTTCGAATCATGAAATTGTTTACTGTGATATTTATTGTAATGAGAATTAGGGGGCTTGTGAAAACTATGAGCACTATTTGCGTTACTACTGACGTTCACCATTTCCAACAAATCAGCTCTATTTCTCAGGAATGTTAACAAGTCGTTTAATATTAATTTACGTTTAATTTCTTGGCCTTGAAAACCAGAAATAAGTGTTCCCTTATAACTTTCCCATTCGCGTTCGGTCGAAGAATCAAGTTTGCAGACAATTAAGTATATAATTAGTGTATCCCATGATTCTGTGGGCGCGCCCAACGATTTCAATGAACGTAAATTTCGCAAAATAGAATCTATGAGTTTTCTAATGAGCAAAGGAGATTCCTTATTTATATTAGGTATAGAAAATAAGGCTTTGACATGGTTGTGCACCAAAAGTCGATCATTTTGAAATCTATTGTGTAACAATTCCCATGCGTGGGTATAATTTTCTGCTGTGAACTCTAACGCACTTATAACCTGTAAAGCACTACCGCTAAGTGATGACCGCAAGTAGTGAAATTTATGAATCGCATTTAAATCTGCCCGTCCGTGTATCATCGTTAAATACGAATTTTTGAATTCGAGCCAGTCATCATACGAACCACTAAAAGAGGGTAATTTGATGTCAGGTAATTTAATTTGTAACGATGCATTTTTGTCACTTGAAACTTGCGTATTTACCGAATTTTGGTTATTACTTTGGTCTTCTATAATTACTTTAGCGACAGAAACACTTCGAAAATATTGTTCTTCGAAGCTTTCGCGGTACTCAATATTTATTGAAAGATCATTATCATCACAAAACTGTTCGATTTTATCTTGAATTTTGTAAAACTCATCAATAACTGATTCCAACTTCAAAATTCTTAAATTTAGTTCAACTGCTTGACATTTTGTAATAACCAAATTCTGAAATTTAAAAATATAGCTTTCAAAAGAAGTTACACGACCTTTCAGAATTCCTCTTTGTTTTTTGAGGTCTGAAACGGTTAATTTAAGTTCTCTAGAAGGCGAATGACTACCCTCTCTTGACTTTGGTACATTCAGCTTTGATCTATCGCTATCCTCGCTCATTTTGAGAAGAATTTAGGAAACAAAAGGTACTTACAATCGTATAGATCACCCCGACGCTCGTTGCAATAGGCAGACCCGGCACCCACCAACGCGACAATGTAGGTAGGTAGTTGTAACGGTTGAAATATCGACTGAAATCCGCAAACACGACACAATATTAGCACAAATCGATTAAAATAGGAAGGGAAAGGAGTGGTTTAACCTGACCGTTATTCCAGAGCTGCTTCTTTCACAGGGTTTCTCTCTTGACACGCAACAGGTATCGACTTCTGTGGTATCTTGAATCCCGTCAGCTGGTGCGATGGAACATGTCATCCGGCTCGAAGGAACATGTTTCGAGCTCAGACTTTCGAATATATGTAGGAATAAGGGTCTCTTCAATGACTAATTATTATTGAAATTACGGTTTTAACGTTTATTTAAAGTGACAGGTTTACAGACTGTATGCAACGAGATCAAATTGTCGAGTGTTTTAAACGTTCGATTTAAGTTGACAGGAGGGCGGAGCGGCGCGAAGTTAGCTGCGATCTTCACTCTGGTTCCGCGCCTTTGACGTCATGAGTTGTTTTCTTGCGCCCATAGATGGCGCTAACAGCCAATAAAATTATTTTTAGTAGAAGTAGAAAACAGACACAAGTTTCATACATTTTATGGGAGTAAGAATGGATTTAATTAGAAAAATACATGACTTTTTTCATTTCCTTTTCAGTTATTTTCCAACACAAGAAAAACCAGGTCGTTAAAGTATGTTTTATTTGCATTGTATTATTAGTATTTGAGCTATTCTACAAAACGAATGTAAACTTATTAGTCTACGTCTATTACTTTTGACGTAATTGTTGACCAAAGATACTCCTTCCCAGCCGGTTCCATACCGCGTCAGAATAGGTTGTGTGATTCTTTCAGGCAGTGCATTTTCGCATGTTAGCAGCGCTATGGAACCGGCTGGGAAGGGGTATCTTTGTTCAACAATTGCGTCAAAACTAATAGACGTAGACTAATTAATTAACATTCGTTTTGTAGAATAGCTCAAACACTAATAATGCAATGCAAATAAAACATACCTTAACGACCCGGTTTTTCTTGTGTTGGAAAATAACTGAAAAAGAAGTGAAAAAAATCATGTATTTTTCTAATTAAATCCATTCTTACTCCCATAAAATGTATGAAACTTGTGTCTGTTTTCTACTTCCACTAAAAGATAATTTTATTGGCTATCGCATGATATAAAATATTTGCTTATTAATGTTAAGCTACCCACGCTTTCACTTGTTTTTGAAGGAAGAGGTGAAAACTAAAAATTAAAAACTTAAATCCTTGTAATTTTGCGATAAATGGGTTAAGCCCCAAATTTGAAGTATTTTCAACCGACTTCAAAAAAGGAGGAGGTTCTCAATTCGACCCGTATGTTTTTTTTTTTTTTTTTTTTTTCTATGTTTGTTACGCGATAACTCCGCCAATTATGAACCGATTTGAACAAATCTTTTTTCGGCGTAGAGGTAATACCTCAAGGGTGGTCCCATTTAAATTTAATAATAAAAAAAACAACCCCCAAGGGTGGAAAATTGGGGATGAACTTTTTTATACGCAATATCTCCGCCGATTATAAACCAATTTGAACGATTATTTTTTTGTTGAATAGGTATTATCAAAAGGGTGGTTTCATGCGAATTTGAAGAAAATATTTCACCCCCAAGGGTGGAAAATTGGGGATGAACTTTTTTATACACAATATCTTCGCCGATTATGAACCAATTTTTTTTGGTCTCAGTGTACTGCCTACCTTCAGTGGTAACATCAAGGTAATAATTAGTTAACTAAAAAGCAAGAAATAAGTAAAATTTTATTAAAAAAAATAAAACCGACTCCAAAAAACCTACACTAAAACGTAGAAAAATAATTACTAATTACCTACTTATTTATTAGGACGAATTATTAATATTTATGTAGGTATACCATGATTGATACTTTTGGAGTCGGTGCAGGCAAACTTTACATGTTTCATAATCTTGGCACCGACTCCAGAAGTATCAATCATGGTATACCTACATAAATATTAATAATTCGTCCTAATAAATAAGTAGGTAATTAGTAATTTTTTTTCTACGTTTTAGTGTAGGTTTTTTGGAGTCGGTTTTATTTTTTTTAATAAAATTTTTTATCGATAAAATTGTCCCTAGATTTCGCCCTTAAAGTTTGATCACTACATGCCCGGACACACTGTATAAAGACTTTGATGTCAATAATTTAACTGAGTTTTTCGCATACATTATTAATTTATCTGATCGTGAGCAAATAATGGACTTATATGAAATCGTGAGAAGCCACGGTCAAGTAATAATAAACAATTTGAAGAAATGGAATGTGGTTCCATGAACAGGAAACTGCAAATTCTGCAATTTTTTTAATATTTTTATAATTAAAGTATTATTATCAAAGTTACTAAGTAAAGACCAAGATCAACGGAAAACTATTGTTGAGATTATCAAAATATAAATAATATAATATATTATAATAAGGATAATTTTATGGAACAAGAGTTGATTTTAAGCAATGACTATGGCGTAAACTAACATAATATTAAGGAGACTAGTTATGAAGTTGTACCCCACAAAGCAGTATGTGGTGTACCCAATAAGTTAGTTATAATTTAAGTTTAAACTGAAATGACTGTCTAGTTACCAAATAGTAATTATTTATGTAACCAATATTATTATTTTTAGGGATTACTGCAGTCATGCCCAGGAAACAGAAACCCGAAATCAAACGGGCAGAAAAACAAAGAGTGTACAGAAAAATTAAATATGCAGATATTAAACAAAATCCAGTTTTATATGACTTAGAGAGAGAGAAAAGGAAAGAAAAAGATATCAGGAAAGGAAAAAAAAGAAACAAATCAAAAGTATCGACGAAGAATCTCCCCGTGATCAACGAGAAAGACGTAAAAAATGGCGAGAAGCTTCTCGAAAATATAGACAGACAAAAAAAGAAGACAAAATGCGCCCTATTCCTGTACCTGAATTGATTTTGGTAGACCAAGCAACAACAAGTAAAGAGCACCAGGCTGAAATTCCTGTTACAAGTGACAGTCAACAACCAGTTAACAATCCATTGGGACCTTCGGAGTCAACAGTGAATATACGAAGAATAAAGCACATTCAAAAGAAAAAAAGAAGGCACCTGATGCGAATAATACAAAATCTTCAAAAACAGGACAAAGAAAAAAATCACCCAAAAAATGTTAACATGATATCTAAAAAAAAATCTCATAAAAAAGCTCAAGAGAAAAAAAAGAAGACTCAAAACTGATGAAATTGATAAAAAAAAGTACGAGAATTTTATCAGGATGATCTGAATAGCACACTTGCTGCAGGGAAGAAACAATAATTATGTTACGAAGTTAAAAGTACAAAAACAAAAACGGTACATGACATGCACTCAAAAAGCGTTACACAAAAAATTCATGGCCAAATATAACGTGACAGTCAGTTACAGTTTCTTTTGTAAGCATAAACCATTTTGGGTTTTGAAACCAAGAGACTCTCAACGCGAAACATGCTTAAGCTTATGCATGATTCATGAAAATTTTAATGTAAAGGTTCAAGCTCTCAAGACACATTCTATATTGGACGAAACAGGTTCTGAAGATTTGATAACTAGCCTATGTTGCTCAAAATATGACGAAAAATGCTTAAAAAGGGAGTGTGAGTCATGTAAAAGTAAATTATTACAAGTGAAAGAGTTTTCCAATGATCAGGAAATTACTTATTATAAATAGACACGTACAAGAGAAAGTATAAAGACAATTTAACCGCCTCTGTGGTCTAGTGGTAAGACCACCTGCTTCAGACGCAGAGGTCCCGGGTTCGATTCCCAGTGGGGGCAGATTTTTCTGTTCGGTTTGGTTGGTGGTAGGGCTTGTTCTAAGTCCGCCTGGCTAGCTACCACCATCTTACCTAAGTCTGTCGCCATAACAACAATGTTAACAGCATTGTTGTGTTCCGGCAGTTAGAGGTAGGATAGCCAGTTCCTCCGTGGTTGAGGATTCCGGGTGAAGCTCGCTTCCACCTTCGGCCTGATCGTCACTTACCATCAGGTGAGATACAGGCCAAGAGCTTCCTCGTTGTGGATAAAAAAAAAAAAAAAAAAAAAAAGGCAAGGTCAGAAAATTGTTACTACGACTAAAAAAGAATCGGTATTAGCTAAACCAACAGAGGTGATCAATGATTTACATGAAAGTATACAAAAATTCTTAGAGCATTGCTATGCTATTCATAACCAATATTGCAACATGAAACTCCTAAAAGATTCATTACCCGTTAACTGTGCAGTTATCCACGCAGACTTTTCCGAAAATTACGGTCTGAAATTTAAAAATTAAGTGCAATCAATGCACTATGGTGGAAATCGCAAGGAAGTATGCCTTCACACAGCCGTAATATACAATTTTGATTTCCATGTTAGTGCAACCAAACCAACATCAATTTGTACTGCGAGTCTTGTCTGAGACACGATAGTCCAGCTATATGGGCACACATCATACCACTGATCGAAAGAGCTCTCATAGATAATCCTTTCATAGACACTTTACATTTTCAGACAGACTCTCCAGTCACACAGTACCGTAATAAATACATTTTTTACATGATTTCCCAACTTCACCACGAATTTCCACAAGTAACCACAATTACTTGGAATTACTCTGAGGCCGGACATGGCAAAGGAGCCCCGGACGGTGTAGGAGCTACAATAAAAAGGACTGTGGATTCCTGTGTTAATCACGGTGAAGATGTGGGTACATATGACAAGTTCTTGCGTTTGGTTAAAGAAAATGTAAAAAATGTCGTCGTGTTTGATGTGTCTGAGGAAAATATAGCCAAGAGAGGAAGTGCGATGCCAAAGAATTCACCGACATTTAGAGGCACCTTCGATGTACACCAAGTGTTATGGAGAAAAGATGTTGTGAACCTAACATTTCGCAAATTCAGTTGTTTTGAATGTGACTGTGGAGTCATATGTACTCACGGAAAACATCTAGGTTTTCTAAAAATGCCACAATATCATGAAGCTTCCTCCGTTGATGACAACCAAGTGGTTCCCCTGAGTGTCACCAAAAGACAAAGTTCCTTACTGACTGATATCACCAATAGGTTTGAAGATTCTGACATCAATATGATTTATATCACTGCTAATCCTTCAAAGATAAGAATCCTCTCCAACAAACGCTTAGTCGTTTCGAAGACTGAAAACAACAATGGAGATGGAAACAATTACATACAAATCTGGGCCAAGATGTAACAAGATAAAAATTGTGTAAATTAATAGCTTAATACTTTGCAGATGTTCACTAAAAATTATGCGTGTTTTGGCTATCTGTGAGCAGAATTATTAGGGGTTTAGTTAAAGTGAGGTTATGTAACAAACAGCTGATTTCTAGTTTAGAAATCAGCTGTTATTTAGGTGAAAAAGGTATTTTTACGTTATATTTAGGCCACAAAAAACTGGACGACTACGGACGCGAGTTCTGGCGTATATGAGAGTCAACCAAGTCACGTAAACCGGAACCCATAGGTACACACAAGCGCAAGCGCGCCCGTGCCTGCAGTCGTCCAGCTTGCGGCCTAAAGGTACAAGTTCAAGATGGACTGCAGACCGCAGACTGCAACCGCAAACAGAAAATCTGTATGAAATCCCCACTGCGGCTTGCAGCTGCGGCGATTTCTGCAGATTTCATAGAGGTTTGCAGTTTGCGGCCTGAAGTCCATCTTGGATTTGTACCTTATGTGTATTTGTTACCCAGTTGAAGACGACAGGAATGACAAGGTGATGGATAGGATGTTAAAAAATAATATTAAAACATTTTTCTTTACTTAATGATTTTATTCGTCTTCTATAATAATTAAAATATCATCTAAGAACTGTGCAGGTGGTACTAAATGGTCTTGGTACCATATTATCGACATGATATGGGCGCAGCAGCCTACAGTTCGTCTACCTACAATGCAGTTACAATAATGTTTTAGTATTGCTTCCATTCCACTTCGAGAGTCGGTAATTGGATGTTGTGTCTCTGGCTGTATTTCTTCAGGGGGTATTCCTCGGGATGAAGTTGATGGTCCTGAGATCATATGGACAGCAGCTCTGTCTGCAGCCACCCAGCATGTATGACATATGCGACCATCTTCGGGTACCTGTAAAACATATTTATAATCATTAATTCTGTCATGATTATTGTGATAATTATGTTGTGTCCTGAACTTCGGGTTTAATTTTTGACTAGCAATACTAAAGAGATTTATCATTTATTTTTATGCAATGTCCTGCGATACCGATCATATTCATTAAGCTTGTAAGTAGAAATGTTCATACATGTTATTGATACTACATTTTGCTTTTTTTACTCATATTGTTAACACATCTTGCTTTTATTCTTTTGTAATGCAAAATGTAACCTGTGCCTATTTAAATAAATATTTTTTCATTTCATTTTCATGATGTGCGCAAGATTATCTAATAACTTAAAAGAGTTAAACATAAAATAAATACAATAGGGCAAAACCTTTTAAGATTTATTTGAAATGCTTTAAAAACACAAAGTGAACTTACAGCTCGAGGTATAGGTAATCCACTCTCGTATAACATTATACAGTGTGTCTGGGCATGTAGTGATCAAACTTTAAGGGCGTAATTTATAGACAATTTTATCGATGAAAATACTTCAAGCGGTTTCCATAGTAATCGGAATAGGTTGTGTGATTCTTTCAGGCAGTGCATTTTCGCATGTCGCGTGCGCTATGAAGGGGTATCTTTGCTCAACAATTACGTCGAAACTGATAGACTAATGCCCGTTTTCACCATCAATCTCTAATTTTTAAGTGACTCCTATGTTAACAAAATTCCTGTTATTTGTTACCAAAGGGGTCACTTAAAAATTAGGAATTGATGGTGAAAACGGGCAGTAGACTAATAAATTTACATTCGTTTTGTAGAATAGCTCAAATACTAATAATACAATGCAAAAAAAACATACTTTAACGACCTGGTTTTTCTTGTGTTGGAAAATAACTGAAAAAGAAGTGAAAAAAGTCAGGTATTTTTCTAATTAAATCCATTCTCAATCAATTGGTATAGATAATATCCCGAATGACGTCATCAAAAGATACAAAGACATTATTGCTCCTATTATGGTCCACATTAGTAACCTATCCTTGATGACTGGTTCTTCGTCATTTAAGCGCGCTCTAGTTCATCCCATCCATAAGAATGGCGATAGAGACCGTGTCAGTAATTATCGGCCAATTTCTATACTTCCGGCACTTTCAAAAATTTTAGAAAAAATTATAAACAAAAGACTGACTAATTATTTAGAGACAAAATACTATCAAGCTCCCAGTACGGATTCCGTGCAAAAAGATCAACAAGCGATGCTGTCCATGAACTTACTAATTTCTTAGTCACTAAGCTGGACGATAAAAAGAAGGTTATTGCCGTATTCCTGGACCTCGCGAAGGCGTTTGACACGGTCTCTATCCCATTACTTCTTCATAAACTGAACAACCTTGGTGTGCGTGGAATACAGCTGGAACTTATAGATAGTTACTTAAAAGGGCGGACACAGTGTGTTACGATCGACGGTATTCATAGTGACGACCTTCCTAATAGGAAGGTCGGAAGTTCCTATCTCTTACGGAGTTCCACAGGGCAGTATACTAGGCCCAACACTGTTCCTTGCCTTCATAAATGACCTTTGCAACCTATCACTTAAAAATGGAAAAATAGTCACATTCGCGGATGACACGGTTTTACTCTTTTCTGGTGATACTTGGGAAGAAACTTATCGACTTGCTCAGATTGGACTCAACAAGGTAACGCGATGGCTGGATGATAACCTACTCACCCTGAATGTTGACAAAACAAAATATATCGCTTTTTCTCCAAACAATGCTAACCATCCCTACACCCTTACACAACATTTTATTATAGCACATTCTTGCATTGATCCATACACCACCTTGTGTTCCTGCCAGAAACTACAAAATGTAGACACCATAAAATATCTTGGAGTAATAATAGACAAAAATCTGAATTATCAGTCCCACATTGAGCAATTAACCAAGAGGACACGTAAACTTATTTATATTTTAAAAAACCTAAGACATGTGGCGGATGAAAAGGTTATAAAAATGATTTACTTCGCACTGTGTCAATCTATTTTATCATATTGCATCACATCATGGGGTGGTGCATCAAAATCCCACCTTATACAGCTCGAACGTGCTCAAAGACCTGTTCTAAAGGTCTGCTGTTCCCTCCCATTCTTCTTCCCGACCACTGAACTGTATCAAAAAACCAAAGTCCTAACAGTCCGTCAAATCTTTATCCAGCAAACTCTACTGAAACAACATTCGCAATCAGTATATGACCCTACTCTGAACAAAAACAAACGCCGGAAACATAAAGTTTGCTCGAAACCAAAATTTAAATTAAAGCTTACCCAAAGATTTTTTCACTTTCTTGGCCCCCACTTATACAATACAGCTAACCGATTTTTAAATATTTACCCACTGAATACGATAGAATGTAAAAGAAAAGTAAATTCGTGGCTACTAGACCTAACATATACTGATACAGAACAGTTATTACATACCTTGAACTAAAATACATCGTTTCGTACGTACGATTATTTAAAACAACACACTCGAAAACACTTATACTCACACTCACTTACACACACATACACTTGCACACACACACACACACACACAATACACCTGACATGCAGTGTGCATGCAGTACCTAGAGGCTCAATTATTAGATTCTTCTAATTTGTCTAAAATTGGATCTACATATTATGTCTGAATCTTCCTTAATTTATTCTGTATCAACTAGCGGTGAGGTGGTGGGAGCCTGGTAATCTGTAACACAGGTCTTACCTAGTACGGACACCAGTTTCTCACAATATAGTTATTGTATTTTGATGTATTCACAACAGTATTTTGTAGTGACTATATTGTGAAAGAGAAATAAATAAACTTTATTATTATTATTATTATTATTCTTACTCCCATAAAATGTATGAAACTTGTGTCTGTTTTCTACTTCTACTAAAAGATAATTTTATTGGCTATCGCATGATATAAAATATTTGCTTATTAATGTTAAGCTACCCACGCTTTTACTTGTTTTTGAAGGAAGAGGTGAAAACTAAAAATTAAAAACTCAAGTCCTTGTAATTTTGCGATAAATGGGTCAAGCCCCAAATTTGAAGTATTTTTATCGATAAAATTGACCATAGATTACGCCCTTAAAGTTTGATCACTACATGTCCGGACACACTGTATATTCTCAGTTCTCGATGGGAGTTAGTGTGGAGTAAATGAGTAACTCGTGCTGAAGCAAGAGGACGTCCACAGCGAAGACAAACATTATGGTGGCCAAGTTGTCTTTCTTCATCATTATATCGGCTTTGAGCCAAGTCCCAGCATGCTTGGCAAACATAGTCACTATTATTAACCTAAAAAAGATAAACAGTATTATTAAAATGTCAGTAGTTGGAGTTTACAGTTAATAAAATCACTAAGTACAATGGTTTACTACTGTATCCAATAGCACGTTACTGAAAAGTGTTGACTTATTGCAAAAATAGTAGTTATTCATTTTGTCAATTTCTTTAACAACTGACAGCAATTATTTTGTACTAGAATACATTTTAATAATATTCAGTAAAATGTAAACAGATAACCATCAGCATTCAAATAAATGTATTATAATTTCAAAGTATAGTAGCGATGGAAAACTTCGAGATGGTGAGTTAGGTTATGATTTGTTTATTGAACTTACAGTCTGAGGTGCAAGCCATTGTTGAATCACATGCAGAGTAGACTCATCGTTTAGGGATCGTCTGCCTTTGCAGCGACCAGTGTCTATTCCACAATTTACACAGCGATCCATAGCGTCAATATCCAGTTCATAAGCCGGTAGTAAAGTCCAAAGTAAACATTCCAAGTCAGACGTGTAAGCGAGATCCAGAGTCCAGGTTGAAAGCAGGGGTCGTTCAGGCAATGCAGGTAGGGTCAAAATCCGTAAAACAAAGCAGTGGTCGGCGAAAAAACAAAAAGATAGGAGGAAAAGCACTCAAAACGCACACGCACGAAACGAAAAATACGAAACGAGTGATCCATAGAGAAATAGACAGGCAGCTGTCAGTTTCAGTGCACAGACTAAATCAGATTTTTTTAAGTATCGATTTAAATTAAAAATCGATTTTTAAACTAAATGTTTTTTTTTATTCATTTAATAAATGTTTTATGAGCTAAAATAATTCAATATATTTATATCAACGCAATTAGTTATTTTGTTTACGTTATTCGCCTAAAATAAAGCAAGCGTTCCTTTTTTATTTTATTGTGTGATCTCATTTACATAAATCGATACTTCTTTAATCGATTTACTAGTAAATGCTTAAAAATCTTGTTTTTCTTATTACACAGTTTCCAGAAAGAAAAATAGGCTGATTTTTTGTAGTTTAGTATGGAAAAATATGACCATTTTTTTAGACCATAATATATCAACTAGTTACATTTAGGGCCTAGAAGTTTCAGTCTCCTTTAAGTTTTAAATTGTAAAGTTCTCTAGATTATTAACTCTTGTTTATCGAATGACTGTTTTCTTATTATAGAAATCAAAACTGTGATTTAAAGCCATAGCGTTTAATATTAAGATAAAAAAGTAAATTCGAGCTTATTGTCAAAATAATAAGTTGTTATTAGTTAAAGAAATATTTTTAAAATTTTTTTGTATGTTGATTTTTATCAATGGATGTCCATTTATTTTGACACACTGTACCTACATGTAAGTTTAGATATAGTAAAGTCCTTGTCCACATCACGACGGCACGACGTCGGCGCCGTTCACCGGCGTCGGCACCGTCGCCGTTCACGGTCACGAACCAGCTTGAACGGTGCCGTCGTGCCGTCGTGATGTGGACAATCCATTACTCTCTTGCTTATCGAAAGACTTGTTTTCTATTTTAGTTATAAAAATCAAGACTGTGATTTAAAGCCATACCAATCAATATATAAAAAACAAATTTAAGCTTTGTTTTTAAATGAGAAGATTTTTTATTAGTTTACGAGAAGACTTTTTTTTTAATTTATTGTATTAATTTTAATTGCTTATTTTTTTAATTGTGTTTAATACTGTATCTCATGTTGATAGCCCAATAAAATAAATAAATAAATAAAGTATGTTGACTATTGTGTAAGTCTAAGTAAGAGTACCTAGGCATATTTTGCAATCAAAATCCTCATTGGTTTAAATTTTTTTTTTTCTGATTCTGAATAATAAATATTAGGAACGTAAAAAAATTTCGTATTATTCCAAATTCAATAAATTCATTAAAATATTGAATACATTTATTTTCATTTCCAACCCATTCTTTAATAGGTACGTGCTTAGCTAGGAAAATAACATAGATAAAGTTGGTGTTTAGCTAAACAATTATATTTCGTCATCACCATTAACATAAGATCATTACCATTTTAATAAAATCATTACCATTAGGAAAACGTCATTACCATTTTGTGAAAAAAAATTTGGACGCTTGTTACTTCTAAAATCACGATTGAATCTAAGGGCCTCACACTGATCTAAAAAGCTTATTGCTTAACCTTTCAGTTTAAGCTAGTTTGCACAGGGATGCCCCTGTTAAGTTTTTCAAAAAACGTAAAATAAATCTCGCGGAATAAAATCGGCGGATCCACCCTGTGATTTTGGGTATTACTTGTACTTATGCCCATCTAATCCTTAGGCTGAATCATTTTATATGGCATATTTCCTAATATTGCTCTTTAATATTTAAAAATAAAGTGTATTATTCGATTTTTATATTGCTTTACGCCCAATAACATTGAGAACAGTCATTGTGCGGTATAGTAGCTTAAAGCCAATTCTGTATAAGAGTAGGGTGCTGAATACAGTGATTCCTCAACTAAGATTTAAATACAATGACTTGGTCCGATTGGTTAGTCTTTTAAAACAAAACCAAAACTTTTAAAACAAGAAAAGGAAGACTTAAATTTAGTTTAAAACAGTGTTACATAACAATTAGAGTACAAACGAATGAACGTGTTATTGTGTGAGAGTGAGTGTGTGAGAGTGAGTGAGTGAGTGAGAGTGAGTGAGTGAGTGAGAGTGAGTGAGTGAAATTATCAGTGTGTAAGTGAGTGAGGTGTGCAAGTCTGTGCTGAGTGGTAAGGTGGCAACTGCATAACCTGATCCTATGTAAGAAGCGATTCGGTTTCATTATAGTCTAACGAAAGAAGAAATAATTTAACTGCTCTCCTGAATTCATATCTGGTAAGTGGGTAAATACTTAAACGTTTATTCACTTTGTTATAAATTTTAGAACTTAAGGCCTTGAACTGACGTAGAGCCCAGGCAGTTCGACCAATAACCCGAGGACAGATCGGTGCTGCCCGTCTCTTCGTTGAGCTTTGGTGTTCAAATGGTAAGGATGAATGCCGTCTCAGGAGCATACCAAGAATCCCCAATTGCCTGACTGTGAGCACATTACAATCGGAGTATAATTTATCTGTGGGATAAATTCTTTTTTGCCTAATCATAACTTTGAGAATAGCTCGCTGTGCCCTCTCTAATTTTAAAAGTGTGGTCTTTGGGGCTCCACCCCATATTGAGACACAGTAGGAAATTATTGACTGGCATAACCCATGGTATATTGTTAATAGTGTTTCCTTTGGAGCACAATTACGTAAATTTTTGAAGATATAAATCAGTCTACGGACTCTCGTAGTTACTGTGCTTATATGGACATGCCAGTCAAGTCTCTCGTCAAGATAGACTCCCAAGTACCTCACAGCACTTACCAATTTTAGTGGCTTACATTTACATGGACTGGTGACAACGTAATCCTCGTTCTGACAAGTATGAAAAGTGAGGCCATCAGGTAGATTGTCATTATTAGAAGATTTAGAAATGTCATAGCGTATTACCTGGGTTTGGTCAGAAGATTACGTGTCAGCCAATTTTTGACCAGTTTCAGAGCCTTGGAAGCAGCGCTTTTGGCAGATGTCCAGCTATCGCCATAAACTAGGAGTGCCGTGTCATCAGCGTACGTAAAAATGCTACAGTTGTTGATTGACATACTACACAACTCATTAATGTATACAGGGTGTTTCTTGTAAGGTGTCAAGCCGAAGGCAGGTGATAGGTGAGGACTAGACCTATTGATTTCACCCCCATGTATGTTCTACGATTTTTCATAGTTTAGAAGTTATCGTCAATTTTGTGATTTTTTCAAATTGTATGACCCAGTAGGCTTTAAATTTTTTTATCTTTTTTTTGGGTCGACTTTTCTCAGATTTCTTTTTTTTGACAGATTCCCTATTAATTGCAGATTTTTGAAAAAAATAATCAACTTCCTATCTTTGATGCAAGATACAAAATTTTTGCTAGAAACATAAAAAATATGCTATTAGCGGAACATTCTAAAATTTTCAACTTAAAAGTTAAAAAAAAAAAAGAAATTCCATAGGTCCAAAATAATTTTAAAAACTGCGCAGTTTTCTGAACTTTCATAATAACACAAAAAAACATGTACTTAATAGGCCATTATTTTCTGTAATCGCTCCACTAATGTGGTAAGTCGGAGATTCCGTTACATGTTTTTGACTTTCTTAGGACTAACTAATGATTGCAATTCTCTAAGTTTACGTTACGTAGAACACATTTAAAGACAATAACTGAACAGAACATTTTTTTATCCACAACGAGGAATCTCTTGCCCTTCATCTGACCTGATGAAAACTGATGGATGATCAGCGAGCTTCACTCGGAATCCTAAACCACAGAGGAATTGGCTGTCCTAAATAGGTGGCCTTACCACTAGACCACAGTGGTGGTTGTTACTTTACGATTAAATTCGATATAACTACCTACATATTAGAGTGTGAGAGAAAGGGAAAGAGTTTGTGTGTGTGTGTGTGTGTGTGAGAGAGAGAGAGAGAGAGAGATAAAGAGAGAGAGAGAGAGAGAGAGAGAGAGAGAGAGAGAGAGCAAAAATGGGTGTAATGATTTAATTTAAAGTAAATGTTCATAATGTCCGCCGTTGACCTGAATGCACATTCGACAACGACGCAAATAAAATCTTCGTAAAACCTTCTTCTTCATTTTAATTTGGTTTTGTGCTTCAGTCAGCTTTGTCCGCAGTTCATCAATATTTTCATATTCCCTATTGTATACCAGATGAAGGGCAAGAGCTTCCTTGTTGTGGATAAAACAATGTTCTGTTCAGTTATTGTCTCTAAATGTGTTCTACATAACGTAAACTTAAGGGATTGCAAACATTACTTAGTCCTAAGAAAGTCAAAAACATGTAACGGAATCTCCGACTTACCACTTTAGTGGAGCGATTACAGAAAATAATGGCCTATTAAGTACATGTTTTTTTGTGTTATTATGAAAGTTCAGAAAACTGCGCAGTTTTTAAAATTATTTTGGACCTATGGAATTTTGTTTTTTTTTTTAAACTTTTAAGTTGAAAATTTTAGAATGTTCCGCTAAAAGCATATTTTTTATGTTTCTAGCAAAAATTTTGTATCTTGCATCAAAGATAGGAAGTTGATTATTTTTTTCAAAAATCTGCAATTAATAGGGAATCTGTCAAAAAAAAGAAATCTGAGAAAAGTTGACCCAAAAAAAAGATAAAAAAATTTAAAGCCTACTAGGTCATACAATTTGAAAAAATCACAAAATTAACGATAACTTCTAAACTATGAAAAATCGTAAAACATACATGGGGGTGAAATCGATAGGTCTAGTCCTCACCTATCACCTGCCTTCGGCTTGACACCTTACAAGAAACACCCTGTATAATGAATAGTGTAGGCCCCAGAATACTTCCCTGCGGGACTCCATAACAGATTGGCTCTTCATCGCTGGTAATCGCACCAATTTTAACACACTGAGTTCTGTTCAAATTCAAATTCAAATTCAAATTCTTTATTGCTCCAATGTTGGTATATAAAAGTTCTTACATATAGACATAGACCCAAAACATGGACCCTGCTAGGGTATTGCAACATGAGATTAAATCTAATAAGTATTATAATTTAAATAATAATATTAGAGATCTGTATAATTACAACTTATTTCAATTACAACATTACAATTTTATAACAACATTATTAAATATAAAATAATATATCGAATTACCCATCACTATCATTGAATTTATCACTTAGAAATTCTTGCAAATTATAATAACATTTATTAATTAGGAAGATTTTTAGATTTTTATTAAAAAGCGTGAAGGATTCTAAATTTTTCAATTTATTAGGTAGGTGGTTGTATATTTTTATAAGCATGCTATGGGGACCAGATGAAAACAATTTTAACTTTGAGAAGGGTACTTTAAGCTTGTTCAAATTTCTATTGTTTCTTTTAGTTCCTTTTTCCGGTGAATACAAGTTAGCATGCTTTTTGACAAATTTACAGGACTCGAGGATATAAATAGACGTAAGGGTTAGTATTTGAAGCCTGACAAAATGTGGTCTACAGGATTCCATCTGATCTATATTGGTTAAAATTCTAATGCATTTCTTTTGCAGTATAAAATCTCTTTCTACTTCGCAGGAATTTCCCCATATAATTACACCGTACGACAGTCTCGAGTGCGCGTATGCGTAGTATGCTGTCAATGCAGTCTTAAGGTCGGTGACTCTCTTTAGGTGTTGGAGTGCATATACAAAAGAGGACATTTTGTTCGACAGCCTTTGGATATGCTGCTTCCAATTCAAATGGGTATCCAAGTCTATTCCTAACAGGGTGGCAGAGTTCACGGTTTCCAATTTTGTGTTTTTGTACTGATATGATATTTGTAATGCAGTTTTTTGGTAGGTTTTAAATTGAATAATTTTAGTTTTATTTAAGTTAAGTTGCAAATTATGCACTTCAAGCCAGTTTACAATTTTGTCCAATGTCGAGTTTAGTTTAACTTCCAGTTCAGTTATGTTAGAGCAAGGCATTAAAACAGAAACGTCATCAGCAAAAATTACACAGTGGTCGTCTAATATATTTGGGAGATTATTTATATACAGGGTGTTTCTTGTAAGGTGTCAAGCCGAAGGCAGGTGATAGGTGAGGACTAGACCTATCGATTTCACCTCCATGTATGTTCTACGATTTTTCGTAGTTTAGAAGTTATCGTTAATTTTGTGATTTTTTCAAATTTCATGACCTAGTGGCTTAATTTTTTTTTAATTTTTTTTTTGGGTTGACTTTTCTCAGATTTCTTTTTTTTGACAGATTCCCTATTAGATGCAGATATTTGATAAAAATAATCACCTTCCTATCTTTGATGCAAGATACAAAATTTTTGCTAGAAACATAAAAAATATGCTTTTAGCAGAACATTCTAAAATTTTCGACTGAAATGTATGAGAAAAAAAAAAGAATTTCCATAGGTCCAAAATAATTTTAAAAACTGCGCAGTTTTCTGAACTTTCATAATAACACAAAAAAACATGTACTTAACAGGCCATTATTTTCTGTAATCGCTCTACTAAAGTAGTAAGTCGGAGATTCCGTTACATGTTTTTGACTTTCTTAGGACTAACTAATATTTGCAATCCTCTAAGTGTACGTTACGTAGAACACGTTTAGAGACAATAACTGAACAGAACATTTTTTATCCACAACGAGGAAGCTCTTGCCCTTCATCTGACCTGATGGAAAGTTGGAAACTGCTGGATGATCAGCGAGCTTCACCCGGAATCCTAAACCACAGAGGAATTGGCTGTCCTAAATAGGTAGTCTTACCACTAGACCACAGTGGTGATTGTTACTTTACGATTAAATTTGATATACCTACCTATTAGAGTGTGAAAGGAAAGAGAAAGAGTTTGTGTGTGTGTGTGTGTGTGTGTGTGTGTGTGTGTGTGTGTGTGTGTGTGCGTGTGTGCGTGTGTGTGTGCGTCTGTGTGTGTGTCTGTGAGAGAGAGAGAGAGAGAGAGAGAGCAAAAAAGGGTGTAATGATTTAATTTAAAGTAAATGTTCAAAATGTCCGTCGCTGACCTGAATGCACATTCGACAACGACGCAAAACAACTATTCGTAAATTTACAAAAGCTTCTTGCATTCTAATATGCTTTGTCATCAAAATTTTCATATTCCCTTTTGTATACTACATGAAGAGCAAGAGCTTCCACGTTGTGAATAAAAAATCTTTTCAGTTATTGTCTCTAAATGTGTTCTACATAACGTAAACTTAGGGGATTGCAAATATTACTTAGTCCTAAGAAAGTCAAAAGCATGTAACGGAATCTCCGACTTACCACTTTAGTGGAGCGATTACAGAAAATAATGGCCTATTAAGTACATGTTTTTTTGTGTTATTATGAAAGTTTAGAAAACTGCGCAGTTTTTAAAATTATTTTGGACCTATGGAAATTCTTTTTTTTTCTCATACATTTCAATTGAAAATTTTAGAATGTTCTGCTAAAAGCATATTTTTTATGTTTCTAGAAAAAATTTTGTATCTTGCATCAAAGATAGGAAGATGATTATTTTTTTCAAATATCTGCAACTAATAGGGAATCTGTCAAAAAAAAGAAATCTGAGAAAAGTCAACCCAATAAAAAGATAAAAAAAAAATTAAGCCACTAGGTCATGAAATTTGAAAAAATCACAAAATTAACGATAACTTCTAAACTAAGAAAAATCGTAAAACATACATGGGGGTGAAATCGATAGGTCTAGTCCTCACCTATCACCTGCCTTCGGCTTGACACCTTACAAGAAACACCCTGTATATCAAAAACAACAAACATCCCAAGACGCTACCTTGTGGGATAGAGCCAGTGATAGGGACTATGTCTGATCTAGTGTGTGTGATTTTCCCTGTTTCGTAGTTTGTATTTTCAATCTCTACGTATTGGTAGCGATCTTTAAGATAAGATCTGAACCAGTTGTGAGTCATTCCTCTTATGCCTGTTTGGTATAGTTTATCCAAAAGAATTTCATAGTTAACCCTATCGTAGGCTTTACTCATGTCGAGTAGGAGGCCCACTGCATATTTTCTGCTATTTATTTCATCTAAGACATTCCTAACGTATTTGTAGATTGCCAAAGTCGTGGAGCGGTTTTTTCGGAAACCGTGTTGGTTTTCGTGAAGGACATTAAATTTTTCATAAAAGGTGTATAAACGCTTTACCATAGCGGTTTCAAATATCTTAGCTGAAGTCGGTAACAATGCTATAGGTCTGTAATTATTTATATCTTTGGAGTCCCCTTTTTTGTAGATTGGCTTAATTATGGATATCTTCAGGGCATCCGGAAAAATACCCTCTGAGAAGGACTGGTTTATTAACATGGTGTATGGGGTTGTTAGTAGATGAGCACAGGCCTTTATTAAGGTGGGAGGTATTTCATCTATGCCAAAGGACGTTTTATTTTTTAGGTTACGTAATATAGTGTATATTTCGTTAGGATTAGTTGGGCTCAAGAAGAATGTGTTTTCTATAGTGTTAACTGAAAGTGGACTTATTTTAGTATTTAATTTCTTCTGTGAGCTGCCAATATCAACAAAAAAAGAATTGAATGTATTAGCTAGCTTGGTGGGGTCACAAACTAAGTCTTCGTTTTTGGCTTTGAGTTGTATATTTTTATTTTTTCGTGGATTTTTATTTGTTTCAATATTTATTATTTTCCACATGCACTTGATTTTATTTTGAGAATTTTCGAATTGACGCTTATTACAGATTTTCTTTGACGTGTTAACGGCCCTTTTTAATGTTTTGCAGTATTTTTTAAAGTAATTTTTCAAATTATTGCTTTTGGATTTGGCTATCAATATCCTTAAGAATCTTTTAAAACGGCATGAAGTTTTTAATCCAGTTGTTAGGTATTTTACTTTAGAGTTACAATTAATTTTGTACAGTTTACAGGGTATGCATTTATCTAAATTTTTTTTCATAATTTTGTCAAATTTATTATAGTTTTCGTTTATGTTTTGGATACAGTTAAGTGAATTTTCCCAATCGATTTTTTCAAGCTCGTGTTTAAATTTGATTATGTTCTCGTTATTATACATACGTTTGTATTTAGAGAATTGTTTTATATTTTTAATAACAGAAGGCAAGGAAAGTAATAGACCGCGATGATCAGAGAAGCCAAATTCTTTGACGGTTATTTGTATACCATTTGAATTAAAATTTAAAAACAGTAAATCGATACATGTGGAACTTGTTGGGGTGATTCTAGTAGGTTTATCAATCTTCTGATAAAAATTATAGCCTAGCATAAAATTCAGTAATCTATATTTTTCATTATTATTCGTTGAAAAGTCTACATTGAAGTCTCCTCCTATCACAATATTCTTGGAGGAGTCTTTTTTGGAAATAAGTTTCAGGAGTTTATCTAATTGTGAATAAAATATTTCTACATCTCTCTTACAATTAGGCCAATATAAATTAACCCTTTTCTTGGCATTGTGCATTTATAGATACGTTGACCAAAACAAAAATATGGGGGAGAAACCAAAAACTATTTTCAAATGTTTTTTTAATATAACGTTAGCCCAAATACTACAGATTGTGTTGCACAGTATAAAATCGCTACAGGCTGTACAGATTTAACAGTAATATGCAAAATGTCAGACCGTTGACAGGCGCCTACGCACCGGCTGATAATTTTTATCATTATCGGTGTTTTTTTAAAAGAATATTGGTGATTATTTGTAGTAATATGGATAATAAATAAATGTTTCTTGATGATGGTGCTGTTTTTTCATCCCAAAACTTGTAAATTATTCTTGTACGATGCGGATTGTCCGAATGTATCTCTAAATGCACATTGTCAGATACATAATAATTTACTTTCAATTTTGAATGTATCTCTAAAGACACATTGCCAGGTTCTCGTTGACTCTATTTTATGATTTTTTCATAGATTTTATCGCATAAAAAAGGGATATGTTATTAGTTAGTAATATTTAAAGCTGTAAATTATAATATACTGATGTGAGTTTTAATTCATTTACTAAAGAGTGGTTGATTTTTGAACAACTTAGTGCTGCAGCAACAAAGTCAGGCGCGCAAAATGCTGGTTATGGTTCCAAAATCTCGAACCAGGACAAAAGTCAGTAGCGGTGACACTTCAGCTAATGAATTAGAAGCCGCACTTAGCCTCCTGATTCTTTTGGGTGGTTATTTTCCTACACCAACCAACCCAAATCACCCCAAAAAGCGAGCAGCCTGTCCAGGCTGCTGCATGCATTTGGTTATAAAGCTGGTGATTGAAGAATTTTAGCCAGTTCGACTGCTGCATAGTTTTCCTGAGAGTTCCAGAGATCTATTTCCGCTATCTTGTGTTTCCACTATAAGTTGGATATCTAATTATCTTCAATCAAAGACGTGAACACAGTTCGGTATCAGTTGGCATCAATACCCCTGGCATTTCTTTGATGGTCTTGCAAGATTCCCATGTGTTCTATCTGCATTTGCTTCTCCTGGATGGTAAGAGGGGTCTGAGGTTCAGGAGGTACTCCAACGACGCGTATGGAGTGGTTCTCATACATCCAAATGCAGCTATACTTTCAAGGTGTTTCATACTTTGAAGTGTTTTTTTTATTTGTTTTCAGTTTTTTGTAAAAGATATTTATTTTTTGTTTTTCAAATAAGGAATATCTTAAGGTTTTGTAGTAATTTTCTATTAAATAACTAATTTATACTCACAAATAAACCATATTTTAATTTACTACAAAGCTGGCAATGTGCACTGAAAGATACATACTATATTTCCAAAACTACATACCTAAGATTTTTTTTCGTATTTTTTACATGATTTTTACTCATCATAAATCCAATATTTATAGTGTAAATCACAAATATTAACCAAAACCGTCGTTGCCAAGTATAGGGTTAATAATCAACAAGTTTTGTTTGGGTAATTCGATAGCACATATTTAAAAAATCATTTCCACAGACATTAAAGTTATATCAAGACGATCGCGGTATTCTAAAGAGTTTTTTACCAAGATACATACACCGCCGCCTATGTGCTCCTCTCGACAGAAAGATGAGCAAACAAAGTAGTTTTCAATTTTTAGTAGACCTATTCTTTCTTTGCATAACCAAGACTCAGTTATACATAATACATTCAAATTACAGTTTTCATTTACTAAAGCTTCAAGAAGGTGAGTTTTGTTACCAATACTTTGCATATTTTGAAACATTATTATTATATCAGTCACGAAAGGTAGAGTTTCTCTTAGATGGTTCGCGTTTTCTTTTAGGGTCGTATTGTGTTGTGTCCAGTGTTTGTGGGCGGGATGGTTGGCCTGCTGACGGTGTATTTCCAGGCGCCGGTACTACATCGTTCAAAGTTTTCTTTTCTGACGCTTTTCTATTATATGTGTTCGTTTTCTCTTCGTCTTCTGATATAGTAGTCACTTCTCCATTTATGATTAACGTATTGTTTCTAATAATTGCATGATGGCCACTTTGCCGCGCCATATGTAAAGCGTGGTTTAATTTTCTTCTTTCTTGCAAAGCTGAGGGGCTGAGGTATTCAGTGACACTAAAACCAGCCTCCCTTATGTACGCTGAATTGTCCAGTATGTATTTTTTCATTCTTTTGCTTATCAGTTCAATTTTTAGTGGTCTTTTGCGTCCTTTTTTGCCTATGAATGTTATTTCTTCTATGTAGCCTGATAAGTCGACGTTGAGTATGCCGTAGAAGATGTTAATAATTCTTTCTATTGTTTCTTCATCTGTCTCCCAGTAATTCTCCGCAAGTCCATGTAATACCAGTATTTTTTCTTTGCTTACATCGCTTACTTGGGTCGTCGGTTGGTCTGCATTTATTTGTAGATTCTGGATATCTTTCTGTAGTTTTTGGTATTCAGATCGTAGAGTATAACATTTTTCCTCTAGTTGCTTTATTTCGCTATTTATGGTGATTACATCTTGTTCTAGTTTCGTTTGATCCGACGATATCTTTTCAAAGCTAAGTCTGAACTCAGCCTTTATTTTAGATATCGCATTTTCTATTTCTTTTCGGAAAGAAGTCTGAATTGAGGATAATATGTATTTATTGTTTTCTTGCAATATAGATGTAAAGCCCTGTAGAGAAATTCGTTCATCTTCTTTTACATGGCAGACAATTTCCTTGTTTTCAGGTGTTGCAGGTGATAGTGTATTTCCTAGAGGCGAAAGAGTTAAGTCTTCGTCGCTTACTCTTGAATTTTCATTGTTGGAGCAGGGTATTTTTTTCCGTAGAGTGACGTTTGGGTCTATACTTGAAGTATGCGCATCCTGGAAGGGCTCATATATGTGAGCGGAGGGCTGCGGATCATAGTTATGATGTGGTCGTATTGGCGTATTGCTATTGTCTGTTCTAGGTTCCCTCGAACGGCAACAATGACACTTCCATGATTGTTTATGTTCTTTTGACATAGTATTGTAGAAGCGCTTTTCGGGAACATTGGCGCATTCCAAATCATAGTTCTCATGACATATCGAGCAGTTCAAAAATCTTCTATCCGGTATCTCAGTACGGCAGCCCGCGCATATTAACGCCATCTTGTGAGTAGTAGTCAAAGCTTAGAAACACGATCGCAAAAGCTCAGCCAAAATTTAATAGTATGGCGTTGTAATAAGCGCCATCTAGCGGCGAGTAGCGGAAGCTGGCAATCGTTGAACGGTTCAATGACTCATTTAATTCTAGCTTTGAGGTTATAAATTTCACTATTTTCACGTACCTTATAGCTGACAATCACAGATTTGAAGTCATTGAAATGGATGTCACAGGTTGGACGCAGTTTTGCACTCACATGTAGTTTTTTGTGATGTTTTCGGTAAGTTAACGGTTTATGTGCGTAACTTGTTTGATTTAAAATTACTCCACAACAACGCAGATTTATGCGTAGATAACACTTTCACGAAGGTTTTCTGGTCGAAGGTTTATGTAACGGGCATTTAATTACCGAAAAACTCAAGTTTACATATTTTTTGTTAAAATCAATACGGAGCTAATGTTTACAAGGCGACTAGCGCCATCTCTGATCTGATCTGAAAGGTTCGAAAGGTAGCTGGCAAAAACGTCCAGGGCAGTACCTCGGATACCGATGCATTCGAGCTTAGTGAGTAGGATGGGGACAGAGACTGTGTCGAAAGCCTTGGAAAGGTCGAGAAAAATGCCAAAACACTTCTGCCTGTCGTCTATATGTGTAACAAGAGTTTCTACAAAGTTGGATACAGCATCTTCTGTTGAGGTACCTTTCCGAAAGCCATACTGATTAGCTGACAAGAGTGAAAAGGTCTCTAAGTAGTTGGTGAGACTGGCATTAAGATAGCGTTCTAGGATCTTAGAAAGGTTACTCAAGATCGAGATTGGCCGATAGTTTGATACACAGTCTCTGTCGCCACTCTTATGTATAGGGTGTATCACGGCCTTTTTAAAGACTGCAGAAAATATTCCCTTAGCTATACACAGGTTAATTATGTGTGTAAGACTGGGGACCAAGGCATCGCATGAGCGTTTAATAACTCGAGGGGAAATGTCATCCCAACCAGTAGCGCAATCACTGCGGAGATTCATCACCAACCTTTTCACCTCAGTTTCATCTATTGGTAAAATAACGAAGGAGTTCTGCCTAGAGGTCATGTTGGGGAGAGTAATAGAGGAGTCTTCGGGAATAGATTCGGAAATCTTAGCTGCTAAGTTTTTGCCTATATTCGCGAAAAATGTATTTACACGATTAATCGAAGATTTCTCGTCCTCGTCTATTTGTAAAAGCTCAAAGGGGGTTTTTTTGATGCATTTTGTATTTGTGACAGTTTTTACAACGTTCCACATTTTTTTAGGATTATTTTTTGCATTTTCCATTTCGGATTTTTCATAATTTAATTTTAGTTTTTTCAAGAGCGCATTGCAAAAGTTACGATACCTTAGATACGTCGTTTTCAAAATAGTGTTATTGGGAGACTGTTTTAATTTTAAATGCATCGAGTCTCGATTTCGAATGCAGCGTAGGAGTCCACATGTAATCCATGGTTTAATT
The DNA here is from genome assembly GCF_963855985.1 of Ostrinia nubilalis. NCBI lineage: Eukaryota > Metazoa > Arthropoda > Insecta > Lepidoptera > Crambidae > Ostrinia > Ostrinia nubilalis. Next base: position 7,841,298 of record NC_087118.1, on the reverse strand, counting down.
ATTTTGTCTTTACGAGCTACCATTTTAACAGTTTTATTTTGATTAATTGCAGATCTAATGATGGTGACTAGGGAAAGTGCAGAAGTTTCAGGATTGGTATCCTCTAAAATAGAGTTATAATCAGCATTGTCCAAAATCTCTTTTATTGAATCATAGTTAAGCGTGACGCTATAATAGGTGTCTTTAGGTAACCTTTTCTTTAAGTTAAGAGCCAGCAACGTGGGGTAGTGATCTGTAATTTCAGTCTGAATGACAGCAATTGTGGCCGGAAGATCTGTTTTCAACAAAATATGGTCTAAACAGTTACCAGATCTAGTCGGAAGAGTATGGCCTGGAAGAAGTCCCAAAGTAGCCATAAAAGTCAGGTAACTATCAGCATGACGGCATTTGTTGTCTGCTTTAATATCGATATTTAGATCACCGATCAGCACGGTGCAACTTCCCCCCCCCGTCCCGCACGGTGTAGTGCGAGCGTACGGGTACGGAGCTCTCGGGAGTTTTTGCTTATAAAAATAGATAAATCGCTTATAAGTGTTTGTGAGTGTAATAATCGGTTTGTATGTGACACGAACTACGGAAACTGTAAGTTATTCTGTCTATTTATCGCCTCGTTTGTGTTTTCTGGTTAAATATTCGGTGAGTAAACATCTTTTTTATTTTCTCTCGTTGCGGGTGTTTGATAAAATCGGCCCGCGCCAACCGAGGTGGCGGGTCGACCGTAAGCGCGCTGCGTCAGCGGTGCGCGTTTCCATTGCGCCCGACTATAAACTCGTCCGTCATGCCTCTGTTCAACGATCAACCCGTCGACGTCGCTAACGAAGTGTTTCTCCGTAGCAATTTAACGCAACGTTCTCCGCCTAGTGTAGGAAAAAGGACACGTAGCGAAGCATTATCTCCAACAAATGTGTCGCCATCGTCTTGTAAACGCGTACAACTATCGGATTCGCCCGGTCTAGACGATAATTCGACGGCACCGGATCAAACACAGTACGACTTAGTAAATGAAGCCGCGTCGTATCTTACAAAAATAAATGTCGTCATTAATTCACTCGGTTCGCGAATTGACGTTAAAAATCGGTCGACAGTTATGGATATGACACAGCGAGTCACGGCAATCGTATCTTTACTGGCATTAAAATCATCATCAACCGAGACAAAATTGGCCATCGCGCAACGTGACTTATTAGAGGCCAAAATCAATAAAAATTATAGTCAAAATAATGTTATTGGCAATGTCTCAAAGCCCACCTACGCAGAAAGCCTTAAGCTAAAAATGCCTAAAGTCGCTCCGGCCGCTGCGGCAATGGAAACACGCACGCCCCTTCCCTGTGTCGTTGCGTATCCCACTAGTGAGCGCTCGGCCGAGTTCGGCTCATCATCGGCGACAAAACAAGCGTTGATGAAAGCGATCAATCCTACGGACGACGGGTTTCAAATTGTAGGTTTAAAGAAAACGGCAAATGCGGGTGTAGTACTTCGCGTAACGAACGAAAACCAAATTAAAAAGTTACAATCCGTCGCCGGTATTAAATCCGCGGGCTTACGTTTAGAAAAACCGAAAGGACGTCGACCTAGAATTCTTGTTAAAGACGTACCCGCAACATTAGAAGACGCCGCATTTATGTCAGCTTTGTATAGGCAAAATATTAAGGATGAAATGTCTATTTCTGAAGACAATTTTATTAAGTCAACAAAAATAGTTCGTCGTCGTGTTTTAAACAACGGTAGAAAATGGATCGGTTTAGAGCTCGAGCCCGAGATCCGTAAACATTTGATAAATACAAAGGAAAAAATTTTTATTGATTGGGCTACCTGTCGCTTTAACGATGACGTAGAAATAGTTCGTTGCATGAAATGTCAGCAATATGGTCATGTTGCGAAATTTTGCACGGAAAAATCTAGCTGTTGTGGGTATTGCGCCGAGGCCCACGATACGAAAGATTGTATTAAAAATACCGCCAAAGACTTTAAGCCAGTTTGCGCGGCATGTAAACGTTTTAAAAAACCAAACGACCATTTAAGCGGTTCGCCCGACTGTCCGAGTTATAAGGCAAAATTAGAACAACTAATATTAAATACTGTTTATGGCTAAAGTCTCCATAGGCCAATTAAACCTCCATAACGATAAAATTGCTACGTTGGAGTTAGACAGACTTATTGTAGAATACAACTTAGATCTCGTGTTAGTACAAGAACAATATCAGCGTGTCGGCGTGCGCTGCAAAACTATTCAAATTAATAACAGTGCACGCGCCGGTATCTATGTGTCACGCGCGTCTACACTCACAATAACGTCTATTGCCAACCTTTCTTCGTCGCATTGCGCTGTTGCGGAAGTATCCTCCCCATCCTTCTCCATATCTGTCGTGAGTTGTTACTTTCAATATTCTGACCCGGTTGGGCCTCATCTACACCACCTACGCTTTGTATTACAGTCCCTAACAGGGCGTAGGGTTATCATTGGAGTTGACGCGAACGCGTCATCTCCACTTTGGCACGGCAAGCTTCGCTCGACTGATGTGGAGCGTCGCTCAGCCGTGGAAGACTTCATAGCTGAAATGAACTTAGTTATTCACAACACCCCTAATGCACCACCAACCTACAGTAGCCCAACGGGCGAGTCTCATATTGACGTCACGCTTTCTAGCGCAGACGTCCAGCTGTAATGTCGCGACAAGACACAGTTCATGAGTGCAACAACAACTATAGATATAAATGTCGTGGGGCCGACTGGGCTTTTTTCAGTACTCTTTTTGCGTCTCATGCCAAAGATTTTACTCGTGCCGACCTGAGCGCGACTGATAGTGCAGAAATTATGTCCGATACTTTTACGTATTGTGCAGATGTTGCGATTGGTCGCGCTCCAACTAGAGGTGTACGTAGATGTGATTGGTGGAATGAATCGCTGGTAGAAATTAGGAAGAAGTTTCGCCGGGCTCGCCGTAAGCTTAACACACTTCGAAAGGCAAATGTTACTGGGGATGCATATGAAAATGCTTTATGTTCTTTGAGGGTTGCCAGGTCCCATTATCGAGCTGCTGTAACTAAAGCCAAGGGCGTGTTACTGCGGAAAACAGTCGAGAGATTAGAAAAAGAGGGTCCGTGGTCTCCGATATATCATGAATTCAAGGCTAACCGTAAATTAGATATTGCTTATATTTCTAACATAAAAATTAACAACACTCATACGGTGGGTGTAGAGGAAACAACAGGTGCTCTTCTTAACGCGCTTATACCCGACGATAGTGTGTCTGACGATAACGATTATCATCGGGACGTCAGAGATGCTATTGCGGTCCTGCCTGAGTCGCCTGTGTCTTCTATTCCTAGCCTTGATGAGTTTTACGATATAGTAAATAGTTTACCCTTAAACAAAGCATCGGGCGAAGATAAAATATCAAATAAAATGATTAAAGCAGCGTGTAAAACAGCCGGAACGGATATTCTTAATGTTTTCACTCGTTGTATCTCGGAGGGCGTGTTTCCGAGTATATGGCGTCGCGGATTTATTAAAATTATACCAAAGGGAGGTGACAAACCGCCCGAAGATCCTAAATCGTACCGACCTATTACATTACTTCCCTCATTAGGTAAACTGTTAGAGCGATTAGTAGTGCCGCGTTTGCTACCGGGTGGTCCAATTTTTCACGAGCAGCAGTTTGGCTTCACCGCCGGGAAGTCTACTGCAGATGCAGTAATATCTGTCAGACAAAAAGTGACGTCCTCGGTGGCAAAGTACGTTGTAGGAATATTCCTCGATATTTCAGGTGCCTTCGACAATGCTTGGTGGCCGATCCTGCTCTTAAAACTGAAAGTTCGTGGATGCTATAGTAATATATATTCACTACTGCACTCGTACTTTTGTAACGGTACAACTAAATTAAAACTCGGCCATCATGCTGAATCAAAGGTGCTCACGCGCGGCTGTCCCCAAGGATCGGTCCTAGGGCCCTACCTTTGGAATTTGGGTTTCGATGATTTTCTAGCATTACCATTACCCGAAGGCTGTTCGTTAACCGGGTACGCTGATGACGGTCTCCTTTTAATAGAGGCTGACACTAGATCAAAGCTTGAAAATCTAGCGGATACATGCTTGAATTTAATATCTCAATGGGGAGACAGGAATCGTTTGCAGTTTGCCCCTCACAAAACTTATCAGCTTCTATTAAAAGGTAATCTTAAGGTTTTGCCTCGCATTAAATTCAATGAAATAACTGTTAAAAAACGGGAATCTGTTTGCTATCTCGGACTAATTTTAGAGAAAAACTTTAGTTTTGTCGAGCACATTAAACAGATCGGTGAAAAAGCTAAAAAGAACTTTTATGCCTTAAGTCACATTTCAACCTCGACGTGGGGTCTAACGTTTAAAATCCTCCGAGTAATATATTCGGCCACTTATTTAAGCTCCATTTGCTATGGTGCACCAGTTTGGGCTGACAGAGCTACTATAGGAGCCGCTCGACGGAAACTACTCCAAAGTCAACGCCTTGCATTGATTTTTCTTTGCAAAGCTTACAGAACTGTGAGCACGGAAGCTCTGCCAGTCCTGGCTGGTGTACTGCCGGTCGACTTAGAGGTACAAAAGCGTGCGGCTATGTACTTCGCATCAAGGGAAAATATAACCTCCGATTTCTTAAATAGCCGCGATCGTTCTAAAATAAGTCGATTATTTGATTCCCGAGAAGTCGTTGAAGAAAATTTACTTAATGAATGGCAAAAAAGATGGGATACGTCAGTCAAAGGACGTCACTTATATAAGTTCTTCCCGAATGTACGCGAACGTCTAACTAGGCGATGGTTAGAAATCGACCATTGCTCGTCGCAGTTCCTCACGGGACATGGCAACTTTAAACATAAACTTCACGAATTCAAACTAGTTCCGTCTCCTTTTTGCGAGTGTTCCACTGATGATGTCAGTCATGAGCAGTCTGCCCATCATATCTTATGGGAGTGTGATCTTTGGAAACATGAACGTGATATAATGCTTAATTCAATACAACATACATCTGTTTCCGCAATTTATTACACCGATCTTGTCGCGACAAGGAAAAATTTCCGTGCTTTTAAGCGATTTTGTGAAAAATATTATTGGCAGGTAGTTGCTAATTGCTCATAAGATAGGCCCCCTTAATTTAATTTATTGTCCGTGGTGCATAATCTTTTCTTGAAGGTTTAAAACCTTTGTTTGTCACCTGTCATCCGCTTTGCAATGGAGGGAAGTCGAACCTTAATTTCGAACTCCTCCTATGTTCTTCTGATTAATTTCGTTGCGGGTCCAATGACAGTTTAACTTTCCCCCGGGACAAACTTGACCTTCATTGGTTGGGTTTTTGTGGCGGTCAAGCTGTAGATCCTGGCTACACAGGAGTTGCAGTGGTGGGAACGAGAGGTGGGAATAGTCCCGATCACCGATCAGCGCCACACTAGAACTACTCAAAGAGGCCATGACATTTTCCATACTATTATAGAAATTGTCCAAAGTGTCGTAGGATGGAGAACGATAAACTGAAATTAATGCAATATTACCGATTCGGCACAGAAGACTGTTTGCATCTTCAATTTGAGGTTCAGCGATATGATGCTTGATAGATGACTTAACATACAGCACAACACCATCATTTTGTAGAAGATTATTTGAGGATGAGTATGCAGAGTACCCCGCAAGAGCCGGCAAAATACTATTGCTCTTCAGCCAACACTCAGTTAAGATTATAACATCATACGACAGTCCTGTCCCGCTCAACATTGCTATGAAACCATCGAAATTTCTACCTATGCTTCTTATATTCATATTAATTACTTTTAGAGATTGATAGCTAGGATGAAAGTAATTTGAACAATCAACTGGAGTGCAATAGTACGATTGGGCAACATTGATATTGTCAATGTCGCTCCCTATATCTCTTATGTTGGCCATCTAATTTTATGTTTGATGTTGTCAAAAATAATAATTTGTACTATTTCTCTCCGTATTATTGTTTCTAATTTTAGTTTTGTAGTATTATTCCGAATCCATGGACATGATTTCAGTAGAAATCCGGCTTTACCAACCTTATTTTGATTGTTTGCAAACAGACTATGCTTAAGAGTGTGTTTAAATGTTAGAGTAAAATGGTTGAGGGTGAGTATAGTGTGTAGTGTTTTCAGAAATGTGTGTGAAAGTGTAGTATTTATAAAAACAAACATATAAAATACAAGTTTTATATCCTTAATCATTAGAAATAGGTAATTTAGACAAGCATTTTTCAGTTTTGATAAGAGTATAATCGCTTTTTTCATCTTTGCGGATGAGCACTCGACCTTTAGATATCCAGCAAAATTTGTAATTGTATTTTTTGCAAAACTCGCGGGCCTGAAAAAACAATTTTCGGGTAGAATATAGAAGATGCTCATCCACATAGATCGGTCTTTTGTCTCCAGTGATACCAATGTGCTCACTATTGAGTTTATCATTGAATGGTTTGGATTTGTTAAACTTCTTAATGTTAGAAAGAAATCTATCTTTAGTTTGTACAGTTTTAAACTCGGCGATAATAGGATAAATACCACCAGGCTTTCCTGGACGACGATAAATGTCTCGAATTTCACTGTCCACAACGTTCACATTGAGAACTGCACCCATCCTCGTGATGATGCTGTGGAGATCAGCCGTTGTTTCACCTTGCTTGGATGGGACATTGCGGATCTCGACTGCCGAAGGTCTTGAGAATAGGTTGATTTCTTCTATTTGTTTTTCAAGTTGTAAAATGTGTTCTTTCGTGTCTCTATTTTCAGCTTCCAGCTTACAGATCTTTTCTTGAACGTTACCATATTCCACCTTTAAGCTGGTTATAGATGTTTCTATTTCAGTGTTGCTCTTCTGGATCTCTTGGCATTGTGACTTTACCAATGCAACGTCGCTTACTAGTCTAGCCATCGAGGAATTGTGTTCCGTTTTCCAAGCGTATAACATAGACATAAATTCCTCTTTGAAGTCTTTAAGGTCCTGCCGTGAGACCGGGAGGTCTTCCTCATTTACTGGTGAAGAAGGGACGTCTAGACGTGCGCGCTTGTTCCGAAACGTAATTTGGGAGTCATCTCCGCCTTTATCAATAACGGTTAAGTCCGACTCAGACTGGGTGTGAGTCGGTAAGTTTGGCGGAGTACGCTGCGGTGAGCGCTGAAGATTCGGCATATTGCTGGTTGATATAAGGGCGATATTATAAATACACCAAGTCAAGGCGCTTCGTAGCTGATAATGCGTTCCGTAGTCACTCGTAGCAAATGCTGCCGTAGTAATCCGCTACGGCACACTGCTGCGCGTGACGTCACCCGTAGAATCTCCAGCGTGATTTCGTCCGTAGCGCACGAGCACAGAATAAGTAATAGTACAGGTACAGAAGGATTACTCCGCAAGACGATTTAAATAAATGCGAGTCTTGCTACGACGCGATACAGTGGAATTCAGCTCGCACAGCACTACGTACCTACAATTTTATTCACCTACAAGTTTTGTCAAAGTCAAAGTCAAAGTCAAAATTTCTTTATTTGTTTGGACTAATAAATAGTTCTTACAAATCGTCATTTTGCTCTTAAGGAGCCTCTACATGTCTCATAATCTTTTTACCCTACCAGCGCTTCGAGACCAACATTTGGCAAGTGCTGAGAAGAAGCGCCGCAACAAACTCAGTCACCACTGTCTGCCGGTTAATATAAATAAATAGAAATAGTAGTAGTAGGTACATTCGATTCAGGAGCAGTTCACTGAATTTACCATGCATTCTTGTATGGTGTATCTTATAAGAATGGGTATACAAGATTGCGTGGTATATTAAACAAGGTAGTGACGTGCTAATATCTAGACTTACATATTAAGATACTAGTAGAAATGACTCGCATACATAAATTTGAATAACTTGGATTGACCAGTCCCCGAAAGCAGCGCCTGTTCACAGACATGACGAGTGAACCAGCCATCGCTTCACTCGACCATATTAGAGGGAATGTAACGACCCGCCTCACTACGCCACCACCCCAGAGACATTTTAGTGAGAATGACAATTCCAAGTTATCTCTTTAAAAAAAAACTAATAATAAAGCTAAGTAACAGTCCAGATTGAGAAGCATGACACTATAACATTTGAGAAATTATTATTAGTTTATACATTACTTTTCATTTTAATTCTTTTTAGTACGAGCATGAGAGGACCATAATCCTACTCCCAGGATGACTTATCATTAAGAAAATCTCGAGTTGTATAATAGGCTTTTTTAAGCATGTGATCTTTAACTATATCTTTAAATTTATTATACGGTAGCTCTTTATATTTATCAGGGACTTTGTTATAAAAATGGATACCTTGTCCCATAAAAGTAGCAAACACTTTATTAAGTCTAAAAGCGGGTATAGCCAATTTATTTTTATTTCTAGTGTTAATTTGGTGAATATCACTTTTCTTTTTGAATTCAGTAATATTTTTTTGAATAAATAGAATACAGTTTAAGATGTATTGTGAAGCGGCCGTGAGAATGCCAATTTCTTTAAACAATTCTCTAAGGGATGCTCTTGCTTTCATTTTATACAAGTATCTTATCGCACGTTTTTGCAAAATAAATATTGTTTCAAAATCTGCAGCTTTGCCCCACAGCATGATTCCATATGACATTAGGCTATGAAAGTAGCTAAAGTAGACTAAGCGAGCTGTTGAAACATCGGTTAATGACCGTATCCTTTTTATTGCAAAAGCCGCTGAGCTGAGCTTTCCCGCCAGAGTTTCTATATGGGGGCCCCACTGGAGTTTAGAATCCAGGGTAATTCCCAGAAATACAGTAGAGTCTACCAGATCGATTGCATTATTATTAAGTTCTATTTGTGTACTAACTGTTTTTACGTTAGGCAAAGAGAATTTTATACATTTTGTTTTCTTTGCATTGAGTTGTAAATTATTTGTAGTGAACCAACTTAAAACTCTTGTTAGTGCATTATTTACATCGTCAAAGTTATTTTTACTTCTATCGATATTAAAGATCAAAGATGTGTCATCAGCAAATAACACGATTTCGCAAGAGTCCTTAACAAAATATGGTAGATCATTAATGTATATAAGAAACAAGAATGGACCCAGAATGGACCCCTGCGGAACTCCCATTTTCACAGGTGACCCAGAAGACATAACACCATTTATGTCAACTTTTTGAACTCTAAAGTTTAAATAGGATTGTATTAAATCCAAAGCCGAGTCCTTTACCCCATAATAGTGCAGTTTGCGAATTAGCGTTTGATGTTCTACGCAGTCAAAAGCTTTTGAGAGATCACAGAAGACCCCTAGTGCATTTTGAGAATTCTCCCAAGCCTCGAAGATATGTTTAAGTAGTGCAACCCCTGCATCGGTGGTGGAACGACCCTTGGTGAAACCATATTGTTCACTATGAAATAGTTTATTAGAGCCAAAGTGAATCATAAGTTGCTCCTGTATGATTTTTTCAAAAATCTTGCTCAGAGCGGGCAAGATAGAAATGGGTCTATAATTGCCAGGGTCGGTTTTGCTACCAGACTTAAATAATGGCATTAGTCTACTATGTTTCATGAGGTCGGGGAAGATTCCCTTCTCTATGCAATTATTGAATATTATCGCTAACTGTGGGGAAATTATATCAATAATGTGTTTGACTATCTTGACAGAGATGCCCCAGATATCAGTTGTACTCTTTACGTTTAAAAGATTAAAAGTTTTAGTGATATCTAATGGAGTAATATGTTTAAAAGAGAAGTGCGAGTCACAGGGTGTCACGTGGGTTTTCAATATTTCTTCGGCCTCGGAGGGAGATGACTTTAAGTTGGCAGTTGTTGCTGAAGCTATATTCCCAAAAAAATTGTCAAAAGCTTCCGCTACATCTGTATCTGCAGATATCAAATTATCGTGAACTTTGAGAGAAAAGTCATTATCTCTTGGTTTTAGTTTACCAGTCTCTCGGTTGATAACATTCCAAGTTTCTTTTATTTTATTACTGGCGTTCCCTATCTTGTCCCGAATATAAAAAGACTTAGCCATGAAGCAAACTTTCTTAAAAATTTTTGAATACTTTTTTACATGCTCAAGAAAAGATATACTATTATTATACTTTTTCATGCCATAAAGTTCATATAGCGTATTTCGACTTTTGTATATTCCCTTAGTAGCCCAGTCACTAAACTTTGATTTGGTATTTGGTTTTAATGGCTTTACCGTAAAAACTTTGTCATGTTCGGTTTTAATACATTCGAAAAGGTTATTGTAAAGAGCATCTGGGTCTCCCTGAACATACGGGACTAAATGCAATTTATTTTCAAGATTATTTTTAAAACGTTCTAGACGACTAATGGTTACAGGTCTACATACGGCATATTTTTTACTTTTATTATTCAAATTATTACAAATAAATTCTACTTTAATACCACAGTGATCTGACGTAAGATTGTGTATGACAGCTTTATTGTCAGGGACACAGCTAGAGAAAATATTATCTAGACAAGTAGCTGTGGTTTCCGTAATTCTAGTTGCTTCCTTAAATTGACTAAACAAGTTAAATGACTGAAAAAGGGAAAGTAGTCTTACAGAATATGATGATGAGCTATCTAGTAAATTGACGTTAAAATCTCCACAAACTAAGACCTTTTTGTTGCTGTTACAAGTTTTATTAAGAGCATCCTCCATAGCCGCTTCAAAAATACCAAAGTCCCCAGAAGGGGGTCTATACACACATACAATGATGTAACTCTCAAGCTCGACACAGGAAATTTCGACAACACGCTCAACTGATAGCCCTACTACATCTTTGCGTTCTTTATATTTAATATTATTATTCACAAATATTAAGGAGCCTCCGTGAATGGCAGACTTCCTGAAAAACGCGCTACTTAACTGATAATTATCTATATGAAAAGAGCTTTCATATTTCTTTAGCCAGTGTTCAGTAATACATATTACATTAATATCAAAACTTTTTAAGAATAGCTCTATTTCTAAGACTTTGCTGGCCAAGCCTTGAATATTTTGATGAACAATCTTGAATGTTCCGGGCTTGGCCTTTGTCGAGTGCCTCAGTTTAAACAACTAGTAGTAGGTACAGTCATAATATTGTTACTATTTACATACTGAGATATCAAATTATTAGTACCCTCACTATGATCAGTTTTATGAATATAATTACATTTAATATTGTATGCAAACAATGAGGCTAATTTATTCTTCAATTTTTTAGAGAGATACATTGTATCTACAGTCAACTTAAAGCTAGAAATAAATTTATTTACGTCAAAAAGTAAAAGTGCGTCGCTATGACGATAAGTCAAGTTATACATAAGTATATTTAAATCAAATATGTTCTTGTTTATCTTATTTAGATTATACCCTGAATTTACATAGGGTAAAGTACACAAGATTATATTAAATTTTAACCTATTTTGCAAATTTAATAGTTGGTCAATATTTTGAATTATACTCTTTTTATCTACAGAGTAACTATTACCATACATTATAATTACATTGGAGTTCTCATCTAATTCTTGGTTTTTACCAATTTCGTAAATTATCTCTGTCAGAAACCTGCCTGGATAGCAATAATTCAAGACCTGTGTATTCAAGTGCTCCCTGAGCATAGAACCTAACCCCTGACCAAGCTGATCAGAATAAATAAAGGTTTTCCCTCCATTACCGGTATCACTAATTTTTTTAGACAAGGCAGTTTCATTAGTTTGGGATTCAATTAATAATATGTCCTGCGCCGGCTCAGTTTGAATAGACTTTGGTATTATAGTGGGCTGAAGGCCATTAATACAGTTACAAGACTGTTTTTTTGATAAGGACTCAAAACGCTCAGTGTTGTAATTGCATAGGTCAACAAGTTTGGAAGTGGCCAGTACATGTTCATTGATTTGTTTCTGTGCAATTTCATATCGAGATTTGAACTGTTTAAGATAAAGTTCCAAGTCATCTATTTTCTCATGTAAGATCAAAGTATTATCATCATACAACTTTTTGTTTTGTTCTATTTTTAAGTTGTATGATTTAAGCTTTTCTTTTAAAAGATTTTTTTCTTTCATTAGAATTGACTGTTTAGGTAAACTACGTTGAAATTTAATTAATTTTTTGCATTTTTTGATAAATTTCTTGATTTTAATATATTTTTTAAGTTTATTATTACTATTAAATTGATAATTTACTGCTGGACCGGAACAGGACACATCACAGGTCAAGTCTATTATGGGTATAGTTGGATTCTTCGATTCATGATCATTGTTCATCAATTCATTATACAGGCTAACGGTTGAGTTGAATTCTTGAGCCTGTTTTTCTTCCTCCATAGATTTTATGGTTTTATGTGACTCACATAGGCTCTTTTCGAGGTCATGGATGCGATCCAAAGCCTGCTCATGAGTGTTGTTGCATTCACTGAAGGAATTCACCGTTTGTTGCAATTTCAAACATTGTTCCGCCAGGTCCAGATATTTGCCATGAAGCTCGGCAAGCTCATTCTTCAGTTGTGAGTTCCTGTTTACAACTTTTTGAATCTCCTGTTCACTGTCTTCACGTTCCCGGAGAAGCTGGTCGCTGACCTCTCGTGAAGCTTTGAGGTCCAGGAGAGCCTGCCTCAACTTAACTTCCATGTCCTTCATGGTGGCCTTACGGGTCAACATCCTTGAAGCTTGTTGCAGTGAAGTTTACCAAATTCAAATAGGATTTTGTGTAGCGAGCCCGATCGAAGAACCGAGAAAAAAAAAATCTCTTTCTATCGCGTGCCTCTGAACTCTTCTTACGTTGTTAGGGTTGCTGTCTAGTGAAAAATTAATTAATCTACTTATATGTAATGACAATGAGGTACGTATGTAGGTAAGTACGCATTCATTATGGAAAACCTTGGGAGAGGCCTTTGTCCAGCAGTGGACGTCATTTGGCTGAAACGAACGAACGCATTCTGAGCACTGAGCAGTAGTCATGGTAGGTTAGGTTCCTATACTATCCTAAGAATTATTGATTAACTACCTACATGACCAACATACCTTTCAGCATCTTTGGGAAGCGAAAAAAAAGATAAATCCGGTGTAGATTTCTTTTCGAATTTAAACACCCGAACCCCGCACAATATTTATTTCTTTTTATGTCCATTTTTAAATAATACTTCGATCATAGAATTAGGTACATACTACAACGCACGCCAGCGTCCTGACGGGCGCGCGCGTGACACTCGACTGATATAATACCCGCCGGCGGGGCGCTTCGCTGTAGGTAATTATCGGATGTACCGCGCGGAGTGAGCCAGGCCTGGCACGAGTACCGATAGCTCAATGCGTCGCCAGGCAGACCAGTATAACGGCACTTCGAGACTCCGGGTTCAAAACTCCCACACAGTAAAATTTTTGGGAAGTAGTTGCGCGAAAGAAATCTATCCTTGTCAAGGACCGCCCAGTAGGAGGAGTTAGTCCATTTAACACTCACAAGAGGAACAAGGAAATGAATTTATCACTCGCGACCAATCACAGAAAATCGAAAGCAAGTTCCAATAAGCAAACTAACGCGGAGACAGTGCACAACCGCTCCGGACCGAGGTTGGCGGAGGAATGATGACTATTAGCTATTGAAAATTCATAAGCTAGTGTAAGACTTATTATTTTTATTCTACCTGTATCATAATATAAGCTGTATGTTTTCCTAATAAAGAAAACTAAATAAATAAATAAATTTCTCTGAAAAAATCGTCATGAAAATACTAATCTATGCATTCAAAATATTTTTACTTATACTATGTATAGAAATAGGGACTCTTCTACTATATAAAAATAAGTCGGGTTTTCCTCCCTGACGCTATAACTCCAGAACGCACGAACCGATTTCCACGGTTTTGCATTCGTTGGAAAGGTCTCGGGCTCCGTGAGGTTTATAGCAAAGAAAATTCGGGAAAAGGGGGTAAAACGGGATCCACGCGTACGAAGTCGCGGGCGGCCGCTAGTACCCTATAAAAAATATGTTTTTCATCAAATAATAAAGAAAAAAACTACAAAAACGTTTTTTTGCAAGCTTTTCTGTTATGGATTTGTTCAGGATAATCACTTATTAAAGTCCAACAGCCAGTACCATGGTATCTGTTTTCCACTATCCTGCTGTTCTGGTGGAACCGTTCTTATTGTCCCTTACTATAATCGCCCACATTATGTAGGAATCAGTTGAAATGGCTATTGTAAAAAATACAATTTAAAGCTCAAATTGGCGTGTGTAATTTTTTAAGGATTTTAGCAACCAATTTTGAACACCAGTATATCCATTTGTTCTAACATTTCCCAAAAAATGTTTTACTACTAAAACAACTAAGCTATGCTTCAGATTCAATTTGTGTTATATAGTTTACAAAATTACAGTCTTTTATAAGAGTACGGATTTGCAGTCCATGGAAGATAGCTGCTTTTACTTTTTCCGTACTCATCATGATTTCGCTTTTGATCATTTTAGTGATTAGAAAGCTCAATCCATATCTTTGGCCCTCCAAATTGAAGCCCTTTACGTCCTGCTTGACTTCAGTATCGCAAAGAGTCTAGGTACACAAGGTTTACGACGATATTATTTGGGCACCCAATATTTATTATTTTGTCCAATTCTTATCCCAAAGTATGTTTGGTTTGTTATCACAAACTCCATGATATATTTTTTTGCTTTTGTGTACAATATTTGCCACATATTAATAAAAACTGTTAGTGTTGTTAACACAAGGTTTCATCACGAAGTCATATTTTTTAAAACAAAAAGAACCTTAGGACTTAAATTTAGACACAAACTGAAAATTTCAATATATTATTTTAAACTATTATGTTGCATTTTTACTTTTTGCAACCGAGCCGAAACGTCGGGAGGGTAAATATTTTATTTACCGTTAAAATAGATCGCACCCCCCCTGGAACAAGTATGCAAGTCCACTTGTGCGATATTTTTTTTATTGCACTAAAAAATCAAGAAGGAGGTAATACATATTGTCAATTTTTTTCATAATTTTTCTCTTAAAAATGAAGAAATTATGTACGAATATGTAAAATATTGCAACATTAAAATATCTAAATTTCCATAGGAAAAACGAAGTAAATACATTTGCACTTAATTGTTTAATAACGTTCCGTATGAATAATAGCATATTAATAGTTACGTACATCTTCCACGAAGATTTTAAAAATTATTTTCGCGTATCTATTGTTGCATACTTATTTTAGGATATTATTTGGTGGGTATCGTGGTGCAAGTTTAGTTGCTTAGTTTTTCCACGAAACTTTTGTGCACATTATGCTGGTAATTTTGTGCAAGTCTAGATGCCTAATTCTTCCACGAAACTTTTATTCGAATAATAATACATAACAATGGATACGTTATTTTCTACGTAGATTATCTTTATGCAAGTCTAGTTGCCTAATTTATTTTACGAAACTTTTGGCGATGTTGTGTTTTATACCGATATTGATACATTTATTTAGATGTAATTTAGTTATTAACAAAGCACAAATTAACTTAGTTTCAGTTATTTAAGTATCCGAACCACTACTTCTTGCACTAAATACTCTTGTAAGACTATCAGATCCTGTGTGTTTAGCAAAAATTCGTATTAATGATGGTGGTAAAACGTGGTAAAATGATCGGTCTTTATGAGTACAAGATCCATTTTAAATTCTGTCTCTCTCTTCAGTGAACCGTTATCGTAGTAATCGTGATAAATATTCATCTTTGCATTAGCATTAGTTCATTTATCAGCTTCTGCGTGTATTGCCAGCGTGACAAGGTATGTATCTTTACGTCTTTCAAAGCAGTAAGCAACAATCGGTGCGTCCCTAATTATAAAATGACACAAGTTTGTATGTATTTTAAAGAATATTGTCATCAAAAGGATATAATGGTCAGACGTTTAAAAATGCCACAACCTGATACAAAACTGTTGCCATCTTTTCGTATGTATGATGAGCAGTCAGTATTCTTTTCAGATAGTACTTGATCGACCACGCCAGCTTTCCGCAGACCTCCACAGATTGGACTTGCCACTGGAATGTAGTGCCATTAAGTGCCTTCTATATCCTAGTGTTGACCCTATTTGTCCAGTAAATTGCATTATTTTTCCAGGCCTTATGAAATTCCTGGCTCAGACAAAGTTTCTATCCTGGTTGCTTCACAGGTCCGGTCACTCTTCAACAAAGCGTATAAAAGCACCTATAAGTTTTGGACCAAATAAAAATTGTTCTTTCTCTCTTTAAAGGTTCAGCCAAACCAACGCAATCACACGCGATCAGCCGGCGTGCAGTGATGGCGATCAGACAAAATGCATCGATCGCCATCGCTGCACGCCGGCTGATCGAGCTTATAGGATTCGTAAGTGATGTCACCAACGAGTTCAATGTGGGTAACTTTTGTAGTCATGCAGACAATAAAAATATTATAGGCTTCTATAGTTTTGTTCCCTTGGACTTCAAAATTTGAAAGGGTCCTTCAAAATCGTCTCCCTTGTTCATGAATTGTCTAGATTGAGTAACTTGCTGTTCTGGTAAATCTCCCATTACTTACTTTAGCAGTAGCATTCAATTTAGCACAATTGAAATAGGTATCTACTTATTTTCTCGCCAATGGTTTCGCCTTGATAATCCAAAATGTGGAGCTGAGTCAGCTTTCTTGTGAATTAACATGATGTCAGTATTAATTAAACGTAGCGTGGGCAGGCCTCCTACTAGGTGGACCGACGATCTGGTAAAGGTCGCGGGAAGAGCCTGGATGCGGGCAGCGCAGGACCGTTCATTGTGGAAAACCTTGGGGGAGGCCTTTGTCCAGCAGTGGACGTCATTTGGCTGAAACAAACAGTATTAATATAAACTTTTTCGACAATCTCCACGACGCGGTTTGCAACAATAGATTTGCACCTATTCGTCTCTCCAGACAGCTAGGCGATCACAATAGAAAAATCTGTTCATAGTGTGCGAACATCTGTGAGGTTGGTATTCTTCACAACATTATTCCTTCTCATTTGCTTCATCCAGTTTACTCAAAGCAGCACATAGCTCAAGACGTAGTAAAAGAAAAACAGGTTTCAGAGAGCACTTGAGTTTTTTAGCAATTAATTTCGTTTCAAACCCTTCATCTAGTTCAAGGCTGCTCAACTTTTTGAAGAGTCGGGCCAAACGGTGGATTCAGTCGTTAACGACGGGCCACCTACATTTTTGACAGCTAACTTCAGAGAGATCTTAGTTTGTACTGTGCTCGGTGGGATTTTTTATATGGTGCGTTTTTTTTTTTCAAACTGTACATGCGCGGGCCACTTAAAATTCTTTTGGGGGCCACTCTGTGGCCCGCGGGCCTGGAGTTGAGCAGCCTTGATCTAGTAGATCTTATGTGAACGGCTGCAGTATAATGCACTTACAGAGGCATCGCTAAATTTATTATAATTATTGTATTTTTACTCGGCCTGCATCTGGCCTTCCAGCAACCTTTATCAGGTCGTCGGACCACCTTGTCGGTGGATGTCCCAACGCTGTGTTTTACGGTACGTGGCCTCCGCTCCATAACCTTGCTGGCCCATCGGCCGTCAGTTCTGCGTACTATGTGCTTCCAACCGTGCGATGTGGAAGTCATTGGGGGAGGCCTATGTTCAGCAGTGGACGTCCTGTAGCTGAAATGATGATGCTGACGTATTTTTTCTCTCTATCTATACCAATCTATATCTGTATTGTCAGGTAGTTTGATAACTAATGTCAATATTTTATTATGTGCTTTCACCCGCATCTTATAGAATTAAATCAGTCATTGCTCAGCCCTGTGTTTCATTGTACGTGCCTCACAAACGTTTACATGGCGCAGCCGGTAGGATATTCGGCAGTAGATAATTGAAGTAGTAATTCGTATTTTAAAAGTGTTAAAATACAGAACATTTCGTCATGGAGACAGTGCTCACTCCCCCGTTGCCGTTTAAATACGATGAAAACTCGATTGACACTTCAGGAAGAAATGCAGACTGGATACGTTGGAAAAAAGGTTTTGAAATTTATTTCAAAGCGTGTCAGCTAAAGGAAAAAAGCCCTGAGATACAAATAAACATATTATTGCACGTAATTGGCGAACAGTGTCGAGAAGTCGTAGATCAGTCCAACAAAAAATACAATACGCAGCAGCAAGTCATCGACATTTTGGACGACCATTTTAAAGTGAAGAAAAATGTAACGGTCGAAAGACATAAGTTCTTCACAAGAGGCCAAATGGAAAACGAATCGATTGATCAATACATATATGAACTAAGGAAACTGGCACAATCTTGCGATTTCAACGATTTGATGGAAGATTTGATAAAAGATCGGTTGGTATGTGGCGTGAACGATGCTGGAATAAGAGAAAGATTATTGCGGGAAGAAAAGTTAAACTTGGATAAAGCACAAGAGATTTGCCGAATAGCCACCGTGTCAAGATTATACTCAGAAAATATAAAACAAGAATACGTTCACGAAATAAAATACAACAAAAACAACGGTATGAGAATGGCGGTATCGAGAAATTGTGAATATCCTGAAGATGAACAGAGAGAGGTCAATGCTTTGATCTCACGCCGAGGGACACGAGCTCGAGGCCGCCCACACATGCAACATCAGCTGGCGGCCCGCGGAGCAGCGGGACCGTCGTCGGCGTCGCGGGCGTCGGCGCAAGGAGCACCGGTACGACGTGAAAAAGCCAACTGCACGCGATGTGGAGGTGTACATGGACAATATAAATGCCCGGCTTACGGAAAAAAGTGCCTACGGTGCCTGAAAATGAACCATTTTGCTCGTGTCTGTAATTATGAGTCAAATGTTTATTGTGTGGAGTCCGAGGAACAGGTAAACAATTTTATTGATAAACGTGTAGATTATTGGAGTGCTATTTTAAAAATTAATAATAAATTGGTGCGTTTTAAATTGGATTCTGGTGCAGATGTAAATGTTTTGCCTTTGTATTACTTATCACAAATAGGCGTGTCCAAGAATCAATTGATTAAAAGTAATACAAAGTTAAGTTCATACTCAGGTGAAACCATACATGTATTAGGGAAAATCCATCTTAGAGTTTATTATAAAGAAACCATGTATGTACTGGAATTCAAAATAGCTGATGTCCAATCTTGCCCAATTTTAAGTAAACATAGTTGTCTTGAACTAAATTTATTACAGCGTGTCATGTCGATAAAATCATCTAATAGTGTTCCAGTGTTCTTAGACTCATATCAGGATGTTTTTGAGGGTATAGGCTGTTTACCCGGATATTATAGCATAAAGTTAAAAAATGAAGTGGAACCGGTCATACACGCGCCACGAAAGTTACCATTTGCAATAAGGGATGATGTTAAGAAAAAGTTGTTAGAAATGGAAGCTCAAAATATTATTGCGAAAGTAGAAGGCCCGTCGGAATGGGTGAGTAGTATAACCGTAGTAAAAAAGGCAAATGGTGATTTGAGAATATGCCTAGACCCCAAAGAATTAAATAATGCTATCAAACGCGAACACTTTAGATTGCCCACACTTGATGAAATCTTAAGTAAGTTATCTGGTGCCAAATACTTCAGCACACTGGATGCAAGTGCAGGGTTCTGGCAGGTAGCTTTAGATAATAGCAGTTCACTGTGTACTTTTAACACGCCATTTGGTAGGTACAAATTTCTAAGAATGCCCTATGGTATCTGCTCAGCCTCAGAAGTATTTCATAAAAAAATGGTCGAAAATTTCGATGATTTAGAAGGTGTATGTATGTATATAGACGATTTGTTGGTATATGGCAATACTAGGGCCCAGCACGATGAACGATTAAAGCAAGTTCTAGAACGATGTCGGAAAATTAATTTAAAACTAAACAAAGATAAATGTAAATTCGGGTTGGAAGAAATAAAATATCTAGGACATAGAATTTCTAAGAACGGATTATATCCTGAAGATTCACATCTTACAGCAATCACAAATATGCCAATACCTAAAAATAAAAAAGATGTTGAGAGACTGTTAGGCTTAGTAACATATGTAGGTTCATTTATACCTAACTTATCGGATAAAACATTGCCTCTAAGAGAATTACTTAGGAAAGAGACAGAATGGCACTGGGATGAAAGACATGAGAAATGTGTGCAGGATTTAAAGGCATGTCTAATAACACGGCCCGTGCTTCAGTATTACTGTTTGAAAACACCAATAGTACTGTCAGTGGACGCCAGCAAAACAGGATTAGGTGCGTGTTTAATGCAAAATAATTTACCAGTGTGTTACGCCTCGAAATCGTTAACTACTACGGAGCAAAGATACGCACAAATAGAAAAGGAGTTATACGCCTGTCTGTTTGCCTGCGAACGTTTTAATCCTTACATATATGGTCGCGAGGATGTTACCATTGAAACGGATCACAAACCTCTAATAAGCATATTTAAAAAGCCAATTGTAGATGCACCCTTACGCTTACAAAAAATGTTGCTGCGATTACAACGCTATTCGTTTAGATTAATATACAAGCCAGGCAAACATCTATACATAGCAGATGCATTATCTCGTGCCTATGAGCCGTGCGCGGTGATGAGTCAGTCGGCCGCCGCACGCGGCGATGGTACGAGCTCGAGTCGCGAGCTTGATGAAGTATGCGCAGTGGTCCAGCACGCGGCCCGCGTTACGTCACAATATATCTCGGATGAGCAATTTATAAACATTCAAAAATATACGGAAATTGATGATGAACTTGTTCAGTTAAAAAAGTATATATTGCATGGCTGGCCCATAGAAAACAACAAGGTAGTTGAGGTAGTTAGACCTTATTGTACATATAAAGAAAGTCTTTCAACAGCTTACGGTTTAATCTGGAAGGACGACCGGGTCGTTATTCCAAGGTCGTTGCGGAAAGAAATGCTAAATAAAATACATTTAGGACATATGGGTTTAGACAAATGTAAGCTAAGAGCTAGGGAATCAGTGTTCTGGCCGCATATCAATAAAGATTTAATTAATCTCATATCAAATTGTGACGTGTGCCTGTCGCATAGAAAAAATAATCAAAAGGAAGAATTACAGTCGCATGAAATTCCCGATAGGCCTTGGGCTAAGGTAGGCGTTGACTTATTTCAACTAAAAGGCCTGGATTATTTATTACTGGTAGATTATTACAGCAAATATTTTGAAATAGTTGAACTGCAGTCTACTACAGCTGAAACAGTCGTAAAGTCGTTGAAAAATATATTTAGTCGTCAGGGTATACCTAACATAGTAATGTCTGATTGTGGTCCTCAATTTTCATGTTTTAAATTTAAAGAATTTGCAAAAACTTGGCAGTTCCGTCACATAACCTCTTCTCCATATTATCCGCAGTCCAATGGACAGATTGAGCGGACCATACAAACAGTAAAAAATATTATGATTAAGAGTATTGAGGATGGTACCGACTACCGCCTTGCTTTGT
This sequence comes from Ostrinia nubilalis, assembly GCF_963855985.1. Classification (NCBI taxonomy): domain Eukaryota; kingdom Metazoa; phylum Arthropoda; class Insecta; order Lepidoptera; family Crambidae; genus Ostrinia; species Ostrinia nubilalis. The sequence continues at coordinate 7,819,876 of NC_087118.1, read as the reverse complement.
TGGAGTGCTTAAACACTCCATTGAGTACAGACTTGGCTTCTCCTGCAGAGTTACTACAAAGTAGGAAGTTACGCGGCATCATTCCACTCAGTAACAAGTTACTAAAACCTAAAATACAAAGAAATGTAAAAAATAATCTATTAAAACGACAATCTAACCAAAAGCTGTATTATGATAAAAGTTTTAGAAAATTGTCGAAGTTATCTGTTGGGCAAAAAGTTAAATTTCTAAATGTAATAAAAAATGTGTGGGTTTCAGGAACAATATCACGCATATTAGGCGATCGTTCATATGAAATAAAATATTCAAATGGACGCACTACTAAAAGAAACCGTAGACACATCCGTTTAGACACGCGGGATCAAGAGACCGCGATACAAAACAAAACATGTAACTTTGATTATGACGACATTGCAGTCACCTGTTCCTCCGAACCGCAACGTAATGCAGATAATAGAAATGTGCCTAATCAATATGTTACTCGTTTCGGCAGGACAGTGAGGCCACCGAATAAATTGGGATCCTGATGTGAAACAAGACTTCAATCTGCATCTGTGTAATTTAAACTAAACAGACAAATGTTTAATATTATAATTTCATAGACATTTTTAATTTTAATAATGTATTTAACTAATCTTAATATTTACAGTTCACACATTTGATAATCAAATGTCGTGAATAGTTTTGGTTATAATAAATATAATAAAATGCCTATTTCAATGTTTAATATTATAATTTCATAGAAATTTTTAATCTTCAATAATGTATTTAACTAATTTTAATATTTACACATTTGATAATTAAATATCGTGAATTGTATTGGTTATAATAAATATAAGAAAATGTCTATTTAAACTTAACATATAACGCACCATCTGATTTAATGTTAAAAGGATTTAATTAATATATTAATACTAAAATATTTATCCAACTTTATTAAAGGTGTGTAAAACTTGTTGAGGATTATGATGTGGTAATTTAAGTATGTTATAAAATTATCAAATATAGCTAATTGAATTTGTATACATACTGTAGGTTAAACTTAATTGTTTGAAAAATTGAGAAAAACTGTGTTTCATTGTACGTGCCTCACAAACGTTTACAGTATTTTGTCAATATGAATCAAATCCTGCCGTATCTTAATCCAATCTTTTTCTAATGAGTTACTTATCTTTCTATCCTTATTATTTTTTTATCAGCCAAAGTTTTTGTTTTGAAACAAATAAATACTTTCTTATTTCCATTAGAATCTTAGCCATGACTGTACTTGGAGCTAAGCTCCAGCCAAGGGGATCAAAAAGTTTGATCAGATGTATCAGATAAAATGTTACGTTTCATGATTGGTTTTGCAATTTGTGGTATATTCACATTGTATTTAAATCTGTCCTCAAATTCCATTCAATACCCAATGCTTGGACTATTCCATCAAGGTTCATGAAACTACTTTAGCACTAGCTGATCTTTTGTTGTCTTCTATTGTTGACTTCATAAACTCAACGCAGAACTAGGTAGTAAAAGGTATTTGACCGCATTTGCATGTGATGTTAAGTGAGATGCAGTATAAGATGGTAGATATCTACCTGTAAGTGCCTATAAGGTCTGCATTATAGTGTTCAGGAGAGAGCAGCAGGCAGCGACCTGTTCGCATTATAGTATTGATGTGTAACCTGGTGGATGGTCATATCAGATGTATTATTATCTGTAATTACATTTGTCACCAACCCCTACTCTTCCCGCGGGTGTCGTAAGAGGCGACTTAGGGACTACATACAGCAACAAGAACGGGCAGCAGCGCTCTCTGAAATACATCAATTTTTTTTAATCTGCGATCTCCAACCCGCCTGCCAAGCGTGGGGATTATGGCAAAACCCTCCACTATAGTGGAGGAGGCTCATAGCCCAGCAGTGGACTGTAAAGGGCTGTTGATGATGATAATGATTATCTGTAAGTTCTCATTAAATTATAGCATTATAGCTTCAATTGACCAGTCCGCTCCTGATAAAAGGTCTTTGATATAAAAATATTGTTCTATTATTTTATAGAAATCGGCACTTTTCGGTAATTCGGTCTCCAAATAATGCACTGGTAATTCGAATCATTTTTTGTCCCATAAATCTGAAGATCATCTTCATAATGTCATCTATGAAGCAAACACGTTTCATCTCTTTATAATATTTCTCGGGTCTTCTTGCAGCTGAGAACTGCTTGTGGGTTCACTTACAAGCAGTTCGTTATTCAGTGAAATATAAATCGAACCTTAACACGAAGCATCAAATACAATCGTGCGCGAGTTGTCTCCGTATTATTCCAGACGACCGCATGAAGTATACTGTCATTCTTGTTTCTTCTTCTTTTTCAGGTAGGTACCTTGTTTTATAAAAAAAATCTGTGTTCGTTAATCTTTTTCAGGTCTGATTTCTGCAACTTTCTTTCTAACTGAACGGACCTCTGTGTGGTTATTTTTTTGGGTTTTTTTTAATGGAAAGGAGGCAAACGAGCAGACAAATCACCTGATGGTAAGTGATTACCCACCGCCCATAGACACCCGCTCCTCGGTGAGTTACAGGTGCGTTGATATTCTTTAAGGTATTAGAGTCTCCTCTTGAAAGATTGTAGATCGTATTGGTCCGCAAATACTGCAAACGGCAGTTAATTCCTCGGTTTGGTGTCTGCAAATGGTGATTGTGGATTTTCTGTTTTAAATGGTAATTTTACAACATAAATCTATCTACCGTTACCGTAAAAAAAATGTCCTGAAGCAGTGGTAGGGTTTATACTGGGGAGTGTAAAACTATCAGTGCTTTATAAAAGTCTACTTGCAAAAATAAATGAGTAATATGAGTTTTATGCCCGTTTTCACCATTAATCCCAAATTTTTAAGTGACCCCTATAAAAAACAAAATTCCTGGTATGTATTACCATAGGGGTCACTTACAAATTAGGTATTGATGGTGAAAACGGGCATTAGTCCTTTTGATAGCTTGTCTCTCCCTAAAAATGCAATTTCCGAAAATTATAACATTGTTACGCAAAAATATTGTAACATTTTTATTTTGAATAAAGCTATAATTTTAAATACTACCATAAGTAATGTAATATTTCACAAGGTAAAAGTACGTTATCCTTTTTACGAATTTATTTAATTACGAATAGTTCGAGGAAAAACTACGTAAACCACACTTACACGTTGAATGCACGACTAAATCTGAACGCCAATAAATAGTTATCAGCAATAATACCAAACAGCAAGTATTCTTTAACATGTCAACAATGCAATATTCATAATTACAACAACAAGTGTTAAAATTTGTTTCGCGGAATAAGTACGCAACGCTCTTTTTTACGTTTTTCTCAAAACCTATTAAGTGTATTTTAAATATAAATACATAGGCCCCTCACAGACATTTTTAGCTATCATTTGATGTATAACACATATTTTTAATAATGGTAATACATTTTTAAAACAGTTTTTTTACGCTCCTGAAAAGTTGGCATTTTTCACTTGCGTACTTATTCCAGGAAGGGTGCGAATTGTTGCAATAAATGCCGTAAAGTGATAATTTTATGAAAATTTCAATGTCAGCTGATCAGTAAAATTGGTTTATTTGTCGGGAAGTGTTTTATAATCGCCGCTTTATTTCTTAGAATCGCGATAAAACAAAGCCGAAAGCCGTCAAGCCGGAACTGGGTGTTGAGGCAAGTTATGCTGGTTATCAGAAAAATATAAAAAAAAATATGTGTCATTTTGTCAAAATAATAGGCATTTAAAAAAAAAACAAAAAAATCTACTCCCGGTGACGGTCTTTTTACTCGTGTTGCCACAAATCTTCACTTTTTCCGATTTTTTTTTTGTTACTGGTAAATACGTGGGAACGAGTGAAACACTTTTTGGATCTGAGAGTACCTTTTTTCGGCTGAATTTAGGGTTCTTGAGGCATACGAAATAGGTCTTTCTAACCCGTCAGTTCCTACTTGTGACAGAATTGCCCCTAACCCGTTTTGTGACGCATCAACCGTTAAAATAATTTTAGCATTCATATTGAAATGAGTCAAAACTTCATCAGATGCTAAAATATTTTTAATTTTAATAAATGCTTCATCATGTTCGGCAGACCACACCCATTTAGTATCTTTTTTTAAAAGATCGTATAGTGGTGACAAAATACTTGATGCATTCCGAATAAAATTCCTATAATAATTAATTAACCCTAAAAACGATTGCAACTGACTTAAATCTTTAGGCCTAGGTGCTTCGACTATTGATTTTATTTTTTCAGGTGACTTTTTTATACCATTTTTGTCAATAACATGGCCTAGGTAAGTGACTTCATTTTTAAAAAACTCACATTTATCTTTCCGTAGGGTTAAACCTACATCGCTTATTATTTGTAACACCTTTTTCAGCCTTTCCATGTGGAGGGCCCTGGTTGGGCCTGTGATTAATACATCGTCTAAGAAACACAGTACCCCTTCCATGCCTAATATACTCTCCATTGCCCTTTGAAAAATAGCTGGCGCCGATGACAATCCAAACACTAATCTTTTGTACTTAAATAATCCTTTGTGTGTTTATACAGGTAATGTTTGCATCGTCAACTATCTCAAATTGATTGTAAGCAGAAGACATATCTATCTTAGAAAACTGCACCCCGCCATGTAATTTAGTAAATAATTCTTGTACTGTTGGTAATGGATAGTGTTCTAGTACAAGTTGTTTATTTATAGTTTGAGAGTAATCGGCGCAGAGACGGACTGAGCCGTCGTTTTTTAATACAGGAACGATAGGCGATGCAAACTCTGAATACTCAACTGGCTGAATTATACCTAATTTAATTAACCTATTTAATTCTTGGTCAATCTTATCTCGAAGCGAAAATGGTACCGGTCGTACCTTAAAAAAAACTGGCTTTGCTCCTTCTTTTAATTGTAACCTAATTTTGTATTTGTTAAAACATCCTATTCGATCGGAAAACACATCTGAATACTGAATAAGAAGAGCTTGTAATTCTTGATCATCTGATGATAAATTGCAAAAATTTATGGAAGTTAACTCGAGTCTGAACCGGGCAATAAAATCACGGCCTAGCAGCGGCGGCCCCCCGTTGTCAATGACGTACACGTCGAGATTTTTAGTCATCCCTGAGTACGTCACTGGCAACCACACAAAACTAAACTTTTTATCTCAGTTCCCGTATAGTTAATCAAATGTTTTTTACAGGGCAATAATGGAACATTGCTAAACAGATTTTGATAAGTTTTATTTGATATTACTGTAACTGATGAACCACTGTCAATCTCAAAGTTTAAGTTAATGCCATTTATGGAAACAGTCTGTGTCATTGGAGCCCCGTCATAAGAACGAATATTGAAAAACATACCGTCGTCCTCGCCCTCGCTCACCTCGCCTGACTCCACATAATTCACTTGTTTGCACATTTTACGCAGGTGCCCTTTGACATTGCATTTGTTACACTTGTAATTCGCAAATTTACATTCACTCGCTTTATGATTTTTCCTACCACACACTGAACACTGATTATTTGCACTGAAATTGCCGTTAGATTTCTGTTTGTTTCCAATCTTGAAGACCGAGTCGGCGCCGGTCCCCGCTGACGAGCTCGCTGCCGCTGCGCGTGCGCAGCGCACACTCTCCGCCAGGTCGACTGCCTCCCTCAAGGACAGCCTCTCGATGTCCATAGTGAAGAGCTTTTCTCGTTCCGGACCTTGCACCATCCCCATGACAAACTTATCCAATATCACTTCTTCGAGATTCTTGAAATTACAGTGCGCTGCTAGCCCTCTTACCCGGGCCGCCCACTGTGTGTGAGTTTCGCCGGACCGTTGCACCGCCATATAAAAATAGTGCCTTTCGACGAATCCACATCTCTTTGGAGTGAAGTGTTTATCTAGGACTTCTACAATTTCTTCATATTTCACTAAATCCAGCGACTTGGGCAAAACTAGGTTGGCCGCAAGTTGCTAGGAATTCTCTGTGAGTGCACTAAGTAAAATCGCCCGCCTTTTCACTCCTCCTTTGTCCACTGTATCATCTATACCATTTGCTATGAACCACTGCTGTAGCCGGCTTCTATAAGTGATCCAATCTTGTTGCTGATGGTCAAAATTGGTCAAAATTCCAAAAGTCGTAGACGAAGTCATTTTTCTTTTAAAATGTGGGTAATCCGATGTCGCCACTGGTAAATACGTGGGAACGAGTGAAACACCGGGCTGCTCGTAATGCACTGAGTGTATTCGGCGTACGTTCGTGTGGTGTCGTAGCACGCACATAGGTATAACTATACACTAGTTATGTAACCCTGAATAATGCTTCTCTAAATTGTTATCAAAATTACAGAACCAGCTGCTCCAGCTTGGATGAAAAAAATACATTATTCCCAATAAAAATTTTGCCTAGTTTAAACTGACTGTACTGAAAAAAAATTGTACTACGCGAGTGTGGCAAGTGACGTCATAATTTGGCGCATTTAGTAAGGATTCCAAAATGGTATAACACTTGGTAAATTCTTGCTGTAATTGTCGACAATTTTTGTTTTTTTGGAAATAATCCCGTTTTTAACTTTATCTACCTTGGTAAAAAAAATATTATTCTAATGTGCCCAAAATTCAAGTTTCTGTGACCGACTACCGTACAGTCAGTCACAGAAACTTTTGTCACCATGACAGTAATTAGTAGTTTACATACTGTGACAAAAGTCACCCGTGCGCGCGCGCCTTTACTACCTGCTCTGCCTGCACTTGTACTTGGTAACAGGGATAATAAGGATATGAAGTTTCGGTTATGGATACGGTTACGGATATTAGAATAATATTATACCGGTTTCGGTTACGGTCACGGATATGTAAAAAATACTACTGATCTATGGGGAATCTCTGTGAAGGTAGTCAAGCATATTATCCACATCATTGCCCCACAGTTGGCGATTATATTTAAAAACTGTGTGGATAAGGGGGTCTTCCCGGACCTTATGAAGCATAGCAAAGTTCTGCCGCTCTTTAAGTCTGGCAGCAGGCTCGACCCTGGTAATTTTAGGCCAATTTCAATCTTACCAGCTTTAAGTAAAATTTTTGAGAAAATTATACAAGAACAGCTTACGATCTATTTCACTTTAAATAAACTTTTTCATAGTGAACAGTATGGTTTTACTAAGGGTCGTTCCACTACCGACGCTGGTGCTACTCTCCTCAAACATATTTTTGGGGCTTGGGAGGATTCTCAGAATGCCTTAGGGGTGTTTTGCGACCTATCAAAGGCTTTCGATTGTGTTGAACATCAAACGCTAATTCGAAAACTAGAATATTACGGAGTCAGGGATTCAGCACTTTCATTAATTCTATCGTATCTCAGTGGCAGGATTCAAAGAGTAGATATAAACGGAACTATTTCATGTGGGTCACCCGTAAAAATGGGAGTTCCTCAAGGGTCCATTCTGGGTCCATTATTATTTCTCATCTATATAAATGATCTTCCATCATTTGTAAAGAACTCCTGTGAAATCGTATTATTTGCCGACGACACATCTTTGATTTTTAATATTAATAGAAACAAGGCTAACTTTGACGATGTAAATGATGCACTATCAAGAGTTCTAAGTTGGTTCACCGCAAACAATCTGCAGCTCAATGCTAAAAAAACAAAATGTATTAAATTCACTCTGCCCAACGTAAAATCTGTTGATACCCAAATAATATTTAATAATGATACAATTGAGCTTGTGGATACGACGATATTTTTGGGACTTACACTGGACTCTAAACTTCAGTGGGGACCCCATATAACAGCTCTAGCAAGTAGGCTTAGCTCAGCTGCTTTTGCAATTAAGAAAATAAGATCTCTAACTGATATTCCAACAGCTCGCTTAGTTTACTTTAGTTACTTTCATAGCCTGCTATCATATGAAATCTTGCTATGGGGAAAGGCAGCTGATTTTAAAACTATATTCATCCTACAAAAAAGAGCTATTAGGTCCATTTATCAATTGAAACCAAGAGCATCCCTCAGGGAGAAGTTTAAAGAAATTGGTATTCTCACGGCCGCCTCACAATACAACTTAAATTGTATTATATTTGTTCACCAAAATATAAATAAATACTTGAAAAATAGCGACGTTCACAACTTTAACACGAGAAACAAAAATAAATTAGCTATACCTAATCTTAGACTTCAAAAAGTATATGGTACTTTTATGGGACAGAGTATTCACTATTATAACAAAGTTCCTGAAGACTATAAAAAACTACCCATTAATAAATTTAAAAGTATAGTTAAAGAACACTTACTAAAAAAAGCTTATTACACTACAAATGATTACCTTAATGATAAATTACCTTGGAAATAAGTCTCTCAGGCTCTCACAATGTACCTAATTAATTGTATAGATACATTAGTTGCCATCTCTTTCTATTATATTATGGTGCCTTGCTTTTCTGTCTGGAGTTTTCATACCTTGTCTACTAAATAGTTTTATATCTGGCACTTAGTCAGAAGGGTATCTTGGACTTGTCATGCTCACTAAAATGTCTTTGGGGTAGTGGCGTGTGAGGCGGGTCGCTACATTCCCTACAATATGGTCGAGTGAAGCGATGGCTGGTTCACACGTCATGTCTGTGAACAGGCGCTGCCTTCGGGGACTGGTCAAGACAAGATATACCTACCTTAAATTTTTTAACATAACAATTAACAATCAACTTAGTGGCACGGCACTAAATATAAGTATATACAATTTATTTAAAACTACCACACGGTTTTGTTATGGTGCCTTGCTTTTCTCTCTAGAGTTTTCTTGCCTGTCTCCTAAATAGTTTTATATCTGGCACTTAGCCAGAAGGATATCTTAGACTTGTCATGCTCACTAAAATGTCTCTGGGGTAGTGGCGTGTGAGGCGGGTCGTTACATTCCCTATAATATGGTCGAGTGAAGCGATGGCTGGTTCATACGTCATGTCTGTGAACAGGCGCTGCCTTCGGGGACTGGTCAAGGAAAGATATACCTGACATAAAATATATGTATCAAAACGCAACAATTAACCTAGAAATTAGCACGGCACTAAAGAAATATATTCAAAACTGCCACGCGGTCTCGTGCTAGATGGGCGTCTTAAAGGCCACCTTCTATCAACGGGAGCGCGTGGTAAGTAACTTGCTTCTGAATGTATGTAACTTCCTACTTTTTTATATTTTTAAACCGGCAGACAGTGGTGACTGAGTTTGTTGCGGCGCTTCTTCTCAGCACTTGCCAAATGTTTGTCTCGAAGCGCTGGTAGGGCAAAAAAAGAATGAGACATGTATAGGCTCCTTAAGAGCATTTGACGATTTGCAAGAACTAATTTAATTAGTCTAAACAAATAAAGATAATTTTGATTTGATTGATTTGATTTGATATGAAATCATTTCAGATTATCCGAAAGTTTCGGATAATTTCGGTTACGGAATTATTAGAATTCGACAGGGTCTCTCACGATTTGCTTATTCAAAAACTTGAGGTGTATGGATTTGCTGGTGCACTTCTCAATTGGCTAAAATCATATTAAAGTAACAGATCATCAGACCACACGCCAGTTGTAATAACCCTAAAAAAAGATGCCAAGATGGCGCAGGGACAGTGCAGACTTCACAGTCTCAAAACAAACTGGTCACTATTCCGCAACCTAGTATCCTCCACGATCAACATGGGATTGCCGCTTAAAACAGATGAAGACATCACGATTGCTGTGGAACACTTTAATAACTGTGCCCAGACAGCGGCATGGGAAGCGACTCCTGAACAACGGGATCGCACTCCAAACTCTTGCCCTCAAACCATAAGAGATACGATCGCTGAGAAACGCACTGCCAGAAAGACCTGGCAGCAGACGAGATATCCCGAAGATAAGAAAAGGCTAAATTATATTACCTCAAAACTGAACCGGATACTCCTAGAATATAAAAACTCAGGCGTTGAAAAATACCTTATAAATCTAGATGCTACGCGGGCAACGGATTATTCTCTTTGGAAAGCCACCAAGAAATTAAAACAACCCAAGCTATACTCACCTCCTATACGAAGGTCAGACAACTCATGGGCCAATAGTGACATAGAGAAGGCTAAAACATTTGCTTCACACCTGAGGGAGGTTTTCAAGCCAAATGACATCGAGGGTACTTTGGACACAGTTGATGAGATTTCTAGAGCGTTGGATACAACTTACCAGCTGGACCCACCCTTGGATGGATTTACCAGGGCTGAGGTACGTGATGCTATATTAAAATTAAATCAACATAAAGCACCTGGCTACGATCTAATAACGGCTAAGGTTTTAAGAGAGCTACCTAAGGAGGGCACCGTCGTATTAACGCAGATATACAATGCAATATTGCGTAGAAATTACGTTCCACCCCAGTGGAAGATCGCCAATATTATTATGATCCTGAAGCCAGGAAAGAGTGCTGAGGAGCCGAAATCTTATCGCCCAATAAGTCTTCTGCCGATAACCTCAAAGGTGCTGGAGAAACTGTTCCTAAGCAGATTAAACCCAATACTCAAGGAAAGGAAGCTCATCCCAAACCATCAATTTGGATTTCGGCATGGTCATGGCACAGTGGAGCAGATTCATAGACTTGTTGGTGGCATATACAACTGCTTTGAAAATAAGGAGTACTGCTCTGCAGCATTTTTGGATATATCTCAGGCGTTTGACCGGGTCTGGCATGGGGGCCTCCTGTATAAGATTAAGGAAAATCTACCAATAAACTTCTTTCTGTTTTTACAATCTTACTTACATGAGCGCCGCTTTTTTGTGAGCTATGGTGAATATGCCTCGGATCTTCAGGAGATCTGTGCTGGCGTCCCTCAGGGCAGTGTATTGGGTCCAACATTATACCTACTGTTTACGTCTGACCTGCCAGTGACAGAGGGTGCAAAGGTGGGTACCTTTGCTGATGATACGGCTATTCTCGCCGTTGACAAAGTGGCGATTAAAGCTTCTGATCTTCTGCAAATAAGCCTGGACAGCATCTCAACTTGGCTTAAGAAATGGCGAATTCGAGCAAATGAAACTAAGTCGGTCCATGTCACCTATACGCTGAGGAAAGAGACTTGCCCACCTGTTACCTTAAATAATGTTATAGTACCACAGGCCGAGGAAGCTAAATATCTTGGACTGTACTTGGATAGACGACTTACATGGAAAAAACATATACAGGGTGGAAACGTTAAGTGATCTCACTCGATTATTTCTAAACTATACAAGATAACGAAAAATTGATTACTGATTCTGAAAGTGCTTTACAAGCTCTTTCAAACGGTACCAATAATAGGTTACAGAATAAACTGGATCAATCCGAAAATTCAATGTTTCCAGCTTCCATACATTTAGTAAAACCACATAATATTAAAAACTATACAAGATATCCAAAAACTGGTAACTGATCCTAAAAGTGCTTCACGAGCTCTATCCAACGGTACCAATAATAAGTTAAAAAAAAATGGATCTATCCGAAAATCCAATGTTTCCAGCTTCCATACATTTAGTACTGCCACAGTCATGGCACGCATGTCTTGATAATATTATAGCAAGTAAAGCCTAAAACCAATGTCTTCCATGAATAATTTTAACCCTAGATAGCTAACGTTCGTCAAAATGACGACCACGTAACAAATATCATCCTGTATCTTTCTAATTATTGTGCGTACGGTTTTGTGCTTTCGCGCCAACTTAGTGACCGCTAGACTGCGCCGTGTGATGGTCGTGTTTAGCCGGTAAGTAATTTTGTTTACGAGATATTGGGTGCATGCTCGTCATTTTGACGAATAGTTAGCTTTTATGTAACTTTTGTTTCTTTGTTATGTTTTATGCTGTGCTTTGATTTTGCTTTTATTTCTTTTAGTTATTACATAAATTGTGAAAAATGGCTACGAGGTCGATTATCACTGACGAAGAAATAATCGGGCATTAGAAAATGATTATTGTGGTGAGGATTGTTCTTCTGGAAGTGAAAATGAAGACGACTAATTGGTCGACGACGTGCAGAGTGATATTCACGATGAACCTTCTGACAATGATGAAGAACATGAAAGATCACCTTCAGAAGTTCTTCCAGTTGGCGAGTCTCATGAAGATTCTACTTTATCAGAGTCTAACCTTATTTTAAACTTGACTCAAGCTAACATTCGAGGCAAAAATCGTCATGTGTGGTCAGCATGGCCTTTAGTTATGGCCATGCTTCTTCTCGAACCTCTGCAATAAATACCTATCGTCCGCACGACTAGAGGGCCAGGTCGTTCACTCAAAAATATTACAAGCCCTTTAGATATATTCCGTTCCTTTATAACTGATGAAATTTGTGAGGAAATTTTGAAAAGAGCGCGGTGAAGGTCAAGTTGCAACCCCATCAGGTTCCAGAACTGAACTTCCAGAAGTTCTCTGACAGCTGAAAATATCACTGTAAGGAAAAGAAAAAGCTGCAGTTTGTGTTCCTATAAAAAAGGCGTATGACAAAGAACCAATGTAACAGTTGCAAAGCTCCTATTTTTGGGGAGCATTCGGTTGACTTTTGTCCAACTTGCGCCAAAAAAATTTAAGTCATTATTGTCATTTATTACTAATCTTGATATGTGTTCTTGAAACTAACCCAAAAAAATTTTTTTTTCTACTTAAAAGTTCCTAATTTAGTCTTTGTAAGTTTAAGTGCCTCATTATTATAGGTGTCATTTAAAATTAGTGATTTATAAGATTAAAAGTTTAGTAAATGTTATTTTTCAAATAATTATTTTTAATTTATACCCTAAAGTTAAAATAAAACAATAAAACAAATTAAAATATAAACCCATTTTAATAAAATAAGCAAATAAAATATACTCGTCAAAAAGTCGAATGGTTAGCTTTTCATGGTAGTCTATGAACGTTAGCTATCTAGGGTTAAATTAGAATGCAATTTACGAGTTAATTTTAAGTGTTTATTATTTAAAATAAAAAAAAATTAACACTACTAATATTGGGTGGCTGGCATACATTTAGTATGGAAGCTGGAAACATTGAATTTTCGGATAGATCTAGTTAATTATGTAACCTATTACTGATATCGTTTGAAAGAGCTCGTGAAGCACTTTCAGGATCAGTAATCAGTTTTTCGATATCTTGTATAGTTTAGAATTAAGCGCGTGAGATCACTTATCGTTTCCACCCTGTATTCACTAAGCGCAAAGCACTCGGCGTACAACTCAGAAAGTACTACTGGCTGCTAAACAGAAATTCAAAGTTATCTCTAGAAAACAAACTTCTCATATACAGGGTGTCCCGTAATGTAACGTCAAGCCGGAACTGGGTGTTGAGGCAAGTTGTGCTGGTTATCAGAAAAATATAAAAAAAAATCTATGTGCCATATTTTCAAAATAATAGGCATTTAAAAAAAAATCTAAAAATTCTACTCCAGGTGACGGTCTTTTTACTCGTGTTGCCACAAATCTTCACTTTTTCCAAATTTTTTTTTTGTTATGTTGCCCTGAATAATGCTTCTCTAAATTGTTATCAAAATTACAAAACCAGCTGCTCCAGCTTGGATGAAAAAAATATATTATTCCCAAAAAAAATTTCAAAATAAAAATTTTGCCTAGTTTAAACTGACTGTACTGAAAAAAAATTGTACTACGCGAGTGTGGCAAGTGACGTCATAATTTGGCGCATTTAGTAAGGATTCCAAAATGGTATAACACTTGGTAAATTTTTGCTGTAATTGTCGACAATTTTTGGTTTTTTGGAAATAGTACCGTTTTTAACTTTATCTACCTTGGTTAAAAATTATTATTCTAATGTGCCCAAAATTCAAGTTTCTGTGACTGACTACCGTACAGTCAGTCACAGAAACTTTTGTCACCATGACAGTAATAAAATTAGTAGTTGACATACTGTGACAAAAGTCACCCGTGCGCGCGCGCCTTTACTACCTGCTCTGCCTGCATTTGTCAAGTACATGTAACAGGGATAATAAGGATATGAAGTTTCGGTTATGGATACGGTTACGGATATTAGAATAATATTATACCGGTTTCGGTTACGGTCACGGATATGAAATCATTTCGAAAGTTTCGGATAATTTCGGTTACGGAAATATTAGAATTTCAAAAATGTAGGTATAATACAAATAGCAAGATGCTGCGTGAGCGTGACCCACATAGCTACTTTATGTACCAACTAAGACGACACCTATGTATGATAAAGGTAAAACAGGCTGGCATATTAGATGGTGCCAGCGAATGCCAGACAAGTTGGTAACAAATATTAAGATTTAAGGTACAATTCCAAGACGGGCCGCAGACCGCAAACTGCAACCGCAAGTTTGCAGTTTGGAATTGTACCCTTAGACTCCGCCTTTATCCGAAACTATCCGTAACTTTTAAATCAGTTTCGGTTACGGTTATGGATATTTTTTTATTTCGGATATCCGATGGTTTCGGTTACGGTTACGGATATCCATAACATCCCTGCTTGGTAAGATGGCCCTCTACGTTCCGCTCATACCTTTTAAAATGGCTTCTCCACCTCACTTGAGCCAGAAACTTGAATTTTGGGCACATTAGAATAATAATTTTTAACCAAGGCAGATAAAGTTAAAAACGGGATTATTTCCAAAAAAAAACAAAAATTGTCGACAATTACAGCAAGAATTTACCAAGTGTTAGGCCTCAGCCTCGAACTTAGCGGGCAGCGGGGTGGCGGCGGCGGCGCGGGAGCGGGGCGGGCAACGCAGACCCGTTCTCGAAACCAGCGGGCAGCTCGCGCGGCGCTTTAGCGGCGAAATGTTGTGTTCGGGGTTGTGTTGTCGAGATATTTGTTTTTATTCGCGAACGAAATGTCTGAACAACGGCGACAATTTTATTTCGATTCAAATTTATTCCTTACGCTCGATTTATTGTGGGCAAAAGAAGGAGTGCGCTGCCCGCTCGTTGCCCGCTCCCTCGCCGCTGCCCGCTCGTTGCCTGCGCCGGCGCCGCTGCCGCGCCGCTGTTTTCGAGAACCGGTCTATTTGATTTTACGCATAAGATCCTGCCGCTCCCGCCCCGCCGCCGCTCCCGCGCCGCTGCCCGCTAAGTTCGAGGCTGAGGCCTTATACCATTTTGGAATTCTTACTAAATGCACCAAAATTATGACGTCACTTACCACACTCGCGTAGTACAATTTTTTTCAATACAGTCAGTTTAAACTAGGCAAAATTTTTATTTTGAAAATTTTTTTGGGAATAATGTATTTTTTTCATCCAAGCTGGAGCAGCTGGTTTTGTAATTTTGATAACAATTTAGAGAAGCATTATTCAGGGTTACATAACAAAAAAAAAAATTGGAAAAAGTGAAGATTTGTGGCAACACGAGTAAAAGGACCGTCACCTGGAGTAGAATTTTTCGATTTTTTTTAAATGCCTATTATTTTTAAAATATGCCACATAGATTTTTTTTTATATTTTTCTGATAACCAGCACAACTTGCCTCAACACCTAGTTCCGGCTTGACGTTACATTACGGGACACCCTGTATAAGTGCATTATGAAGCCGACTTGGACCTATGGTATCCAGCTGTGGGGCACTGCAGCAAATTCCAACCTAGAGATATTGCAAAGATTTCAATCGAAGCTTCTGAGAATTATAACTGGCTCGCCCTGGTACATAACCAATGAGAGGTTACACCATGACTTAGGAATTCCCACAGTAAAGGAAGAGATATTAAAAGTTATGCCTAAATACAGAGACCGTATTCTAAACCACGTAAACGAGCTTGCAGTGGAGCTGATGAAACCGAGAGTGGTATTCTCAAGACTGAAAAGAAGAATGCCTCTAGATTTGTGTCAATAATACCTAATACGGCAAATTTCAAGCAAGACAGGGACATGTGCGAATCTGTCCTTCTATATTGACGTGGCCTTGTCACTGGACCTGGACCACAAAAGATGACTTTTTATTACACATATTGCTAAATGTCCATAAAGGAGACAGATTGCATTATTTTATATAAATAAAAAAAAAAGTAACAGATCATTCTACGTGGTTGCTGATGGATACAGGTCTAACTCCTATAAAATATCTTCAGGTGTACCACAAGGTTCACACCTAGGGCCAATTCTTTTCAACATATTTATCAATGATCTTCCACATTGTTTTATCCACTCCATCCCATACATGTTTGCTGACGATCTCAAAATTGCTCGAGTGGTTCACGATCAATATAATAAATTTAAAGGTATAGTTAAAGATCACATGCTTAAAAAAGCCTATTATACAACTCGAGATTTTCTTAATGATAAGTCATCCTGGGAGTAGGATTATGGTGCTCTCATGCTCGCACTAAAAATAATTAAAATGAAAAGTAATATTGTATAAACTAATAATAATTTCTCAAATGTTATAATGTCATGCTTCTCAATCTGGACTGTTACTTAGCTTTATTATTAGTTTTTTTTAAAGAGATAACTTGGCATTGTCATTCTCACTAAAATGTCTCTGGGGTGGTGGCGTAGTGAGGCGGGTCGTTACATTCCCTCTAATATGGTCGAGTGAAGCGATGGCTGGTTCACTCGTCATGTCTGTGAACAGGCGCTGCTTTCGGGGACTGGTCAATCCAAGTTATTCAAATTTATGTATGCGAGTCATTTCTACTAGTACCTTAATATGTAAGTCTAGATATCAGCACGTCACTACCTTGTTTAATATACCACGCAATCTTGTATACCCATTCTTATGATACACCATACAAGAATGCATGGTAAATTCAGTGAACTGCTCCTGAATCGAATGTACCTACTACTACTATTTCTATTTATTTATATTAACCGGCAGACAGTGGTGACTGAGTTTGTTGCGGCGCTTCTTCTCAGCACTTGCCAAATGTTGGTCTCGAAGCGCTGGTAGGGTAAAAAGATTATGAGACATGTAGAGGCTCCTTAAGAGCATATGACGATTTGTAAGAACTATTTATTAGTCTAAACAAATAAAGAAATTTTGACTTTGACTTTGACTTTGAAACTGACGCACTGCTTCTTCAAAGTGATATTGACAGACTTGTAGAATGGTGCTCATTAAACAATATGAATCTTAACGTCAAGAAATGTTGCCAGATTACTTTTACGCGTAAATTGAACCCGGTTGCCAATAACTATCATATAAATGGTTCTATTCTAGACATAGTTAATGTTATTAGGGATCTTGGGGTACTCATAGATCAGAAACTTACTTTTATCCCACATATTGACAACATCATTAAGAAAGCTTTTAAAGCTCTTGGTTTTGTTATAAGAAACGCTAAGTCGTTTCACAAGCCCAAAACAAAAATTACTTTGTACAACTGTCTAGTGCGTAGTGTCCTTGAATATTGCTCGGTGGTATGGCGACCCCACTATGCGACTCACAGCTTGCGTCTTGAACGTGTTCAAAAGAGATTTTTGAACCACCTGGCTTTCTCGGCAAAAATAACAAAAAAGATTTCTAGTTATACAAAGCGTCTTGCTCACTTTAAAATAAAATCCCTAGAAGCACGTAGATCTATCTACCCATGATTTAACTTTTTTGTTCAGAATTTTAAACTGTAAGGTTGATAGCCCCAATCTACTTTCTAAATTTAAACTTAAAATCCCTCACAGATACCCAAGGTACCATATGAAACTGCTATGCCCTCCTTACCCTAAAACTGTATCAGGATCCAACTCCCCTGTTTCAAGACTGTGTAAGTCATATAATAATCTCAGCGCTGATGTTAATTTGTTTCGCACAAATATTTCTAAATTCCGTCGTCAGATTAACCAAATAACCTAACTTAATTAATTATCTAACTGTTGTCTATCTTGGCACTCACTAGCCGCCTTGTGGTTGCTCGTTGCTTTGCAATTCAGTTTTTAGACTAAGTACTTAACTTTCTTTGAATGGTTTGGAGTAGGTATGTATTGGGCATTCTAATTCACTTTTTTCTTCACCATTCGCTCTCTTCGATCGCTCATTCGAAAAAAGTGAATTAGTCATGCCCAATACATACCAAACGATTGTAATAATCAGAAAACATGTCCATGATTGCTTGAACTACAATGCATGGATTCTGCGCACCTTATTATACTTACCAGAGCTAATGAACTTCTTTAAACTGAACTATTTAAATGTTTTAACGCGATGAATATTGTCATTATAATTAAGCTATTGCAGCACAGTGGACCTTTTAATTAGATAAATGAAGTTCCTGAAGCAAAAAGTAGTAGTAGTAGTAGTGTATGACACACCTCTCCTTAGTACCAACCTAATGCAAGGCATATACTTATAAGTTAGCTGTAAGTCATTTTAGAGGAGTATTAAACCGATCGTCGACCAAGTAACATCTTTTCATTCCATCTCCTTGGTCCCCACATTACATGGCGACCCTGCCAGTGCTGCCTTAGGGCAGTGCTGTGCACATAATTATTATAATGTGAAATGTGATAGTGAAAAATGGACTAACAATTTTAAAGTCGAACAATTAATTTGAAATGATGCGGTAAATAATATCTACGAAAAATAAATCAAGTGCGTTGGAGGAGACATTTGGATGGCAGCCGGGCGATGATGGTGCTCAAGGTTTTTGAAAATGAAGCTGAATTAATGGAATAATGGCGAGTTATGCTGGATGCCGGGCGATGGTAGGAGTCCGATGTCGATGATGTTTGTTGCTGGGCGCTGGGTGTTGTTGGAGCCGTGACGATTGTGGTTCCCGCCGGGAGTGTCATGCGTGTCAATGGATAAGGAGAAGACGCAGTTTCGAAAAAATGGAGAAGACACGGCAATCCCATAGTATATATTTTTTTCTTTTTCCCTTAATGGAATTTTATTAATTTAACTTTTACGTGGCCACGCTAAGTTACCTAGTATGTACGCTAGATTATTATATTACGGTAAATGAGAACGGACGGATCAATTCTATTTTCATTATTATGCTATATTATTACTTAAAGTTTGGTAAATACAAACAACGTAAATTTTTTTTTGGCTGGAATTAACTAATTTTATCAACATTGATTGCTGCTCAACGACAGTAAAATTACTCAAATTTTATTTTAAAGGTAAGTGATATGATTAATTATTCATTCCATTACTCCATTAATCCTATAAATAACTTTACATACTGTGATTATTGCATTTTGAAGTAGCTCTACACGTCAGGAATAGCGATAGGTTAAAATTGCTGATTGGATAAAATGTTATTTTTAGATGCCTGTACGAATATTATGATGTTTTAAACAAAGTTCTAGATTTTTTACTTCTTTAAAAATAATTATTTTGGCAAAGTAATTTACAAATTATTGTATTGCGAAAATAAGCTTTTACTTCTCATTTGCATCTTTACAATCAATGTTATTTTGTTAATAAACATTATTCATGATTTTACCCCATTAATAATAATAACATACGACAATTCGTAAAATTATTTAAAACAGTTACCAACTAGTAGAGAAAATTATTTTATTTATTCATTTGAATTATGCTTTATTCACAAAAAAACAGTTATAGTTAGTTTGTTTTCATAATGATTCCAAAAGTTACATTGAAATAGAAGTAAAGTCCATTGGCTATTTATTAAAGTATGATGCATTTATTAACTTGATGAAATATGAATTGTTCATAATATTGAAATTATTTAATTCATTTTAATCTATCCTTAGTACACGTTACATGTAGTACACACTTACAAAATAATTATTTTATGTGGTTAAATTTGTGAACATTTCGTGGGTTCAAATCCCGCCTGAGGCAATTAGTTTTTTTTTTCTCTCAAAGATTTAGGTTAATTTCTCATTTATTTCTTTAACACATTAGGTATTATTTGCACAGTTTGCATACAAAATACATGATGTTATATAAAACTTTTAATTTGGTTTTCTCAAATTTAAATGTAAAAAATGTATTGGCGTAAGTAATTAGGTACAATCGGATTTTCAATTTTTTAAGTAACAACTCTTTTTAGGCTTTCAATCATTCAAGATTGTAATATCCAATCATTTTTTTTGCATAATAATAATATTAAGTAAAACATCGTAATCAGTATGTCCGTATACATTTAAATTCTTAATAAAGTTTAAAGTTAAATCATATGATTTCTTATAACAATTTTATTGCGTTAAAATGTTGATAGTTTTATTATTACATCTATAGATTTTAAAAAATACATTGATTTGTAGAATTAATTGTAAATTACAATAGTTGAATTGCATAACTGGAATTCGTTGCCTGCTGCTGTCTTTCCCGAAAACTATAATCCGGGCCTTTTCAAGGCGAGAGTGAATAGGCACTTACAGGGCAGATATGTACCATCCTAGACCGCATCCCACTTAACATCAGGTGCGATTGTGGTCAAATACCTGCCTTGTTATGCATAAAAAAAAAATAATAATAATAATAATAATTTAAAACATCGTCTTACTTTTGCTAGATAGGTGATTGCATCATTATTGCATCGAACCATATTTGTCGACACGTGTTGTAGCATCAGCATTTTGCGAAATATGAAGCCCTTCTTTATAGAGAAACGAACACTAACACAAACAATGTTTATACCAGGAATCATTTTGCAAATTAGCTTAATCTAATCTTTGTTATTCAATATCATAACTATCTTATTTGGAATTCTTGTTACTACTCGTAGAATAATAGGATGCAGCAATCCGTTTAACTTGTTATTTTTCTCAACAGTGGGTTATCTAAAAATGTTTAATTTTCATTTTCAAGTTACATTAAAAAGCATTAGATACAAAAAAATGAGACATAGAGAGGTAGTTAAATAGCATGATGTGTCTAATAATTCACGGAATTGACTTTTTCTTATATGCGATGAGGAAACGTAGGAATAATATTGAGAGAGTTATTACTGGAATGGCTATAGGAATGTATTAAAATAGCTTTGCATCAATATAAGTTGCAGTAGCTACATTCCAAATAGTGATAGAACGGTGGTAGGTAAATAGCAGGTAGAAGTAGTTAAATGAGTCTGAAAATAATGATTGACAATTAGATGGTGATGATGAATATGTAAGATGTGGCAGATAATTTAGAAATAGGGAATACTTTAGCCATAATATTTTATTACACTTTTGGACTGATCACCCAAATGTCAACAAAATAATTATGCTAAAGAATTCGTTTTGATTGGTTTGATAGTTGGTGTTGGTTATGATAGTGGACATAGTTGAAATACGAGAATATTATGTTGAGATTGAATGTTTCAGAGTTTTGTTTATGTAGAGATAGGAAGAAAGGATAAGGTTGCCCTACCTCATAACTAGAGGCACAAACGGTGTCAAATCCTTCAGTTTAATCAGTGTAAACGAGATTTCTCTGTAAAAAACCGTTGGAGATCAATAGGATCTTAAAAGTGGACCCGTTTTATGACAATATAAAATAAGTATATAAATAAAATATAATAATGGTACAAGGTACAGTAATAGGGTGTCAGATCCTTCATTTGATCATGGTGTAGACGAGCTTCTCCCCGTGAAAATAGTTGGAGATCTTTTAAATAAATGTGATCTTAAAACGTGACCCCATTAAAAAAAAGGCTATGCATAGCAAGTGTTAATGACTAAAATGTCATAATATATTAATTAATAAAAGTCGACTATAAAATAAATATAAAATAGACTGTACCAATAAATGAGTATTGCATTAATGAAATGAAATAAATAAAAGGGACCGGCCGGCCCAATCAATTGTGACAAATGAAAAAATGATGATGTAAATAAATACTTAAAAGTACGTACTTACTTACAAATAATAAAATATGATTATGACGCGTCGTAGGTAATTCATAAAAAATACGAATACGCTATGAGAGTTGAAGTTGAAGAAGAAAAATGATGAATGATTTGGACAAAACGTAACGTAATGTTAATTAGGTCATAATATGAATTTTATGAGAATTAATTTTGGTGTTTGTGTTGGAAAAACCTTTTAAATAATTTCTGGAAGTGACCTTTTTAATTAAGACAGTAGATACTTGCTGCACTTGCATGTTTTGCTTTATGTTATGAACCTAATAGAGGATACCCACTGAATCACTATTCTATTGTGGAATGTAAATTTACTTATTGTGCATAGAACGAAAATCAGTATATTTAATAATTTATTTTAACTATTATGAGATTGAAAAATAAAAAACTAATTAGAAATTTGATTATTTTAATCTTAATGAATAAATTGATCCGTCTACCGTCAACAAAATGTATCTTGTTTAAATCTTTAGTTTTATAAATACAATAAGTGAGTAAGTGTATTATGCCTTCATTTATTAAGTACACTAATAACGTTTGATGAATATTTACGTGGTAGTCTGCCCAAATGTATGTGTAGGTATACTAAATTGCGGAAACATAAAAAATTGGTTTGTGTGTTATGGATATCTCTTCAAAATTTATATAAATGAATGAACTTTACACAACAATATTGATTTGTAATTCTGTGTGTAAATTAATGGCAACTATTGCTTACATAACTACGAATGCATTTATGTAGATGTGTCTATACTTAATTTTATTGGAATGAAATTGATTGGAGAAAATTGATTTTTATTGGAATGAACGAAATAAGTAAATTTATTATCTGTTCAAGAACATGATCTTTATAAAATAGTGTTACAATAGAGTGATTGTGTAAAAATTTTTCTAGATAAATATAAAAAAAAAAAACATGTTTTGATCTGAATTAAATATCAATGAAAATGTAATTTTGAAAATGAATATAGAATTTATTTATGATTGATTATTATTAAATGGTAAATTAATATAAAGTATTTCATAATTTCGGTCAAATAATAAAATTGTGTAATGTCATATTTTTATTTTCTGCATTTGTATGTATTAATGGTATTTTTTGTTATCATTTGGAATAATTGGAATATTCATAGATATTTGGATAGTCATTATTTTACATTGTATTTTACAAGTACCTAGTTGATTTAAAAATTTTACTCTTTACCAGTCGTTTTTTTGAATCAGGCCATATTTCAATACGATCTACAGATTTATGTTTTTTCTAATAGACATAATAATATGTACTTATTTAGATCTAGTTTTATTAAAAAAAAAACTTGTAACAAAATGTAAAGTGAAATATGTATTTTGAACAGTGTATTACTCCGATTTGTTCTATTTAATTGTATTAAATTCAAAATAAAAATGTATACTTAAAACAAACAATTGGAATCAATAACATAGTAATAATTTTCTAAATTTTTATTCTATTTGAAAAATGACAACACATTTTTTTTTTCTCAAAATTACGGGGGTGGTGTAGTGTATGACACACCTCTCCTTAGTACCAACCTAATGCAAGGCATATACTTATAAGTTAGCTGTAAGTCATTTTAGAGGAGTATTAAACCGATCGTCGACCAATTAACATCTTTTCATTCCATCTCCTTGGTCCCCACATTACAACTCGTTAAAATTAGAATGTGTTGGTCCTGTGTCATCAACTGTACCAAAACGTCATGGTAAACTATTACCTAACACGATACGCAGCCTTGTTTGTGGTCCATCCAATTGCGGAAAGACAAATTTAGTTATTAGCTTACTGTTACATCAGGATGGTCCGCGTTTTCGTAACCTTTACGTGTATTCTAAATCTTTGTATCAACCTAAATACATATTTTTAGAACACGTGTTAAATAGGGTTGCAGGCATATCTTATTACAAATATAATCATAACAGTGAAATATTGAGCCCGCATGAAGCTTTGCCTGACTCAATTATTATATTCGATGATGTTGCTTGTGAAAACCAAAATAACATCAGGGACTATTTTGCAATGGGTCGCCATAAAAATATTGATTGTTTTTATATTAATCAAACTTACACTAAAATACCCAAACAACTTGTGAGGGACAATTCCAATTTGATAATATTATTTAAGCAAGACGATATAAATTTGAAACATGTTTATGAAGAACATGTAGGATCTGATATGACATGGACTCAGTTCCGCGAAATGTGCTCTACTGTTTGGAGAAAACCTTACAGTTATGTCGTAATCAACAAAGACTGTGAACGAAATAAGGGATATTATAGAATGGCATTCGATACGTTCATAGTAGTCGACTAACAATGGTGGTGTAACATTCATAAATAGATGTTATATATTGGTAATTAATCAGTTTCATTTGGGATTTCATGCTGTGGAAACTTATTAATATGGACAGAAATTTAAAGGAACAAATTGTTAAATCAGCAAAAGCTGTAAAAAGGAAAGTTAAGATGATAAAAAATGCTAAAAGTGCTAATGACGTTGCTTTGGAAACGATGTTTAAGCCTATTGTTGATCCACTTAATCGATTGGCAAACAAACCTTGTGAAAAACAGAAAATAAACGAAGACGAAACTGACCAATATCATTCTATTAAAAGAGCTAAGTACAGTGAAAGCGAGTCATCGAACTCCCAAAGCGAAGATTTTGAAGAATCTGTAGATGAAGAAGAAAACTCGACAGATGACGTTTTTCGAACATCTGACAAAACCCTCACGACATCGCCACCTGAAGAGCATAACGTGAGCGAGAATTCATTTAAGTCCCTTCAGTCTTCTCCATCAAGTGTTGGAAACGCATCATTATCATGGTCCACGTCATCTGATGTGATGAAAGACGTGCCTTATGGCGTTAGAAATGAACGAGGGAAACTTATGCTTGGAAAATCACGTGTTTACGATGATGGTCGAACACTAAAAATCGGAAATCGAGTCATGGAAAACACTCAAGGTCTAAAGGAATTATTGTATAAAAAGATTCCAAATCTAGATATTGTTTCAAAGGATGATTTGGAAAACTATAAACTTTTACTTATAGATACTAATGCACATAGGCGAAATTGGGATGCATCCAAACCAGATGTCTATGACAGACAGCTTCACATCCCTATCGTTCAATCTCATTCGGTCCGCGCGCGCGTTCACTCTTCCATTCACTGTATCCCTCTCTCGCCTATCAGCCACCGAACCGGCTTGACGTGCCGACCGGCACGTTAACTCGCAATTTATTTCAATGTAATATTGTCCAAAGTACAATAAATTCTCAAACTCAAGAATGCATTTTATTAAGTAGTTCTGCGTGAACAACTATTTTACCCCAGGAGGGTACCAGCTGCGTTAGCGTTGGAGAATCCCTCACTGGACATCCATGCTCAGGACACAACACACCTGAGCGTGGATGCCCAGGCCGCCCCTCGTACTCTGGGGAGGGCAAAACCGCGCTCAACACCTGGGGCAAGAGCAAATTTACCATGGCACCCCCTGCCACGCTGACCGTGGACTTTTGCAATATCAGGGGCTTACACTCTAACCTCAATGCTGTTCACCACCACCTTGAGACAGCAAAGCCGGCCTTGCTTTTCTTAACCGAGACTCAGATATCGTCTCCTGCGGACACATCTTATCTCTCCTACCCTGGGTATAAACTGGAACATGCCTTTGTGCCTAGGGCCGGGGTGTACGTGTACGTAGGGGGCAATATCAGTTCTCGACGCCTCAGCCACCTCGAAAGCAGGGACCTCTCCATCCTATGGCTCCGCGTAGACAGCGATGACCACCCCCGCGTCTACGCCTGCCTCTATAGGTCCCATAGCGGTGATGCCGAAACTGACCGACTCATTGAGCACGTCCAAATGGCTGCAGAATCAGTGCAGCAGCAGATCCCCTCTGCAGAGATCGTGATACTTGGTGATTTCAACGCCCATCACACCGAATGGCTCGGATCGAGCAAAACCGACCATGCAGGGAGATCTGTTCACGACTTCGCCTTCGCATATGGCTTGACACAACTGGTTACTACGCCCACGCGAATCCCAGATGTAGAGAGCCAAGAACCTTCACTGTTGGACCTTCTGCTGACTTCCCATCCGGATGGCTATCAGCTATCCGTTGGCGCCCCTCTGGGCTCCTCGGACCATTGCCTTATCCGGAGTACGGTGCCACTCACGTGCTCGCCGCGACCACGAGTTGCATGCAGTCGCCGCGTGTGGCACTACAGGTCAGCAGACTGGGATGAGATGCGGTCCTTCTTCGCATCTTACCCCTGGAGGCAGGTTTGCTTCACGCAGGATGATCCCAGCGTCGTTGCTGATCTTGTTGCTGATGTGGTGCTGCAGGGTATGGAACTTTTCATACCGTCTTCTGTTGTTCCCATTGGTGGCAAATCTCAGCCTTGGTTTAGTCAATCCTGCAAAAAGGTTTTACGCCGGAAGCAGGAATCCTATCAAGCCTGGGCAAATGCAGTGAGGCTACGGGATGAAAACACCAGCGCATTAAAAAAGGAGTTTAACTTTGCCTCTAGGTCTTTTAAAAGAGTCATTGCAAGGGCGAAGTCGGAGCACATTGGTAGAATTGGTGGGAAGCTAGAGCGTCTTCCTTCTGGAACTCGTGCGTTCTGGTCTCTTGCCAAAGCTATCCAAGGAAATTTCTGCACGCCATCATTTCCACCCCTGCACATGGGAAACGGTTCGTTGGCCCACGATGCAAAGGAGAAAGCCGATCTTCTGGGCAAACTCTTTGCGTCCAACTCGACACTGGATGACGGGGGACATGAGCCACCGATTATACCAAGGTGTGAGAGCTGTATGCCGGATATCCGGTTCCACCAAAGCTCAGTACGCCTGGCTCTATTTTCCCTGGATATCCATTAGTCGAGTGGGCCCGATGGAATCCCTCCTATCGTGCTGAGGACGTGCGCTCCAGAGTTAGCACCGGTTTTAACGCGCCTTTTTCGGCTCTCCTACCTCTCTGGCATAGTCCCGACCTCATGGAGGACAGCTTTGGTGCACCCGATCCCTAAAAAAGGTGACCGCTCAAATCCGTCCAACTATAGGCCGATAGCAATCACCTCCTTGTTCTCGAAGATAATGGAATCCATTATCAACAGCCAGCTCCTTCGGTACCTAGAGGCCCACCAGTTGCTAAGTGACCGACAGTACGGTTTCCGTGGAGGTCGCTCGGCTGGTGATCTTCTGGTCTACTTGACACATTGTTGGGCACAGGCGATCGAGACTAAGGGGGAAGCATTGGCGGTCAGTTTGGACATGGCGAAGGCCTTCGATCGGGTTTGGCACAAAGCGCTTCTTTCGAAGCTCCCTTCCTATGGGCTTCCTGAGAAATTATGCGGATGGGTCGCCAGCTTTTTAGCAGACAGAAGCATTAAGGTCATTGTCGACAGCAAATGCTCAGACTCTATGCCTGTGAATGCTGGTGTCCCCCAAGTCTGTGTGCTATCGCCTACGCTCTTCCTTCTGCATATCAATGATATGCTGCAAATTAGCGGCATTCATTGCTATGCGGACGACAGCACGGTTGATGCCGCTTATACCGGCCGCGCAAATATCTCTCGGGAGAACGTCATTGAGAGCCGTAACAAACTTGTGTCCGAAATTGAAACCTCCTTGAAGGAGGTCTCAGACTGGGGTCGACGCAATTTGGTCCAATTTAACCCTACAAAGACACAAGTTTGCGCGTTCACCGCCAAAAAGTTGCCGTTTGTCGTATCCCGCTGTTTCGAGAGCACTCCCCTAACTGCCTCAGCCAATATCGGAATCCTTGGTGTCGACATATCGAGCGAAGTCCAGTTCCGTGGTCATTTAGAGGGTAAGGCTAAATTAGCCTCGAAGAAGCTTGGTGTGCTCAATAGATCGAGACGGTATTTCACTCCAGCCCATCGTCTGCAACTTTACAAGGCGCAGGTTCGGCCTCATATGGAATACTGTTCTCATCTTTGGGCAGGTGCGCCCCAGTACCAGCTTCTCCCTCTGGACCGCATTGAACGGAGAGCAGCTCGAATCGTTGACTGCCAGGACATTTCGGATCGGCTTGACCCCTTGGCGCTGCGTAGAGATGTATCCTCACTGTGCATATTCTATCGCATGTATCACGGGGAGTGCTCCGAAGAATTATCCGGACTTATTCCTGCCGCCACTTTTCGCCACCGATCTACCCGACAGCACTTCCACCCCCATCACTTAGATGGTTGGCAGTCCACAACAGTACGTTTCTCTAGAAACTTCCTGCCCCGTACAACCAAACTGTGGAATGGACTGTCGTCTGCGGTGTTTCCGGACGGATACGACCTGCAAGCTTTCAGGAGGAGAGCGTATCTTTACCTTAAAGGCCGGCAACGCACCTGTAACGCCCCTGGGTCTGCGGGTGTCTATGGGCGACGATAATCACTTACCATCAGGTGATCCGTCTGCTCGTTTGCCTCCTATCACATAAAAAAAAAAAAAAGTATAACTAGTAGGAAAAATATGTACGCTTAACATAGGAAAATTAGTGTCAGTTGAGACTTAATGTACTAAAAAGCGTGAATGCACTTTTATTCGAAGTTATATTTTTATTGTAAAAATAATTGGCTTTTAAAAACGGTATTATGTAGGAGTAAAGTAAGTGGATGTACTTTACTGGAATGAAAAACTTCCTACTTGTAATCTTACTTACTTAACCTTTCTTTTGTACCAAGTACAATGACATAATTTCAAGCTATTATGAATAACAATGTTTAATCTATTTAGAATTTAGAATAATTATAGTTTGGTTTTCGTTTGTCCTTAATAATTATATCCTATCTGCATTATCATAAGGTCAACTGGTTGACAGACTGCCCTATGGAATTAAGTCCGCCAATTGTAGTTTATCGAAACAATAATAATGATTAAATAAATAAATAAAATTAAATTGGTTCCGGCTTTTCGTATAAAGTAGACATTATTATGAAGTTTTATTTAAAAACGTCATAATATCTATTCTATCTATCTATAATATACAGGGTGGAACTCAAATTTTCTTCAAAATTTAAACGCACCCCCACTTTATATACATCAAATTGTGCGTAATATTTTTAGTAAACACCCTCGTGACGTTAGACACGCGAAAAATCGATTTTCGTGGAAATTTTCGACTTTTCAAATTTTTAATATTGACTTAGAATATTTTCATACAAAAATTTACAACTTTGGTATTTTTGGTCCGTTTTTCAAAATTTTTTCGCTTTAATAGACTCACCCCTTTCGGCTTAGCACTCCCCTGACGTTCGATTGATATCGTTCCATACTAAAACTTGCTTTTTTGGCGGATTTTAGGATTTCTGAAACGGTTTTTGGACGTCTTTTTCAAAATTTTTCAGGGCGACCCCAGGCGTTGACCGTCTTATTTTGTCCGTTTTGACGAGCCCTATCCGTGGACACCTCATTTGTTGCGATCCGACGCATACAAATCGAAAAATTTGGCCGCCCACCCACCCTTTGGTCATTTACTAGGTAAACTTTTTCGATTGGGCCAAAAATAAATTTTCGAGTTTACACCTGAATTGAGTCGTACTCCCACCGAGGGACTTTTTGGAGACATTTTGAGTTTAGCTTTAAGGATTTTTGACACAACTGCGTGGACTTTATACATTTTTATCGACAGGTAAACAATTTTACCGCTTAAATTCATTTATTTGACCGCTTGGCTGCGACGTTGCGACTACCGGCATCTGAAAATAAAACACGCACACAAATTAATAATTGACACACATAAAATTCGACTCACCGGTACCGCAACGATCGCCGCCCTGACTGTTAGTACCTGTAAAAAGGGAAATTTTATTATAGCAATTTTATTTTTACATTTTACTCTATATATAACTTATACAAACTTTTTTATTTTAACTTGCTTTCAAGCGGTCATACGGACCGTTGATTTTCTTCAATTTCAAGGCGTATACATAGAGACGCGTACCTCTGACCGACCACAGGATGGTTCTCGGTCTCAGGACCCCCGTCAAACGCCGGGATCCTTCACCCCGGACTTCGCCGGTGCGTAGAAGGTCACCGATAGTGATCTCACCATCGATCACAACCACCAACGTCCGGCGAAGCATAGGGGAGTTCGAGATCGGCTTCGGCGACTCCTCCTCAATCGAGCACAGACCGGTTGCCCCTCAGGCCGGGCCATCCAGGCCCAGGACTAAGCTGGCGCCCTCGCAGGGCACAAAGGCGGCAAAGAAGCCTTCCGTTCCCGCCGACAGCCCCGTTGCGGGCAAGCAGACCACCAGCTCGGACAGAGTTGCCCAGGCGAGGGCCGCCTTGGTAAAGGCTAAGACCAACCTGGGTGACGCGCGTAATCTCAGGACTGAGATTAAAGTCGAGGTCACCCGGTGTCTGGATAGACTTTACCAACTTATCAAGGACTCAGAGGCGGAGAGGAAAGAGGGGGGGAGTGGCGGGGATTCTGAGAGGGGAACGGGGGAGACAGGAAGAGAGGAAGTGGCGTGTGATAGGATTGAGTCTGATAGGATTATGGCAAAGATAGAGGAAAATAATAGACTATTGACAGAGAACAACAAGAAATTAGACGAGATCCGAACGGAAATGGAGAGGCAGACGGTTAAGCTGGACACGGCGGCCACCTACGCGAGTGTTGTGGCGGCTGCGCCGCCTCAGCACTCGGGTGGGAAGTCGCCAGTGACTAAGACACTTCACTCAGTCATAGTGTCCTCGGAGGACGTCTACGACACCGGGGACGCTGTGCTGAGTAAAGTGAGGAAGGCAGTAAATGCGAAGGAAGGATGGGTCAAGGTCGAGCGGATCCGGAAGGCTAAAGACCAAAAGATTATTATGAGCTGCGGATCCAAGGAGGAGAGAGCAAAAGTAAAGGCTAGGATAGAGAGTGCAGGCGATCGGCTCGTCGTCGAGGAGGTGAAGAACAAGGACCCGCTCCTGCTCCTTAAGGATGTTCTGTTGCTTAACAGCGACGAGGACATCCTTAAGGCAATCAGGACCCAAAACAAGGACTTGTTTCGCGACCTCGGCGACGGGGAGGACCGTCTGCAGATTAAATTCAAGAAGCGCGCCAGAAATCCGCACACTAACCATGTCGTGGTCGCTACTTCACCCGCCGTTTGGCGGAGGGCTATTGATGGCGGTTCCCTGCATGTGGACTTGCAGCAGGTCAGGGTCGAAGATCAGTCCCCATTGGTCCAGTGTACGAGGTGCCTTGGCTACGGCCATGGAAAACGCTTCTGCACTGAGACAGTTGACCTGTGCAGCCACTGCGGGGGCCCGCATCTCAAGACCGAGTGTGCGGACTTTCTGGCTGGTGTCAACGCCTCCTGCAAAAATTGCTCATCGGCCAAGTATGACAAAATCGACCACAATGCCTTCAGTAACACGTGTCCAGTACGCAGACGATGGGACGCATTGGCCAGATCGTCTGTTGCGTACTGCTAAGGTGGTCCTTGTGGGAAGCAACGACGATCTCGCCAGAGTTCCTAACGAACCCGGCTCGTGCGCAATAGGTGAAGGTGTGGCTCCGATCTTCGGTGGTTGCGACTGGATGGTGTTCTCGACTCATGCCCTGGACCCGATGAGAGAGAGAGTTTTGGAAGGCCAAGTTGGTCTTGACGGCGGCGGCAAAATTTTGCATATTAAAAATTTATTGACTGGAAACAAAAGTAAAGATAAAAAATTCAGAAATTATTATAGGACAATCTGGTATCGGTTTCATGGCAAACTCGAGCTAGCATTGGTACACAAAATTAAAAATATTAAAAATGTTGGTAAAAACTTACTGCTGCCGTCGTCTGGATCTGCGAGGCTGAAGAAACTGCTTGTCATCGGGAAACCAGAAGTTCGGGACGCTGTTCCGGTTGGGATGCCGAGGGTCACCAAGCTGCACCTGAAAAAGAAAATATATTTTATTGAAAATATAGAAACACGGGTCGGGATTCGTAGGGATTACCACAGGCGTGGGAGCGACGGGAATTCCCATATTGAAAGTGGGTCACAGAGTCGGGTAAAAAATGGCAATCATCGGATGGGAGAACATGTGGGAGGGGATCACAGTGGGCATGATGAATCCTGCTACCTGTCATTCACTCTCACATATCTTGGTATGATGACACGGCTTCTGTATCACACGAGGAAGAATATGGCAGATGAATGCGATGTCGCTAAACGCTCCCATGCGTTCTATCAGATGTGTTTTGTAGTATCCTTGTCAGTATTCAAAATTCAATGTATTAAAATAATACTTACTGGGTATATTGAATATAACCACGTCAAGTATAACGTAGCAAAATTAGTTCAAAAAATAGCAATATATATTTGGCAAAATTCTAGAAATCTCCATTCTCGATCGAAACCTGAAAAGAAAAACAGATTAATAACAAATAAACAAATAAAGTCACAAATAAGAAAAACAGTAATATACAAAAACAGAAAAAATAGCATTAAACTTAAAGAAATTCAAATAACAGTACAATTAATGAAAATAAATTACCTAAACTTCTCTATCTTCTAAAAACCAATGAATAAAATTGAAATTTGTCATAACAAAGGCTCTGATTACCACGTCAGAGGTACCAGAATAAAACTAAAAAAAAAAAAAAAAAAAAAAAAAAATATATATATACGGGTGTTTCTTGTAAGGTGTCAAGCCGAAAGCAGGTGATAGGTGAGGACTAGACCTATCGATTTCACCCCCATGTATGTTCTGCGATTTTTCATAGTTTAGAAGTTATCGTTAATTTTGTGATTTTTTCAAATTGTATGACCCAGTAGGCTTTAAATTTTTTTATCTTTTTTTTGGGTCGACTTTTCTCAGATTTCTTTTTTTTTGACAGATTCCCTATTAATTGCAGATTTTTGAAAAAAATAATCAACTTCCTATCTTTGATGCAAGATACAAAATTTTTGCTAGAAACATAAAAAATATGCTATTAGCGGAACATTCTAAAATTTTCAACTTAAAAGTTAAAAAAAAAAAAGAAATTCCATAGGTCCAAAATAATTTTAAAAACTGCGCAGTTTTCTGAACTTTCATAATAACACAAAAAAACATGTACTTAATAGGCCATTATTTTCTGTAATCGCTCCACTAAAGTGGTAAGTCGGAGATTCCGTTACATGTTTTTGACTTTCTTAGGACTAACTAATGATTGCAATTCTCTAAGTTTACGTTACGTAGAACACATTTAAAGACAATAACTGAACAGAACATTTTTTTATCCACAACGAGGAATCTCTTGCCCTTCATCTGACCTGATGAAAACTGATGGATGATCAGCGAGCTTCACTCGGAATCCTAATCCACAGAGGAATTGGCTGTCCTAAATAGGTGGCCTTACCACTAGACCACAGTGGTGGTTGTTACTTTACGATTAAATTCGATATACCTACATATTAGAGTGTGAGAGAAAGAGAAAGAGTTTGTGTGTGTGTGTGAGAGAGAGAGAGAAAGAGAGAGAGAGAGAGAGAAAGAGAGAGAGAGAGAAAGGGAGAGAGAGAGAGAGAGAGAGAGCAAAAATGGGTGTAATGATTTAATTTAAAGTAAATGTTCATAATGCCCGCCGTTGACCTGAATGCACATTCGACAACGACGCAAAAAAATTCTTCGTAAAACCTTCTTCATCATTTTAATTTGGTTTTGTGCTTCAGTCAGCTTTGTCCGCAGTTCATCAATATTTTCATATACCCTATTGTATACCAGATGAAGGGCAAGAGCTTCCTCGTTGTGGATAAAAAAAAATTCTGTTCAGTTATTGTCTCTAAATGTGTTCTACATAACGTAAACTTAAGGGATTGCAAACATTACTTAGTCCTAAGAAAGTCAAAAACATGTAACGGAATCTCCGACTTACCACTTTAGTGGAGCGATTACAGAAAATAATGGCCTATTAAGTACATATTTTTTTGTGTTATTATGAAAGTTCAGAAAACTGCGCAGTTTTTAAAATTATTTTGGACCTATGGAAGTTCTTTTTTTTTTCAAACTTTTAAGTTGAAAATTTTAGAATGTTCCGCTAAAAGCATATTTTTTATGTTTCTAGCGAAAATTTTGTATCTTGCATCAAAGATAGGAAGTTGATTATTTTTTTCAAAAATCTGCAATTAATAGGGAATCTGTCAAAAAAAAGAAATCTGAGAAAAATCGACCCAAAAAAAAGATAAAAAAATTTAAAGCCTACTAGGTCATACAATTTGAAAAAATCACAAAATTAACGATAACTTCTAAACTATGAAAAATCGTAAAACATACATGGGGGTGAAATCGATAGGTCTAGTCCTCACCTATCACCTGCCTTCGGCTTGACACCTTACAAGAAACACCCTGTATAAAGCTCGATTCCTACTCACTGACTCACTCACTGACTGATCAGGGGTATTTTTGGGGTATTTAGAGGGGAGAGGGGTAAAATTGTAGGTGTTTATCTCAAACTAGATTTTTTGACTGCCAGCTTTATTACATTTTTTGAACCAAAAAACAAAATGGCGGCATTTTTTGACACAACAACTTTTTTGTTTTTCATCCTGAATTTTTTTCTTTTTTGGTGGTTTGTTGGGGTTGCCAAGGTGTGTTCAAAAATGTGGGAAAAAAACGGAAAAACAAAATGGCCGCGCCGCCATCTTGGATTGAAAATGCGATTTCGGGGTGTTTTTAGGGAGGTGTCAATCCGATATGCGCAATTGTTTTTGAAAATTTCTTTTGAATAATTGTGACATGTATAGTCTTCTTAAGAGCCACATTCACAGATTATCAAAAAACAAGATGGCGGCTGAGCCGTCGGCCATTTTGTTACGATCAAAAAATTCCCACACTTTGGTAGCAATTTTCCGGCAGATGGCGACACCGGAGTAGGGTACAATGTTCCGGGCGATTGTTCGTCTGTTATTCGAGTGTTGCCATGAATCGGAAAAAACTACCATTTTGGAAGAAAATTTTCCACCACGGCCCCGGATAGTAGAAAATGGAAATTTCCAAAAATTCCATAAACTTGGAATGCAGTCTGGTGACATTTGGGGACCCAAATGACATTTCACCATTTTTATGAAAAAAGTCTGGCAACACTGAAAGTTATGGGGAAAAGTTTTTTTTGCGACATGTCTGACTTTAAAGTTAGTGACGGACAGAAGGAGTTGTGGCAGAAAAAAAATAAAAATGACGTTTGGTCGAATATACGACCCAGATTATGGGAAAAATCCGAAATGTCAAATAATCAAGATGGCGGTTGAGCAGGCGGCCATTTTGTAAAAAGTTGAAAATTTCGAATTTTTGGAATTCATTTTTGGAGTACATGGCAACATTTTGGAAAGTCGAGTTGTATGAGGCGGTTGTGTGTCTTGTCGAGAGGTTTTGCTTGGGTGAAGAATTTTTTCCAGTGTTGCCACACTTTGGGAGATTTGGTCCAAAAATGTCGAAAGTAGAAATAACGACTTCCTGTCAAAAATTTGGACGACGCCTCCTGCAAAGGGGTCGTGCAAATGACATTTGACCATTTTCGTCTCGATCACCTGGCAACACTGGGAGTTACGGGGAAAAGTATTTTTTTCGACATGGGTGACTTTAAAGTTAAGGACGGACAGAAGGAGATATGGCAGAATAAATCCAAAAATGTGGTTTGGTCGGTTATACGATCCAGACTATGGGAAAAATCCGAAATGTCAGAAAATCAAGATGGCGACCGAGTGAGCGGCCATTTTGTAAAAAGTTTCAGATTTCTGATTTTTCAAATGCATTTTTCGGGCAGTTGGCAACATTTAGGAAAGTCGAGTTGTATGGGGCGATTACGTAGTTTGTCAAGGAGTATCGTTTGGGAAAACTAAAATTTCCAGTGTTGCCATACTTTGAGAGTTTTGGTTCAAAAATGTAAAAAATGGAAATAACGACTTTCGGTCAGAAATTTGGATGACGCCTCCTGCAAATAGGTCAAACTAATGACATTTGACTATTTTTATCTCGATCATCTGGCAACACTGGGAGTTACGGAAACTCAAAATTTTGGGACATGGGTGGTTTTAAGGAATTGTTTTACGGGATTGGGTTAAGTTAGAAAAAAAGTAAAAATGGGGTTCGGCGCGGAAAATGGTCCAGATTAAGGAAAAAATGCAAAATTATGGAAATCCAAGATGGCCGCCAAGCGTTCACCCGTTTTCCTAAAGGGACTAAATTCTCCATACAAATTGTATGCAGGGGGGCTTAGCTAACGTAGAAAAAGGCGAGGCCGAAGGCCGAGCGATAGTTACAAGCCCGAGAGTCGCCATAGATTTATTTTTAATGCGTCAAAAAAGGACTAGAGCCCAGTGACAGACTGAAAGGCGAGGCCGAAGGCCGAGCGATGGTTCAAATCCCGAGAGTTACCATAGTTAAACTTGTGTTGCGTCAAAAAAGCACAAGAGCACCGTGACAAACGAGAACGCCCCCTGTAATTTTTGCGAGGCCGAAGGCCGAGCTCCGAATGCGAGGCCGTAGGCCGAGCGCCGCGTAGGGCGAAGCCCGGAGCGGCCAGCATCGCAGATCTAGCTTTTGTAGCCCGCGTAGCGGGCGACCAAAGCTAGTCTATCTATCTATCTATCTATCTGAAGAGTATGTAGGTAATATAGGTAACCTAACTATGCACTGGATGAGCCTAATGGAGAGCAATGAAACACACGTCTTACTATTGCGGCTTGTATTCGAGAATGAACGACCATACAAAAGTAGGTACACGGCACAGTTATAAAACTAAACTTAGGACTACCTCCCACTAGAACAATAATTTTAATATGTGAATCTACCCATACATTACACCTCCACCCTTATTTCTAAACACGTATCTTAAATAAAACTAAGCACACATATACTTATGTAGATACGAAGATACGATACATTAGTATGTTGTCGGTCTACTAGTACATGGTGACTAATCAAAATCAAGTTATGTAACTTAATATTTATGTAAATACTAGTTTATTTATATTATTAAGAAGATTTTATTATTACTTAGAAATAGAAATACAGAAGGTTTATTTATAACAATTTTACCCATTAGTAACAGTTTGTTTTCTTTCTTAATTAACTATAGATCTACAAAATAACAGATTTACTTAACAATTTATTTATTTATTTAACTATCGATCTTAAATCGTATTACCGGTTTCCTGATTCTTTTTGAATAGTTGCTTACGGGCTGTGTCGGTGGTGCGGGCGGTTCAATAGTTAACGCAATTTGGTTATCACTGTTGTTATCTTGACAATTTTTGTCACTTTCGGTATCTGAAGGTGTACTCGTTCCTTGTAAGGACAAATTAGTTTTTCCTTCATCCGAGATGGGCTGAGCGATATCCTCATTCCCCGAATTTTGACTACTCGGACAAGTAACATCCGATAACCTAGACCTGCGCCGAATCTGATCTACATGTCTTTTAAGAAGTTGACCATCATTCCTAGCTATTGAGTATCTACGAGCACTATCACTTAACGCAGTCACTGTGCCCTTTACCCACTTGTCCCCACCTGAATACTCCCGCGCCCATACAGGATCCCCCTCGGCGAAGGGGCGCAGGACCCCTCGCGCCGCGTCGGCCTGCCGGCGCTGGGCGTCGTGCACGCGCGCCGTGACCGCGCGCGCCGGCCGCAGCTCGTCGAGCCTCGTGCGCAGCGCGCGCCGCTGTAGTAACATCGCGGGTGACTCACCGGTACTGCTGTGCGCCGTATTTCTATAGGCTAACAAAAATGTTTGTAACGCTGTGTCGATATCTATTCCGTCCCTATGTGCCTTCTTGATGGCGCGTTTACAGATTTTAACCGCGTTCTCGGCGGCACCGTTTGAAGAGGGATGGTAAACGGGTGAGAAAAGTTGCTTTATCCCGTTATTTTTCAAAAATGCTTTGAACTCGGCGCTTGTGAACGGAGGACCCTGATCCGATACTAGTTCAATAGGCAGGCCAAACCTCGCAAACGTAGACCTAAGTGCCCTAATTACGTTCGTTGCCTGAGTACGTTTCATGTCAAATATCTCTATCCACTTTGAAGTCGCATCTACTAAAACAAGAAAAGTTTGATTTTTATAAGGACCTAGGAAATCAATGTGGATTCGCGACCACGGGCGATCATGATACACCCACGGCTGGATGGGGGCGCGCGGGGGCGCGTCGGCCTCCGCCGCGCACGTCTCGCACTGCTTGCACAGCGTCTCAATGTCGCGGTCTATGTTCGGCCACCACACATAACTCCGCGCAAGTGACTTTGTTTTCACTATGCCTAGGTGCGCGCTGTGTAGTTGTGTAAGAATACATTGTCTTAAACAAGACGGAATAATCATTCGATAGCCCCACATAATACAACCGCACTCCACATAAATTTCATTACGTCGTATGAAATATTGTTTTAATTCTTCCTCCGGACATACTTGAGGCCAACCCGTGCACGCATAAAGTACTACTTTGCTTAATACTGTGTCATTTTTAATTTTATTTTTAACATCAGTACTTGTAATTGGTAAAAAGTTCTCAACAAAATTTACATACGTAACGTCTTCTTCATTAGGGTTTCTCACTGTTTTACACGGCAATCTGGACAACGCGTCTGCACAGTTTTTACTCGAGGGAACATACTGTATACCGTAGTTGTAGCCTGACAGCATCACGGCCCACCGCTGCAATCGTGAAGCGGCCATCACGGGTATACCTACCTTATCCCCAAAAATGTAAGTGAGAGGCTTGTGATCCGTCCTTAAAATAAATTTACGACCGTAAAGGTACTGATGAAACTTACGGATGCCATAAATGATGGCCAGCGCCTCCCTGTCTATCTGCGCGTAGGCCTTCTCGGCCGCGGTGAGCGAGCGCGAGGCATAGGCCACGGGGCGCTCGCCGCGCGGCGTGTCGTGCGCCAGCACCGCGCCCAGCCCCGCGCCGCTCGCGTCCGTCGTCAGCACCAGCGGCAGCTCCGCCGAGTAGTGCGCGAGCACCTCGCTGCTGGCCAACGACGACTTTACCTTAGCGAACGCCGCCTGGCACTGGTCGCTCCAGTCGTACCCCACGCCTGTCTTTAGTAAGCCGTATAATGGTGCCATGATAGTACTCAGATTCTTTATAAACCTACCGTAGTACATAACCATGCCTATAAATGCTCGTAATTCAGACACTGTTTTAGGTGCGGGCGTTTTGAGAATTGCCTGAACCTTATCTGGGCAAGTTTGGATCCCTTCTTTGCTAATAGTGTGACCAAGATATTGAACGGAATCGGCAAAGAACACACATTTTTCTTTTTTTACCTTTAAACCATAATTTTGTAAACGCTCGAAAACCTTGTGTAAATTCGCAATATGGATTTTTTTTGTAGCTCCCGTGATTATGATGTCATCTAAAAATACCCCCACATTAGGTAAATCAGCAAATAACTGTTCGAGTCTTCTTTGGAAAATACCTGGACTCGAAGACAATCCGTAGATCAATCTATTATACATGAAAAGGCCTTTATGCGTATTTATGACTGTATATCTTTTAGATTCATCCAGTTCAAATTGCGCGTAAGCTTGACTGAGATCAATTTTACTAAAGTGTGTTTCCCCTTTTAATTTTACTAATAGATCCTGCATTCTTGGCAAGGGATAACGGTCAACTTCTATAACCTTATTAAGTGTAATTTTATAATCAGCGCAGATTCTAATGTTACCGTCCTTCTTAACGACGGGCACGATCGGCGTCGCCCAGTCCGAGCGCTCCACGGGGGTGAGGATACCGTCGCGCACCATCTGCTCGAGCGCGCGCTCCACCGGCTCGCGCAGCGCGTAGGCCAGCGGGCGCGCGCGCAGGAACACGGGCCGCGCGCCCGGCCGCAGCGCGATGCTCACCGCGCCGCCCGTGAACCGACCCAGCCCGTCCGCGAACACTTCACAGTACTTGGAGCTGAAATGCGACACGTCAAATTCATCATTATTATTATGCAACAATGACACATCAGTTTCGAATGCTGGCAACTGTATGTTTAATGCTGACATCCAATTCCGTCCTAAAAGCACTGTCTTTCCGTTTTCAATTACATACAATTCTATTTTTTGTTTCCTATCCTTAAATTTAACGAGTGGACGCACTAAGCCCACTGGTTTAACTGTCTCGCCGGTATAATATCTTAATATTAACTTGGAAGGCTCAAGTGGCAATTCACTAAAAAGTTTACGGTAACATTCCTTACTGATACATGATATTGCACTCCCAGTATCGCATTCCATGTTAATATCCCTGCCATTAATGTTCAACTGTACAAAAATTGGTTTACAGTGTGAGGAAAATAATTTACAAATGTCAACAAATACTACCTCTTCGTCGCCTGAGAATTCATCCTGTTCTTCGCCGTCTGGATGGGTGATGTCAACACGATGTTGTTCCGTTACGTTGGGACACATGCGCCGTAAATGTCCCTTTCTGTTACACACTCTGCACACGTAGTGTAGATATTTGCACGTGGCCGCCTCGTGGTCGGCGCCGCACACCCGACACTGCCGCTGCCACCGCGCACGCTCCGCCGGCCCCGGCGTCGGCGCTGCGCGGTTCTCACGTCGCTCGCGGGCGCCTGTGCGCCCCGCTTGCCATCTTCCACCGCGCTGAGCCGTCACGCCCGGCCGCCTGTTTGCCGCTGTCGCTTGATAGTCCACAGCGACGGCCGTGTCCTCCGATGTCCGTGCGTGACCATCGACGACGGCGGCGTCCTTCTCGGCCGCCTCCATGCTCACTGCCAGCGTATACGCCTTTGCTCCGTCCAATTCGCTTTCAGCAAACAATCGTTGACGAATTACCTCGCTATTTATTCCACATACGAGTTGATCTCTCAAACTTTCCTGTAGCCCTTCCTTAAACTCACATGTCTTCGACATTCTTTTCAAAACCGCCATATATTCTGCAATACTTTCACCAGGCTTCTGTTTTCTGTTTCTGAACTTGTATCTTTCTGCTAAAATGCTCGGCTTGGGTTGCAGATGCTTAGTCATAATTTCCGTGAGTTCTAAAAATGTCTTTGACTTCGGTTTTTCGGGCGTACACAAATTCACTAATAATTCATAACTTTCAGCACCCATCACAGTAATCAATGTCGGCACTTGTAAGTTGCTAGCGATGCTATTTGCGAGAAAATACTGTTCTAGACGTTCCACGTATAACTTCCAGTCGTCCTTGTGCAAGTCGAACTCAGCTATTTTACCAATCGCCATGATTTTTATTACACACGCGTAGGTTTGTAATCGTTCCTGTCGCCACTGAAGAGTATGTAGGTAATATAGGTAACCTAACTATGCACTGGATGAGCCTAATGGAGAGCAATGAAACACACGTCTTACTATTGCGGCTTGTATTCGAGAATGAACGACCATACAAAAGTAGGTACACGGCACAGTTATAAAACTAAACTTAGGACTACCTCCCACTAGAACAATAATTTTAATATGTGAATCTACCCATACATTACACTATCTATCTATCTATAATATATATCTTCTATCTATCTATCTATCTATCTTCTATCTATCTATCTATCTATCTATCTTCTATCTATACTATATAAAGCTCGATTCTCTATACTATATAAAGCTCGATTCCTACTCACTGACTCACTCACTCACTGATCAGGGGTATTTTTGGGGTATTAAGAGGGGAGAGGGGTAAAATTGTTAGTGTTTATCTCAAACTAGATTTTTCAACACGCAGGTTTTTTAGATTTTTTGAACCAAAAAACAAAATGGCGGCATTTTTTGAGACATCAACTTTTTTGTCTCTGGTCCTGAATTTTTTCTTTTTTGGGTGTTGATTGGGGTTGCCAAAAGGTGTATTTTAATGTGTAAAAAAAATGGAAAAACAAAATGGCCGCGCCGCCATCTTGGATTGAAAATACGATTTCGGGGTGTTTTTAGGGAGGTGTCACTCCGAGATGCGCAATTGTTTTTGAAAATTTCTTTTGAATATTTGTGACATGTATAGTCTTCTTAAGAGCCACATTCACAGATTATCAAAAAACAAGATGGCGGCTGAGCCGTCGGCCATTTTGTTGCGATCAAAAAATTCCCAAACTTTGACACGAATTTTCCCGTAGATGGCGACACCGGAGTGGGGTACAATGTTCCGGGCGATTGTTGGTCTGTTATTCGAGTGTTGCCATGAATCGGAAAAAACTACCATTTTGGAAGAAAATTTTCCACCACGGCCCCGGATAGTAGAAAATGGAAATTTCCAGAAATTCCAAAAACTTGGTATGCAGTCTGGTGACATTTGGAGACCCGAATGACATTTCACCATTTTTATGAAAAAAGTCTGGCAACACTGAAAGTTATGGGGAAAAGTTTTTTTTGCGACATGGGTGTCTTTAAAGTTAGTGACAGACAGAAAGAATTATGGCAGAAAAAAAATAAAAATGACGTTTGGTCGGATATACGACCCAGATTATGGGAAAAATCCGAAATGTCAAAAAATCAAGATGGCGGCGGCGTGGGCGGCCATTTCGTGAAAAGTTGAAAATTTCGAATTTTTGGAATTCATTTTTCGAGTACATGGCAACATTTTGGAAAGTCGAGTTGTATGAGGCGGTTGTGTGTCCTGTCGAGAGGTTTCGCTTGGGTGAAGAAATTTCTCCAGTGTTGCCACACTTTGGGAGATTTGGTCCAAAAATGTCGAAAGTAGAAATAACGACTTCCGGTCAAAAATTTGGATGACGCCTCCTGCAAAGGAGTCGTGCAAATGACATTTGACCATTTTCATCTCGATCACCTGGCAACACTGGGAGCTACGGGGAAAAGTATTTTTTTCGACATGGGTGT
Source organism: Ostrinia nubilalis (assembly GCF_963855985.1). Taxonomy (NCBI): domain Eukaryota; kingdom Metazoa; phylum Arthropoda; class Insecta; order Lepidoptera; family Crambidae; genus Ostrinia; species Ostrinia nubilalis. The sequence goes on along the minus strand of NC_087118.1, from coordinate 7,777,316 downwards.
CTTTAAAGTTAAGGACGGACAGAAGGAGATATGGCAGAAAAAATCCAAAAATGTGGTTTGGTCGGTTATACGACCCAGATTATGGGAAAAATCCGAAATGTCAGAAAATCAAGATGGCGACCGAGTGAGCGGCCATTTTGTAAAAAGTTTCAGATTTCTGATTTTTCAAATGCATTTTTCGGGCAGTTGGCAACATTTGGGAAAGTCGAGTTGTATTGGGCGATTACGTAGTTTGTCAAGGAGTATCGTTTGGAAAAACAACAATTTCCAGTGTTGCCATACTTTGAGAGTTTTGGTCCAAAAATGTAAAAAATGGAAATAACGACTTTCGGTCAGAAATTTGGATGACGCCTCCTGCAAATAGGTCAAACTAATGACATTTGACCATTTTCAACTCGATCATCTGGCAACACTGGGAGTTAGGGTAACTCAAAGTTTTGGGACAACGGAGGAATAAGGAATTGTAGAAACAAATGAATTCGGGATTGGGTGAAGTTAGAAAAAAAGTAAAAATGGGGTTCGGCGCGGAAAATGGTCCAGATTAAGGCAAAAATGCAAAATTTTGGAAATCCAAGATGGCCGCCAAGCGTTCACCCGTTTTCCTAAAGCAACTAAATTCTCCATACAAATTGTATGCAGGGGGGCTTAGCTAACGTAGAAAAAGGCGAGGCCGAAGGCCGAGCGATAGTTTAAAGCCTGTGAGTCGCCATAGATTTATTTTTAATGCGTCAAAAAAGGACTAGAGCCCAGTGACAGACAGAAAGGCGAGGCCGAAGGCCGAGCGATGGTTCAAATCCCGACAGTCGCCATAGATTTACTTGTGTTGCGTCAAAAAAGCACAAGAGCACCGCGACAGGCAATAAACGCCCCGTGTAATTTTTGCGAGGCCGAAGGCCGAGCTCCGAATGCGAGGCCGCAGGCCGAGCGCCGCGTAGGGCGAAGCCCGGAGCGGCCAGCATCGCAGATCTAGCTTTTGTAGCCCGCGTAGCGGGCGACCAAAGCTAGTCTATATTATATAAAGCTCGATTACCACTGACTCACTGACTCACTGATCAGGGGTATTTTTGGGGTATTTAGAGGGGAGGGGGGTAAAATTGTTAGTGTTTGTTTTTTACTAGATTTTTTGACACCCAGGTTTTTTAGATTTTTTGAACCAAAAAACAATATGGCGGCATTTTTTGAGACAACAACTTTTTTGTTTTTCATCCTGAATTTTTTCTTTTTTGGTGTTTTGTTGAGGTTGCCAAGGTGTGTTAAAAAAATTGAGAAAAAATTAGAAAAACAAAATGGCCGCGCCGCCATCTTGGATTGAAAATGTGATTTCGGGGTGTTTTTAGGGAGGTGTCACTCCGAGATGCGCCGGTTTTTTTGAAAATTTCTTTTCGGTATTTGTGACTTTTATAGTCTGCTTCAAGGCCACATTTACAGATTATCAAAAAACAAGATGGCGGCTGAGCCGTCGGCCATTTTGTTGCGATCAAAAAATTCCCAAACTTTGGTAGCAATTTTCCGGTAGATGGCGACACCGGAGTGGGGTACAATGTTCCGGGCGATTGTTGGTCTGTTATTCGAGTGTTGCCATGAATAGGAAAAAACTACCATTTTGGAAGAAAATTTTCCACCACGGCCCCGGATAGTAGAAAATGGAAATTTCCAGAAATTCCAAAAACTTGGTATGCAGTTTGGTGACGTTTGGGGACCCGAATGACATTTTACCATTTTTATGAAAAAAGTCTGGCAACACTGAAAGTTATGGGGAAAAGTTTTTTTTGCGACATGGGTGACTTTAAAGTTAGTGACAGACAGAAAGAATTATGGCAGAAAAAAAATAAAAATGACGTTTGGTTGCATATACGACCCAGATTAAGGGAAAAATCCGAAATGTCAAAAAATCAAGATGGCGGAGGCGTGGGCGGCCATTTTGTAAAAAGTTGAAAATTCCGAAATTTTGGAATTCATTTTTCGAGCGGTTGGCAACATTTTAGAAAGTCGAGTTGTATGAGGCGGTTGTGTGTCTTGTCGAGAGGTTTCGCTTGGGTGAAGAATTTTTTCCAGTGTTGCCATGCTTTGGGAGATTTGGTCCAAAAATGTCGAAAGTAGAAATAACGACTTCCGGTCAAAAATTTGGATGACGCCTCCTGCAAAAGGGTCGTACAAATGACATTTGACCATTTTCATCTCGATCACCTGGCAACACTGGGAGCTACGGGGAAAAGTATTTTTTTCGACATGGGTGTCTTTAAAGTTAAGGACGGACAGAAGGAGATATGGCAGGGAAAATCTGAAAATGGGGTTTGGTCGGTTATACGACCCAGACTATGGGAAAAATCCGAAATCATGGAAAATCAAGATGGCGGCCGAGTGAGCGGCCATTTTGTAAAAAGTTTCAAATTTCTGATTTTTCAAATGCATTTTTCGGGCAGTTGGCAACATTTGGGAAAGTCGGGTTGTATGGGGCGATTACGTAGTTTGCCAAGGAGTATCGTTTGGGAAAACAAAAATTTCCAGTGTTGCCATACTTTGAGAGATTTGATCCAAAAATGAAAAAAATTGAAATAACGACTTTCGGTCAAAAATTTGGATGACGCCTCCTGCAAATAGGTCAAATTAATGACATTTGACTATTTTTATCTCGATCACCTTACAACACTGGGAGTTAGGGGAACTCAAAGTTTTGGGACAACGGAGGAATAAGGAATTGTAGAAACAAATGAATTCGGGATTGGGTGAAGTTAGAAAAAAAGTAAAAATGGGGTTCGGCGCGGAAAATGGTCCAGATTAAGGCAAAAATGCAAAATTTTGGAAATCCAAGATGGCCGCCAAGCGTTCACCCGTTTTCCTAAAGGGACTAAATTCTCCATACAAATTGTATGCAGGGGGGCTTAGCTAACGTAGAAAAAGGCGAGGCCGAAGGCCGAGCGATAGTTTAAAGCCTGTGAGTCGCCATAGATTTATTTTTAATGCGTCAATAAAGGACTAGAGCCCAGTGACAGACTGAAAGGCGAGGCCGAAGGCCGAGCGATGGTTCAAATCCCCACAGTTGCCATAGTTTTACTTGTGTTGCGTCAAAAAAGCACAAGAGCACCGCGACAGACAATAAACGCCCCGTGTAATTTTTGCGAGGCCGAAGGCCGAGCTCCGAATGCGAGGCCGCAGGCCGAGCGCCGCGTAGGGCGAAGCCCGGAGCGGCCAGCATCGCAGATCTAGATTTTGTAGCCCGCGTAGCGGGCGACCAAAGCTAGTCTATATTATATAAAGCTCGATTACCACTGACTGACTCACTCACTGACTGATCAGGGGTATTTTTGGGGTATTTAGAGGGGAGAGGGGTAAAATTGTATGTGTTTATCTCAAACTAGATTTTTTGACTGCCAGCTTTACTGGATTTTTTGAACCAAAAAACAAAATGGCGGCACTTTTTGAAACACCAACTTTTTTGTTTTCGGTCCTGAATTTTTTCTTTTTTGGTGGTTTGTTGGGGTTGCCAAGGTGTGTTAAAAAATGTGAGAAAAAAACGGAAAAACAAAATGGCCGAGCCGCCATCTTGGATTGAAAACGCGATTTCGGGGGTGTTTTTGGGGAGGTGTCATTCCGAGATGCGCCATTGTTTTTGAAAATTTCTTTTGAATATTTGTGACATGTATAGTCTTCTTAAGAGCCCCATTCACAGATTATCAAAAAACAAGATGGCGGCTGAGCCGTCGGCCATTTTGTTGCGAGCATAAAAATTCCCAAAGTTTGACTGCAATTTTCCGGTAGATGGCGACACCGAAGTGGGGTACAATGTTCCGGGCGATTGTTGGTCTGTTATTCGAGTGTTGCCATGAATAGGAAAAAACTACCATTTTGGTAGAAAATTTTCCACCACGGCCCCGGATAGTAGAAAATGGAAATTTCCAAAAATTCCAAAAACTTGGTATGCAGTCTGGTGACATTTGGGGACCCGAATGACATTTCACCATTTTTATGAAAAAAGTCTGGCAACACTGAAAGTTATGGGGAAAACAAATTTTCACGACATGTCTGGCTTTAAAGTTAGTGACAGACAGAAAGAATTATGGCAGAAAAAAAATAAAAATGACGTTTGGTCGGATATACGACCCAGATTATGGGAAAAATCCGAAATGTCAGAAAATCAAGATGGCGGCGGCGTGGGCGGCCATTTTGTAAAAAGTTGAAAATTTCGAAATTTTGGAATTCATTTTTCGAGTAGTTGGCAACACTTTGGAAAGTCGAGTTGTATGAGGCGGTTGTGTGTTCTGTCGAGAGGTTTCGCTTGGGTGAAGAAATTTCTCCAGTGTTGCCATACCTTAGGAGATTTGGTCCAAAAATGTCGAAAGTAGAAATAACGACTTCCGGTCAAAAATTTGGATGGCGCCTCCTGCAAAGGGGTCGTGCAAATGACATTTGATCATTTTCATCTCGATCACCTGGCAACACTGGGAGCTACGGGGAAAAGTATTTTTTTCGACATGGGTGTCTTTAAAGTTAAGGACGGACAGAAGGAGATATGGCAGAAAAAATCCAAAAATGGGGTTTGGTCGGTTATACGACCCAGACTATGGGAAAAATCCGAAAAGTCAGAAATTCAAGATGGCGGCTGAGCGGGCGGCCATTTTGTAAAAAGTTTCAGTTTTCTGATTTTTCAAATGCGTTTCTCGGGTAGTTGGCAACATTTGGGAAAGTCGAGTAGTATGGAACGATTACGTAGTTTGTTAAGGATTATCGCTTGGAAAAACGAAAATTTCCAGTGTTGCCATACTTTGAGAGATTTGGTCCAAAAATGTAAAAAATGAAAATAACGACTTCCGGTCAAAAATTTGGATGTCGCCTCCTGCAAATAGGTCAAACTAATGACATTTGACTATTTTTATCTCGATCACCTGGCAACACTGGGAGTTAGGGGAACTCAAAGTTTTGGGACAACGGAGGAATAAGGAATTGTAGAAACAAATGAATTCGGGATTGGGTGAAGTTAGAAAAAAAGTAAAAATGGGGTTCGGCGCGGAAAATGGTCCAGATTAAGGCAAAAATGCAAAATTTTGGAAATCCAAGATGGCCGCCAAGCGTTCACCCGTTTTCATAAAGGGACTAAATTCTCCATACAAATTGTATGCAGGGGGGCTTAGCTAACGTAGAAAAAGGCGAGGCCGAAGGAAAGCTCGATTACCACTGACTCACTCACTCACTCACTGATCAGGGGTATTTTTGGGGTATTTAGAGGGGAGAGGGGTAAAATTGTTGGTGTTTGTTTTAAACTAGATTTTTTGACTGCCAGCTTTATTAGATTTTTTGAACCAAAAAACAAAATGGCGGCATTTTTTGAGACAACAACTTTTTTGTTTCTCATCCTGAATTTTTTCTTTTTTGGTGGTTGGTTGGGGTTGCCAAGGTGTGCTAAAAAAATTGAGAAAAAATTAGAAAAACAAAATGGTCGCGCCGCCATCTTGGATTGAAAACGCGTTTTCAGGGGTGTTTTTGGGGAAGTGTCATTCCGAGATGCGCCATTTTTTTTGAAAATTTCTTTTGAGTTTTTGTGACTTATATAGTCTGCTTCAAGGCCACATTTACAGATTATCAAAAAACAAGATGGCGGCTGAGCCGCCGACCATTTTGTTGCGATCAAAAAATTCCCAAACTTTGGTAGCAATTTTCCGGCAGATGGCGACACCGGAGTGGGGTACAATGTTCCGGGCGATTGTCGGTCTGTTATTTGAGTGTCGGAAATGTCGGAAAAAACTACCATTTTGGATGAAAATTTTCCACCACGGCCCCGGATAGTAGAAAATGGAAATTTCCAGAAATTCCATAAAGTTGGTATACAGTCTGGTGACATTTGGGGACTCGAATGACATTTCACCATTTTTATCAAAAAAGTCTGGCAACACTGAAAGTTACGGGGAAAACAAATTTTCGCGACATGGGTGTCTTTAAAGTTAAGGGCAGACAGAAGGAGTCATGGCAGAAAAAAAATAAAAATGACGTTTGGTCGGATATACGACTCAGATAATGGGAAAAATCCGAAATGTCAAAAAATCAAGATGGCGGCGGCGTGGGCGGCCATTTCGTGAAAAGTTGAAAATTTCGAATTTTTGGAATTCATTTTTCGAGTACATGGCAACATTTTGGAAAGTCGAGTTGTATGAGGCGGTTGTGTGTCCTGTCGAGAGGTTTCGCTTGGGTGAAGAAATTTCTCCAGTGTTGCCACACTTTGGGAGATTTGGTCCAAAAATGTCGAAAGTAGAAATAACGACTTCCGGTCAAAAATTTGGATGACGCCTCCTGCAAAGGAGTCGTGCAAATGACATTTGACCATTTTCATCTCGATCACCTGGCAACACTGGGAGCTACGGGGAAAAGTATTTTTTTCGACATGGGTGTCTTTAAAGTTAAGGACGGACAGAAGGAGATATGGCAGAAAAAATCCAAAAATGTGGTTTGGTCGGTTATACGACCCAGATTATGGGAAAAATCCGAAATGTCAGAAAATCAAGATGGCGACCGAGTGAGCGGCCATTTTGTAAAAAGTTTCAGATTTCTGATTTTTCAAATGCATTTTTCGGGCAGTTGGCAACATTTGGGAAAGTCGAGTTGTATTGGGCGATTACGTAGTTTGTCAAGGAGTATCGTTTGGAAAAACAACAATTTCCAGTGTTGCCATACTTTGAGAGTTTTGGTCCAAAAATGTAAAAAATGGAAATAACGACTTTCGGTCAGAAATTTGGATGACGCCTCCTGCAAATAGGTCAAACTAATGACATTTGACCATTTTCAACTCGATCATCTGGCAACACTGGGAGTTAGGGTAACTCAAAGTTTTGGGACAACGGAGGAATAAGGAATTGTAGAAACAAATGAATTCGGGATTGGGTGAAGTTAGAAAAAAAGTAAAAATGGGGTTCGGCGCGGAAAATGGTCCAGATTAAGGCAAAAATGCAAAATTTTGGAAATCCAAGATGGCCGCCAAGCGTTCACCCGTTTTCCTAAAGCAACTAAATTCTCCATACAAATTGTATGCAGGGGGGCTTAGCTAACGTAGAAAAAGGCGAGGCCGAAGGCCGAGCGATAGTTTAAAGCCTGTGAGTCGCCATAGATTTATTTTTAATGCGTCAAAAAAGGACTAGAGCCCAGTGACAGACAGAAAGGCGAGGCCGAAGGCCGAGCGATGGTTCAAATCCCGACAGTCGCCATAGATTTACTTGTGTTGCGTCAAAAAAGCACAAGAGCACCGCGACAGGCAATAAACGCCCCGTGTAATTTTTGCGAGGCCGAAGGCCGAGCTCCGAATGCGAGGCCGCAGGCCGAGCGCCGCGTAGGGCGAAGCCCGGAGCGGCCAGCATCGCAGATCTAGCTTTTGTAGCCCGCGTAGCGGGCGACCAAAGCTAGTCTATATTATATAAAGCTCGATTACCACTGACTCACTGACTCACTGATCAGGGGTATTTTTGGGGTATTTAGAGGGGAGGGGGGTAAAATTGTTAGTGTTTGTTTTTTACTAGATTTTTTGACACCCAGGTTTTTTAGATTTTTTGAACCAAAAAACAATATGGCGGCATTTTTTGAGACAACAACTTTTTTGTTTTTCATCCTGAATTTTTTCTTTTTTGGTGTTTTGTTGAGGTTGCCAAGGTGTGTTAAAAAAATTGAGAAAAAATTAGAAAAACAAAATGGCCGCGCCGCCATCTTGGATTGAAAATGTGATTTCGGGGTGTTTTTAGGGAGGTGTCACTCCGAGATGCGCCGGTTTTTTTGAAAATTTCTTTTCGGTATTTGTGACTTTTATAGTCTGCTTCAAGGCCACATTTACAGATTATCAAAAAACAAGATGGCGGCTGAGCCGTCGGCCATTTTGTTGCGATCAAAAAATTCCCAAACTTTGGTAGCAATTTTCCGGTAGATGGCGACACCGGAGTGGGGTACAATGTTCCGGGCGATTGTTGGTCTGTTATTCGAGTGTTGCCATGAATAGGAAAAAACTACCATTTTGGAAGAAAATTTTCCACCACGGCCCCGGATAGTAGAAAATGGAAATTTCCAGAAATTCCAAAAACTTGGTATGCAGTTTGGTGACGTTTGGGGACCCGAATGACATTTTACCATTTTTATGAAAAAAGTCTGGCAACACTGAAAGTTATGGGGAAAAGTTTTTTTTGCGACATGGGTGACTTTAAAGTTAGTGACAGACAGAAAGAATTATGGCAGAAAAAAAATAAAAATGACGTTTGGTTGCATATACGACCCAGATTAAGGGAAAAATCCGAAATGTCAAAAAATCAAGATGGCGGAGGCGTGGGCGGCCATTTTGTAAAAAGTTGAAAATTCCGAAATTTTGGAATTCATTTTTCGAGCGGTTGGCAACATTTTAGAAAGTCGAGTTGTATGAGGCGGTTGTGTGTCTTGTCGAGAGGTTTCGCTTGGGTGAAGAATTTTTTCCAGTGTTGCCATGCTTTGGGAGATTTGGTCCAAAAATGTCGAAAGTAGAAATAACGACTTCCGGTCAAAAATTTGGATGACGCCTCCTGCAAAAGGGTCGTACAAATGACATTTGACCATTTTCATCTCGATCACCTGGCAACACTGGGAGCTACGGGGAAAAGTATTTTTTTCGACATGGGTGTCTTTAAAGTTAAGGACGGACAGAAGGAGATATGGCAGGGAAAATCTGAAAATGGGGTTTGGTCGGTTATACGACCCAGACTATGGGAAAAATCCGAAATCATGGAAAATCAAGATGGCGGCCGAGTGAGCGGCCATTTTGTAAAAAGTTTCAAATTTCTGATTTTTCAAATGCATTTTTCGGGCAGTTGGCAACATTTGGGAAAGTCGGGTTGTATGGGGCGATTACGTAGTTTGCCAAGGAGTATCGTTTGGGAAAACAAAAATTTCCAGTGTTGCCATACTTTGAGAGATTTGATCCAAAAATGAAAAAAATTGAAATAACGACTTTCGGTCAAAAATTTGGATGACGCCTCCTGCAAATAGGTCAAATTAATGACATTTGACTATTTTTATCTCGATCACCTTACAACACTGGGAGTTAGGGGAACTCAAAGTTTTGGGACAACGGAGGAATAAGGAATTGTAGAAACAAATGAATTCGGGATTGGGTGAAGTTAGAAAAAAAGTAAAAATGGGGTTCGGCGCGGAAAATGGTCCAGATTAAGGCAAAAATGCAAAATTTTGGAAATCCAAGATGGCCGCCAAGCGTTCACCCGTTTTCCTAAAGGGACTAAATTCTCCATACAAATTGTATGCAGGGGGGCTTAGCTAACGTAGAAAAAGGCGAGGCCGAAGGCCGAGCGATAGTTTAAAGCCTGTGAGTCGCCATAGATTTATTTTTAATGCGTCAATAAAGGACTAGAGCCCAGTGACAGACTGAAAGGCGAGGCCGAAGGCCGAGCGATGGTTCAAATCCCCACAGTTGCCATAGTTTTACTTGTGTTGCGTCAAAAAAGCACAAGAGCACCGCGACAGACAATAAACGCCCCGTGTAATTTTTGCGAGGCCGAAGGCCGAGCTCCGAATGCGAGGCCGCAGGCCGAGCGCCGCGTAGGGCGAAGCCCGGAGCGGCCAGCATCGCAGATCTAGATTTTGTAGCCCGCGTAGCGGGCGACCAAAGCTAGTCTATATTATATAAAGCTTCTATCTATAATCTATATTATATAAAGCTCGATTACCACTGACTCACTGACTCACTGATCAGGGGTATTTTTGGGGTATTTAGAGGGGAGGGGGGTAAAATTGTTAGTGTTTGTTTTTTACTAGATTTTTTGACACCCAGGTTTTTTAGATTTTTTGAACCAAAAAACAATATGGCGGCATTTTTTGAGACACCAACTTTTTTGTCTCTGGTCCTGAATTTTTTCTTTTTTGGTGGTTTATTGGTGTTGCCAAGGTGTGCTAAAAAATGTGAGAAAAAAATGGAAAAACAAAATGGCCGCGCCGCCATCTTGGATTGAAAATGCGATTTCGAGGTGTTTTTAGGGAGGTGTCACTCCGAGATGCGCAATTGTTTTTGAAAATTTCTTTTGAGTATTTGTGACTTGTATAGTCTTCTTAAGAGATACATTCACAGATTATCAAAAAACAAGATGGCGGCTGAGCCGTCGGCCATTTTGTTGCGAGCATAAAAATTCCCAAACTTTGGTAGCAATTTTCCGGTAGATGGCGACACCAGAGTGGGGTACAATGTTCCGGGCGATTGTTGGTCTGTTATTCGAGTGTTGCCAGGAATCGGAAAAAACTACCATTTTGGAAGAAAATTTTCCACCACGGCCCCGGATAGTAGAAAATGGAAATTTCCAGAAATTCCAAAAACTTGGTATGCAGTCTGGTGACATTTGGGGACCCGAATGACATTTCACCATTTTTATGAAAAAAGTCTGGCAACACTGAAAGTTATGGGGAAAAGTTTTTTTTGCGACATGGGTGTCTTTAAAGTTAGTGACAGACAGAAGGAGTCGTGGCAGAAAAAAAATAAAAATGACGTTTGGTCGGACATACGACCCAGATTATGGGAAAAATCCGAAATGTCAAAAAATCAAGATGGCGGCGGCGTGGGCGGCCATTTTGTAAAAAGTTGAAAATTTCGAAATTTTGGAATTCATTTTTCGAGTAGTTGGCAAGATTTTGGAAAGTCGAGTTGTATGAGGCGGTTGTGTCTCTTGTCGAGAGGTTTCGCTTGGGTGAAGAAATTTCTCCAGTGTTGCCATACCTTAGGAGATTTGGTCCAAAAATGTCGAAAGTAGAAATAACGACTTCCGGTCAAAAATTTGGATGACGCCTCCTGCTCAAAGGTCGTACAAATGACATTTGACCATTGTCATCTCGATCACCTGGCAACACTGGGAGTTACGGGGAAAAGTATTTTTTTCGACATGGGTGTCTTTAAAGTTAAGGACGGACAGAAGGAGATATGGCAGAAAAAATCCAAAAATGTGCTTTGGTCGGTTATACGACCCAGATTATGGGAAAAATCCGAAATGTCAGAAAATCAAGATGGCGACCGAGTGAGCGGCCATTTTGTAAAAAGTTTCAGATTTCTGATTTTTCAAATGCATTTTTCGGGCAGTTGGCAACATTTGGGAAAGTCGGGATGTATGGGGCGATTACGTAATTTGTCAAGGAGTATCGTTTGGGAAAACAAAAATTTCCAGTGTTGCCATACTTTGGAAGATTTGGTCAAAAAACGTAAAAAATGGAAATAACGACTTCCGGTCAGAAATTTGGATGACGCCTCCTGCAAATAGGTCAAACTAATGACATTTGACCATTTTCAACTCGATCACCTGGCAACACTGGGAGTTAGGGGAACTCAAAGTTTTGGGACAACGGAGGAATAAGGAATTGTAGAAACAAATGAATTCGGGATTGGGTAAAGTTAGAAAAAAAGTAAAAATGGGGTTCGGCGCGGAAAATGGTCCAGATTAAGGCAAAAATGCAAAAAATTTTGGAAATCCAAGATGGCCGCCAAGCGTTCACCCGTTTTCCTAAAGGGACTAAATTCTCCATACAAATTGTATGCAGGGGGGCTTAGCTAACGTAGAAAAAGGCGAGGCCGAAGGCCGAGCGATAGTTTAAAGCCTGTGAGTCGCCATAGATTTATTTTTAATGCGTCAAAAAAGGACTAGAGCCCAGTGACAGACTGAAAGGCGAGGCCGAAGGCCGAGCGATGGTTCAAATCCCGACAGTCGCCATAGATTTACTTGTGTTGCGTCAAAAAAGCAAAAGAGCCTTGCGACAAACGATAAACGCCCCGTGTAATTTTTGCGAGGCCGAAGGCCGAGCTCCGAATGCGAGGCCGCAGGCCGAGCGCCGCGTAGGGCGAAGCCCGGAGCGGCCAGCATCGCAGATCTAGCTTTTGTAGCCCGCGTAGCGGGCGACCAAAGCTAGTCTATAATATATAAAGCTCGATTCCTACTCACTCACTCACTGACTGATCAGGGGTATTTTTGGGGTGTTTAGAGGGGTGAGGGGTAAAATTGTTAGTGTTTGTTTTAAACTAGATTTTTTGACTGCCAGCTATATTAAATTTTTTGAACCAAAAAACAAAATGGCGGCATTTTTTGAGACACCAACTTTTCTGTCTTTGGTCCTGAATTTTTTCTTTCTTGGCGGTTTGTTGGGGTTGCCAAAATGTGTTAAAAAAAGTGAGAAAAAAACGGAAAAACAAAATGGCCGCGCCGCCGTCTTGGATTGAAAATGCGATTTCGGGGTGTTTTTGGGGAGGTGTCATTCCGAGATGCGCAATTGTTTTTGAAATTTTCTTTTGAGTGTTTGTGACATGTATAGTCTTCTTAAGAGCCCCATTCACAGATTATCGAAAAACAAGATGGCGGCTGAGCCGTCGGCCATTTTGTTGCGAGCATTAAATTCCTAAACTTTGACATGAATTTTCCGGTAGATGGCGACATCGGAGTGGGGTACAATGTTCCGGGCGATTGTTGGTCTGTTATTTGAGTGTTGCCATGAATCGGAAAAAACTACCATGTTGGAAGAAAATTTTCCACCACGGCCCCGGATAGTAGAAAATGGAAATTTCCAAAAATTCCAAAAACTTGGTATGCAGTTTGGTGACGTTTGGGGACCCGAATGACATTTCACCATTTTTATGAAAAAAGACTGGCAACACTGAAAGTTATGGGGAAAAGTTTTTTTTGCGACATGGGTGTCTTTAAAGTTAGTGACGGACAGAAAAAATTATGGCAGAAAAAAAATAAAAATGACGTTTGGTCGGATATACGACCCAGATTATGGAAAAAATCCGAAATGTCAAAAAATCAAGATGGCGGTTGAGCAGGCGGCCATTTTGTAAAAAGTTGAAAATTTTGAAATTTTGGAATCCATTTTTCGAGTAGTTGGCAACATTTTGGAAAGTCGAGTTGTATAAGGCGGTTGTGTGTCTTTGTTGACAGGTTTCGCTTGGGTGAAGACATTTCTCCAGTGTTGCCATGGTTTAAGAGATTTGGTCCAAAAATGTCGAAAGTAGAAATAACGACTTCCGGTCAAAAATTTGGATGACGCCTCCTGCAAAGGGGTCGTGCAAATGACATTTGACCATTTTCATTTCGATCACCTGGCAACACTGGGAGCTACGGGGAAAAGTATTTTTTTCGACATGGGTGTCTTTAAAGTTAAGGACGGACAGAAGGAGATATGGCAGAAAAAATCCAAAAATGGGGTTTGGTCGGTTATACGACCCAGATTATGGGAAAAATCCGAAATGTCAGAAAATCAAGATGGCGGCTGAGCAGGCGGCCATTTTGTAAAAAGTTTCAGATTTCTGATTTTTCAAATGCATTTTTCGGGCAGTTGGCAACATTTGGGAAAGCCGGGTTGTATGGGGCGATTACGTAGTTTGTCAAGGAGTATTATTTGGAAAACAAAAATTTCCAGTGTTGCCATACTTTGGGAGATTTGATCATAAAATGTAAAAAATGAAATAACGACTTCCGGTCAGAAATTTGGATGACGCCTCCTGCAAATAGGTCAAACTAATGACATTTGACCATTTTCAACTCGATAACCTGGCAACACTGGGAGTTAGGGGAACTCAAAGTTTTGGGACAACGGAGGAATAAGGAATTGTAGAAACAAATGAATTCGGGATTGGGTGAAGTTAGAAAAAAAGTAAAAATGGGGTTCGGCGCAGAAAATGGTCCAGATTAAGGTAAAAATGCAAAATTTTGGAAATTCAAGATGGCCGCCAAGCGTTCACCCGTTTTCCTAAAGGGACTAAATTCTCCATACAAATTGTATGCAGGGGGGCTTAGCTAACGTAGAAAAAGGCGAGGCCGAAGGCCGAGCGATAGTTACAAGCCCGAGAGTCGCCATAGGTTAAATTTAATGCGTCAAAAAAGGACTAGAGCCCAGTGACAGACTGAAAGGCGAGGCCGAAGGCCGAGCGATGGTTCAAATCCCGAGAGTTACCACAGTTTAACTTGTGTTGCGTCAAAAAAGCACAAGAGCACCGTGACAAACAAAAACTAGCCCCGTGTAATTTTTGCGAGGCCGAAGGCCGATCTGCCAGCATCGCAGAACTAGCTTTTGTAGCCCGCGTAGCGGGCGACCAAAGCTAGTTTCTATAATATAAAGCTCGATTTTATTTTATAAATTCGCTCTTATATCGGAAATGGTATTTCCTAGGCAAGTTACTCAGGACGTAAGTCTATTTGGGTGTTCCGTTACGACCTATGAAAACCTATAAAACTATGTAAATTGTCATTTATTACCTTGGTTTTGTAGTTTTGTAAAATAAAAATAGACTTACGTCCTGAGTAACTTGCCTAGGACGAATATTTGAGGGGTGTAAAGGTCTTTTTATTGTAATTTTGAGGGCGTAAAGGAAATCTATCTCAGTAAATACAGCCCTAGTCCAGTTTTTCAATACCTCCTCGGAAAATGCTGTGAATTCTTAGCACTTTCTTTCTAGGTCATATTTTAATAGCTCAAAAAACAAAAAAGTTACTGTCGAATAAAAAAATAAAAAATCGTTTTTTGCTTCTCCTAAAAAGTCGTACTTTGTCCTTTACGACCTTTGAGCCCAGAGGTATCGATATACTGAAAATAACGGAGATCACACTCAAAGAAAAAGAACATATACAAGAAATAACGATGACATTGTGCAGTCTCAGAGAACATACGCAAGAAATAACGCTAGGCATGAGCCACAGAAACCAGAAATGACAAAAACGGAACCTGAATATATTCCACGCGAACGCAGACCGAATCTAGAAACGCTAATAATGTCACAAACTGAAAGAATAGACCAGCTGATCGCCCAGCTAAGTACTATGATGAACCTTATCATCACTCTCATGAGTAAACTATCCCAATGACTTCCCTAAGAATCGCTACCTGGAATATAAATGGTCTTGCGCCAAACAAACAAGAACTAGACATATTGCTGAAGGAGAATAAGGTTGATATAGCTCTAATATCAGAAACTCATCTCAATGATACAAAAACATTCAATATGAAGAATTATAAAGTATACTGTACAAACCACCCTGACAGTACCTCTCACGGTGGTGCTGCTATCATTTTAAAAAATAACATAAAACACTACCTGCATAGTCAATTCCGAGAAGACTGGATGCAGGCCGTTACTGTTACTATACATGAGAAAATGGGCCCCATAAATGTTAGCGCTATTTACTGCCCCCCAAAGCATAACTCAAAACAAAATGAGTTCGATGGATACTTTGAGAGTCTGGGAAGCCGATTCATAAGTGGCGGTGACTGGAATTGCAAGCACACGTATTGGGGTTCAAGATTGACGACTACCAAAGGAAGAGAACTAAAAAAGAGTATCGAAAACCAGAAACTAATAACACTGGGAACAAACGAGCCAACGTACTGGCCAACTGACGCGAATAAAATTCCTGATCTTGTGGACTTCTTTGTTGTGAAAGGTCTATCAGAAATGTACTTCAAAATTGAATCCTCACTTGACTCTGTATCTGACCACACACCAATTATAGCAACGTTTAGTACCTCAGTAATAACTAAAGAACCGATATCGACATTATTTTAACCACAAAACCGACTGGGACTCATTTGCAAAATACAAAGAACAGGAAATAGACTTGAAAGTTAAATTAAAAACAGCAGAGGATATAGAAGAAGCTGCCTTCTATATTTATAACAAATCTCATCCAGGTCGCCGCGTGGCGTGCAACACCGGCCCTAAATAACCCTGCCCCAAAAAATAATATTCCACTTGAAATACGTTACAAGTTGGTAGAAAAAAGAAAACTACGAAGGCAATGGCACACAAGTAGACATCATGGTGACAGAGCAAAATATAACAGAGCCTCCAGAGAGCTGAAAGAACTTATAAAAGAGAATCAAAATGAAGCATTCCAACATAAGCTGTCCAATTTATCCGCTTACAAAAAAGATGGCTACTCCCTTTGGAAAATAACTAAAAACTTCAAAAGACCACAAAATCACATTCCACCGATAAGAAAAAGTGCAGCTGAAGCGTGGGCCAGAAGCGGAAAAGAGAAAGCGGAGTTGTTTGCAGAACACCTTAGTCAAGTTTTCACTCCGAACGAGTCATCCTCTACAGAATTCGAAGCAGAAGTTGAAATGATGATCCAAAGTGATCAACAATTGACATTACCACTGGCTTTGGTGACTCCTAGGGAACTCAAAAGAACAATATTTAAACTAGCCAACAAAAAAGCACCAGGCTTCGATCTTATAACGGGGGAAATTCTCAAACAACTGCCCAGAAAACCAATAGTATTTCTAACAATGCTATTCAATGCAATCCTCAGAATACACCATTTCCCAAACATCTGGAAGATATCTACCATATGCATGATTGCGAAGCCAGGAAAACCTCCAACTGAACCCAGTTCATATAGACCGATAAGTCTACTTCCAATCTTATCTAAGTTGTTCGAGAAGATACTACTGTGGAGACTGAAGCCTATATTGGATGAGAATGGGATCATACCGGATCACCAGTTTGGGTTTCGGGAGAAACATGCTACTGTTGAGCAAGTGCACAGAGTGGTCCAAAAAATCAGACAATCACTTGAGAAAAAAGAATACTGCTCTGCTGTATTCCTAGACATACAACAGGCATTCGACAAAGTCTGGCACAAGGGTCTACTATACAAACTAAAAACCCTACTACCGAACTCAATCTACATGATCCTAAAATCCTACCTGGAACAAAAAAGGTTTCAAGTAAAATATGAAGAAGAATTCTCCAAGCTGTGTGAAATCAGAGCCTCAGTACCGCAAGGATCAGTGCTGGGACCTGTCCTATACTCCATATATACGGCAGACCTGCCTGAGACACCTGATGTAGTGACGGCTACCTATGCAGACGACACCGCGTGCCTCTCAAGCGATACAGACCCGGAAAAGGCATCAACCAAATTGCAGACCCAGCTTAACAAAATAGACTTGTGGCTGAAAAAATGGAGAATCAGGCCCAGCGTAACTAAGTCCACACAAATAACCTTCACCCTTCGAAAAGGTGATTGTGCTCCTGTCACCTTGGAAGGCAAACCCTTGCCAACCAATAACACTGTGAAGTACCTGGGCTTGCACCTTGATAGAAGGCTAACCTGGGCAAATCATATTAAAGCCAAGAGAACTGAAGCAAATATGCAACTCAGGAACCTGTCATGGCTGATAGGACGACTCTCTATCAACAACAAACTGCTCGTCTACAAGTCTATTATCAAACCAATCTGGACCTACGGAATAGAACTCTGGGGATCTGCTAGCAACTCCAACCTGGAAATAATACAGAGATTCCAAAACATTGCATTGAGAACAGTCTCCAGCGCCCACTGGTTTGTGAGAAACGCAGAAATACACGAATACCTTGAGATGCCGACTGTAAAGGAGGAAGTGAGCAACTACAGCAAAAAGTACAGACAGAGACTCGACAGACATAGCAACGCGCTGGCCAAGAACCTGCTAATGGACGAAGATACAAAGCGCCTCAAGAGATGGCACATCCTCGAGCTCAGCGAGAGAAATTAGAGCTCTTACCAGTGATGGACTTTGCTATTCAATGCAATACCAGTCAAATAATCCGCTCCCAGAACACATCTAATTATGGCTATGGATGGCCGATCGTAGATAATAAGAGGAGAAAAAAAAAAAAAAAAAAACAAATATAAATAGACAAGCAAGCATGCAAACAAGCATGCAAGGAAGCATGTAAGCATGCTTGCAAGCAAGGATGCAAACAAGCAAGCCTGCAAGCAAGCAGCAAGCATGCAAGCAAGCAGCAAGCAAGCATGCAAGCAAGCAAGCAGCAAGCATGCAATCAAGCAGCAAGCACGCAAGCATGCAAGCAAGCAGCACGCAAGCATGCAAGCAAGCAGCAAGAAAGCATGCATGCAAGCAAAGATGCAAGCAAGCATTAGGATTGCCTTATCTCCGGCGCTGCGGGAAGTGCGGTCCTTCCGCTCTGGCGTAACATATACCCGGCATGCCATGCTCGCTTCCGCAGCTTCGGCTCGCACGGCTGCCGGATATATGTTACAGCGAGCGAGGACCGCACTCCCTCCGCGCCTCCGGCTTTTAAATTACATCTATCTATATTATATAAAGCTCGATTCCTACTCACTGACTGACTGACTGACTGATCAGGGGTATTTTTGGGGTATTTAGAGGGGAGAGGGGTAAAATTGTTGGTGTTTGTTTTAAATTAGATTTTTCAACACCCAGGTTTTTTAGATCTTTTGAACCAAAAAACAAAATGGCGGCATTTTTTGAGACACCAACTTTTTTGTCTGTGGTCCTGAATTTTTTCTTTTTTGGTGGTTTGTTAGGGTTGCCAAGGTGTGTTCAAAAATGTGAGAAAAAAATGGAAAAACAAAATGGCCGCGCCGCCATCTTGGATTGAAAATGCGATTTCGAGGTGTTTTTAGGGAGGTGTCACTCCGAGATGCGCAATTGTTTTTGAAAAATTCTTTTGAGTGTTTGTGACTTATATAGTCTGCTTCAGAGCCCCATTAACAGATTATCAAAAAACAAGATGGCGGCTGAGCCGTCGGCCATTTTGTTGCGATCAAAAAATTTCTAAACTTTGACAGCAATTTTCCGGTAGATGGCGACACCGGAGTAGGGTACAATGTTCCGAGCGATTGTTGGTCTGTTATTCAAGTGTTGCCATGAATCGGAAAAAACTACCATTTTGGTAGAAAATTTTCCACCACGGCCCCGGATAGTAGAAAATGGAAATTTCCAAAAATTCCAAAAACTTGGTATGCAGTTTGGTGACGTTTGGGGACCCGAATGACATTTCACCATTTTTATGAAAAAAGTCTGGCAACACTGAAAGTTATGGGGAAAAGTTTTTTTTGCGACATGGGTGTCTTTAAAGTTAGTGACAGACAGAAAGAATAATGGCAGAAAAAAAATAAAAATGACGTTTGGTTGGATATACGACCCAGATTATGGGAAAAATCCGAAATGTCAGAAAATCAAGATGGCGGCGGCGTGGGCGGCCATTTTGTAAAAAGTTGAAAATTTCGAAATATTGGAATTCATTTTTCGAGTACTTGGCAACATTTGGGAAAGTCGAGTTGTATGAGGCGGTTGTGTGTTCTGTCGAGAGGTTTCGCTTGGGTGAAGAAGTTTCTCCAGTGTTGCCATACCTTAGGAGATTTGGTCCAAAAATGTCGAAAGTAGAAATAACGACTTCCGGTCAAAAATTTGGACGACGCCTCCTGCAAAGGGGTCGTGCAAATGACATTTGACCATTTTCATCTCGATCACCTGGCAACACTGGGAGCTACGGGAAAAAGTATTTTTTTCGACATGGGTGTCTTTAAAGTTAAGGACGGACAGAAGGAGATATGGCAGGGAAAATCTGAAAATGGGGTTTGGTCGGTTATACGACCCAGACTATGGGAAAAATCCGAAATGTCAGAAATTCAAGATGGCGGCTGAGCGGGCGGCCATTTTGTAAAAAGTTTCAGATTTCTGATTTTTCAAATGCATTTTTCAGGTAGTTGGCAACATTTGGGAGAGTCGAGTTGTATGGGGCGATTACGTAGTTTATCAAGGAGTATTGTTTGGAAAAACAATGATTCCCAGTGTTGCCATACTTTGAGAGTTTTAGTCCAAAAATGTAATAAATGGAAATAACGACTTCCGGTCAGAAATTTGGATGACGCCTCCTGCAAATAGGTCAAACTAATGACATTTGACCATTTTCATCTCGATCACCTGGCAACACTGGGAATTACGGGAACACAAAATTTTGTGCCATGGGTGTTTTTAAGGCGTTGCTTCTCAGGACTGGGTGAGGATAGAAAAAAAGTAAAAATGGAGTTCGGCGCGGAAAATGGTCCAGATTAAGGGAAAAATGCAAAATTTTAGAAATCCAAGATGGCCGCCATATTTTCAGCCGTTTTCGTAATTGAACTAATCTCTCCATACAAATTGTATGCTTAGCACGATTACCACTCAATGACTGATTCACTGATCATGGCCATTTTTGGGGGGTTTAGAGAGGAGGAGAGTACGAGTAACAGCACTTGTTTCGAACTAGATTTTTCAACACGCAGCTTATCAGATTTTTTGTACTAAAAAACAAAATGGCGGCCTTTTTTGACACACCAACTTTTTCGTTTTTCGTCCTGATTTTTTTATTTTTTGGGGGCCGGTTGAAGTTGTCATTTGGTGTTCGAAAATGTGAGAAAAAAACGGAAAAACAAAATGGCCGCGCCGCCATCTTGGATTGAAAATTAGATTTCAGGGGTGTGTTTAGGGAGTTGTCATTCTGAGTTGCGCAATGGTTTTTGAAAATTTCTTTTGAATTTTTGTGACATGTATAGTCTTCTTAAGAGCCACATTCACAGATTATCAAAAAACAAGATGGCGGCTGAGCCGTCGGCCATTTTGTTGCGATTATGAAATTCCCTAAAGTTTGACACCAATTTTCCGGTAGATGGCGACACCGGAGTAGGGTACAATGTTCCGAGCGATTGTTGGTCTGTGCCTCGAGTGTTGCTATGAATCGGAAAAAACTACCATTTTGGTAGAAATTTTTCCACCACGGCCTCGGATAGTAGAAAATGGAAATTTCTAGAAATTCCAAAAAGTTGGTATGCAGTTTGGTGACGATTGGGGACCCGAATGACATTTCACTATTTTATCAAAAAAGTCTGGCAACACTGAAAGTTACGGGGAAAATAAATTTTCGCGACATGTCTGACTTTAAAGTTAAGGACAGACAGAAGGAGTTGTGGCAGAAAAAAACTAAAAATGAGGTTTTGTCGGATATACGATCTAAATTATGGGGAAAATCCGCAATGTCAAAAAATCAAGATGGCGGCTGAGCGGGCGGCCATTTTGTAAAAAGTTGAAAATTTCGAAATTTTGGAATTAATTTTTCGAGTAGTTGGCAACATTTTGGAAAGCCGAGTTGTATGAGGCGGATGTGTGTCTTGTCAAGAGGTATCGCTTGGGTGACAAAATTTCCCCAGTGTTGCCATACTTTGAGAGATTTGGTCCAAAAAACTGGTAGAAATAACGACTTCCGGTCAAAAATTTGGACGACGCCTCCTGCAAAGGGGTCGTGCAAATGACATTTGACCATTTTCATCTCGATCACCTGGCAACACTGGAAGTTATGGGGAAAAGTATTTTTTGCGACATGGGTGTCTTTAAAGTTAAGGACGGACAGAAGGAGTTATGGCAGAAAAAGTCTGAAAATGGAGTTTAGTCGGTTATACGACCCACATTATAGGAAAAATCCGAAATATCAGATAATCAAAATGGCGACCGAGTGCGCGGCCATTTTGTAAAAAGTTTCAGATTTTTTATTTTTCCAATGCTTTTTTCGGGTAGTTGGTAACATCTGGGAAAGTCGAATTGTATGTGTGTTTTGTCAAGAGGTGTCGCTTGGGTAAAGAAGTTTCACCAATGTTGCCATATTTTGGGAGATTTGGTCAAAAAAAAATTAAAAAATATAAATAATGAGTTCCGGTCAAAAATTTGAATGTGAACTCGTGCAAAGTAATCCTAAAAAGGTTATTTGACCATTTTCTTCTCGATCACCTGGCAACACTGGAAGCTATGAGAAAGAGTATTTTTTGCGACATGGGTAGGTCATCTTTATAGTTAAGGAACGGAGAGATGGAGATATGGCAGAAAAAATCTAAAAATGGTGTTTGGTCAGTTATATGACCCTAATTGTTAGAAAAATAAAAATCATGGCAAACCAAGATGGCGGCGGAGCAAGCGGCCAATTGGTAAAAAGTTTCATTTTTCTGATTTTTAAAATGCATTATTAGGGTAGTTGGCAATATTCGCGAAAATTGGGTTGTATGAGGCGTTCATGTGTCTTGTCAAGAGGTATCGCTTGGGTAAAGAAATTTCTGCAATGTTGCCATATTATTGGAGATTTGGTATTGGTGGCCTTATATTTTATGAAAGAAATGGAAATAATGACTTCCGGTGATGATTTTTTTTACTGAAACGTGTGCAAATAGCTAAGTGAAACTAATGACATTTGACCATTTTTATCTCGATGACCTGGCAACACTTGGAGTTACGGGATTACACAATTTTAGGACATAAGGTTTTTAAGGCATTGCCGTTCGGAACTCGGTAAACTTAGAGAAAAAGTAAAAATGGGGTTCGGTGCGGAAAGTAGTCCAGATCAAAGAAAAAATACAAAATTTTGAAAATCCAAGATGGCCGCCAAGCTGTCAATCGCTTTCGTAACCGAACTAAATTCTCGATACAAATTGTATACAGGAGCTTACTAAGGCGAGACCCAAGGCCGAACGATAGTTCAAAGAACGAAAATCGCCACATTGGCCATGGAATATGCTGAGTGGAGTCCATTGCGATGGACATCGCTGTGCGACAGGGTGGCACTGCTCAGTTTACTTTCACTTTCATTGTATGCTTTATGTCACCTATGTCTTATTTACTTTTTTTTTCTATTATTTACATCTTTTGTCTTCTGTGATGTCCATGGCAATAAATGTTTCTTTCTTTCTTTCTTTCCATAAATTTAATTTTAATATTTAAGACAGGACTGCAGCCCAGTGTTATAAGAATATTACTTACGCATATAGCAGCTATTTCCACAAAGTTTGATTGCTATCTAAAAAGAAATATCAGTTAGGAGAAAAATTTCGAATGGAAAATGTCGACAGGAAATTAAATCGATTTCTTAAAAAAATTTAGTATTGTTAGTTAGGAGGTATTGCCACTTTACCATTGGTATGTATTCTAATCATGCCGACAAAGTAATAAAACAAAATTTAAAAAAATATTTTTTAGGGTAGCTTCCCTATATAAAGTGGGGATTTTTTTTTCATCTTCTACCCCATCTGTCAAGGTCACCCAAAGAGCGATGGAGCGTGCTATGCTCGGAGTTTCCCTGCGTGATCGAATCAGAAATGAGGAGATCCGTAGGAGAACCAGAGTGACTGACATAGCCCGCAGAATCGCTAAAATCAAGTGGCAGTGGGCGGGGCACATAGCTCGAAGAGCTGATGGCCGCTGGGGTAGGAAAGTTCTTGAGTGGCGACCACGAGCTGGAAGACGTAGCGTGGGCAGGCCTCCCACTAGGTGGACCGACGATCTGGTGAAGGTCGCGGGAAGTACCTGGATGCAAGCGGCGCAGGACCGGTCTTTGTGGAAATCCTTGGGGGAGGCCTTTGTCCAGCAGTGGACGTCTTTCGGCTGAAACGACGAACGACGACCCCATTTGTGGGGTATCGTTGGATAGGTCTTTTATAATGGCTTAGGGGTATCTAAAACTATTTTTTTATTTAAACGGATCCCGTTTGCAAAATATTAAAGTAGCACTTTTTGTTCGAGTAACTTAGGGCGACCCCCATTAAAAGTGTTAAGATGAAGTACTAATAGTCCAGTAGAATTAGATTTTAAATCGGAAATAATTCCTACATAAGATTTTATTGCTTTAATGGCTTCATTGGTTGCCCATTAAGACTCTCCTAGGTTTTCGACTTCGACGGAGTTGTGCTTAAGTGGTGGGGGCCCCCGAAAGGGACGCTTTTTAGGTTTTCCGGTTATACCGCGTAAAAGACTTACCCTATCGAAAAGTGGTCTTCCTGACGATTGAAGGGAATTTAATCCTGCATTAAATAAGACCAAATTCATATGTTTTGGACAAACCGTTCTCGTGCAAATGTTCGGCAAAGTAGAAAATATGTGTATAACTAATGACCCTCTCCACGTCCAATAGCTCGTCACCCGTAGGCTTCCAAGCCTTGTAAAGGGTCGCCTTAACCAGCGTATCCCTGTCAAGGCTCACAAGTTGGATTCGCTTATCCTTGTTTGTCCCAGCCGTTCCTTAACTGCGGTTGCTGCACCTCTTCCTGGCACTCTCCTGAACGACTCTGTGTTACCTAATGTGGATGCCCCTCTTCCTTGTAATCTCCTGTACGATTGCATTGCTTAGCCATATGCCTGGTCTAAGGTTCGACGTCACAAAATCAACTTCGTGCGCGTGAAAATAGTTTAAATACTATTTTCCGTGCTTGCAATATTTTTCTTTACTGCTTCGCCTCTATTAGTCGTAGAGTGATTGTATATATCCTATAGCCTCCTCAATTTATGAGCTATTCAACACAAAAATAATTATTTCATTCAAACTAGTGATTCTTGAGATTAGCGCGTTCAAACAAACAAACAAAAAACTCTTCAGCGTTTTAATATGAACTTGTTGTTGTTGATTTTTGGCGTCGAACCTTAGACCAGGCATACGACTAGGCAACGTAGTCATGCTGGAGGATACAAGGAAGAGGGGCAGCCACAGTAGGTAACACAGAGTCGTTCAGGTGAGTGCCAGGAAGAGGTGCAGCAACCGCAGTTAAAGAACGGCTGGGACGAACAAGGATAGGCGCATCCAGCTCGTAAGCCTTGATAGGGTTACACTGGTTGAGGCGCTCGATTTCAAGACTTGGAAGCCTGCGGGTAACAAGCCATTGGACGTGGAGAGGGTCATTAATTATACACATATTTTCTACTTTGCCGAACATTTGCACGAGAACGGTTTGTTCAAAACATATGAATTTGATCTTATTTAATGCAGGATTAAATGCCCTTCAACCGTCAGGAAGACCACTTTTCGATAGGGTAAGTCCTTTACGCGGTATAACCGGAAAACCTAAAAAGCGCCCCTTTCGGGGGCCCCCACCACTTAAGCACAACTCCGTCGAAGTCGAAAACCTAGGAGAGTCTTTATGGGCAACTAATGAAGCCATTAAAGCACTAAAATCTTTAGTAGGAATTATTTCCGATTTAATCCATTTTTGTGTTTAATTCTACTGGCCTATAATTGCTTGCTTCAGAAATATATTGCGGTAACGACGGGCAACTACGGAACCCTACACTGCGCGTGGCACGACACGCACTTGGTTAACTGGTTTATATTTATAGATTAGAGGGCAGTGCGTTTAATTACACTAAGGGTAGTTTCACAGGACGGCTCCGGAGGTACCAGTGGCGAGTGGTGGAGGCTGTCTAGGCATAGTGACTGCGACATTGGGTAGCATGATCATTTGCCAACCGGATGACACTAGCATTGACGGGCTACGGGTCATAATACCGCTCCAGAAAGCCCACTTAGGTAGGTAACGACCATTTTCTGCCGGCTGTAGTCTTCCACATGACCAATCGACTTCTTCATCCCTTGCCCTTTTAATAGGCCTCGAACAGTGACCACCAGGACAATACATTCATGCCGCACACTGAAAGCCGAAGGCGTAATGACGTTTTCCTTGTGTGAGACCGAATAGGGACCGCTGACGAATGTTTGAGGCACACGCCAATACGTGCCAATACTCTGGGTAATGTCCCGCGTTCTCAACTCATATGGTCCTACCCATCTGGCAGGGTGATAAGCCCCATCACATGGGAGCAGCCCTTGTGGGTAGTTAGTTATATTCTACACATTTTTATAGATTTTAATTCTTATTATTTCTCAAGCAAGAATCAGTAACTTGTACATACATAGGTTATATAGGTACTTGTGCGAGGCAACGAGCGCGCATTATGAAATAACTAGCGGCCTCCCGCGACTTCGTACGCGTGGATCTCGTTTTACCCCCTTTACCGAAATTTCTTTCAGCCATCTCACTAACTTTTGTGTGTTATAAATTGTAGTTATTAATTAAATAAATAAATATTATTGGATATACAGGGTGGAATTTTGTAAAGCCACCTAGAGGGAAAGTTTTTTTTTATGCTAGACAAGGCAGGTATTTGACCGCAATCGCACCTGGTGTTAAGTGAGATGCAGTCTAGGATGATACATATCAGTAAGTACTCATAATACTGTAGATAGAAAATTTTACTGAAAGAAAACATTTCTTTGTTTTTGAAAAGAAAGAGTACTGCATTGAAAGATTTTCGAAAATTGTCCACCATACCATACAATGTATTTCGTACATAAATAAAATAATTTAAGATTTCATGGTTTTCATTTCATTTGATTTATCAAGTTTGTTAAAGAGATTTCATCCTTATACTTAACCCTAACAGTTGATGCAATAAAAATACAGGTTGTAATTTTTAATAGATTTCAGTTGGTTTGATTCTGGGTGTGGCAAGAAAATGTTTGTAAATCTTTGAATGTAGTTCTCTTTAAAAATAAAGGAATGTTTTCTTTGAGAAAAAAGTTCTATCTACAATATTAAAAGTACTTTCCCTCCAGGTGGCATTATAAAATTCCACCCTGTATTGCGCCATCCAGTCCCAAAATAATTTTTAAAAATATAAGAACAGGACTTACTAAAGTACTTACTTGTATTATTATGACATTTGTTGAAACTAAATGTGGTAAGTATTGCCTACTTACTGCTAAATTAAGTTAGTGTTATAGTACTTCATTACACAAAGAAAACTAATAATTTCTAAGAAAAAATCTGGATATGAAAAACCTACACACAGCAAAATTCTAACAGTAAGAAGGATAAAAGTATTTACTTAATAACTTATTTGATGCATTTAGCTGCGATGCATACCATGCCTGTAAAAGTAAGATTTTATGCACAAGAGCCAAACAAACAAGTTTAAGCTTGTAAAGAACTTCCAAACCTATTATTATGTAGAATAAGTTCTTAAAAGTGACATAGTATTTAAAAGTTTTCATCTATTTTTATTTATGAAAATAGCCTTGTCTCCGTCTGTATCATTACCATCAAAATATTACTATTATCTTGAACTCCATTAACATTGATGATTGATTGATACTTTATTATAGTAGGTATATTTAGGTACTTAGTTCAGTTGATAACATTCCTATATCATTTTTATCTCAACTTATTAGATATTTAATATTAATTAAAACCCAATGAATTTTAAAACACTCATTTATTAAGAAGGCTTATTTAAAGATAATAATCAATTTATGTTCAATTAAATATTTTGGAATTATGAACAGTTTACTTTGGTTTGTTAAGATTTTGTTAATTTTCATTAAATATTGGTTTTCCGGGACAAGTTGTACATCATTATTGATCACTTTAACATCTGAAAAGTAAAATATATAACTTTAATTAAATTGATAGATATTGTGCTTACATTTTGTTGTAAACGTTAAGGCTCAGTTGCATTACCTAACTTTGACCGTTACTTTAACGATAACTGGTGTTTTCTGAATGAAGTTTGATAGATTTTTGATGTTTGTTAAATTAAGATGGTGCAACTTAGCCTTATAGTTAAATAATTTCATCAAAACTGTACAATACTTTTAGAGTGCAAGAGTAAAAAACATTCATCCTCAAAAACTTTGACCTCTTAAATATTATTGAATAATTAATAGTGCCATCAATTATCAAACGTTTCATAGTTATC
Source organism: Ostrinia nubilalis (assembly GCF_963855985.1). Classification (NCBI taxonomy): domain Eukaryota; kingdom Metazoa; phylum Arthropoda; class Insecta; order Lepidoptera; family Crambidae; genus Ostrinia; species Ostrinia nubilalis. The sequence continues at coordinate 7,749,989 of NC_087118.1, read as the reverse complement.
ATCAAGCATTACCTTACGCTGCAATCACCATTCTCTTTATTTTACACAGGCAAAATATGCATAGAGTTAACGTAACAGTATCACATTGAAAACTCAGATATTGTTGCAATATTGTACAAGGCTTCTGTTACTATTATTTTTAAGATCACTTGTTTCAGCTATAGATTATTTCTTTGAGATATGTATGTAAGTAACTATTTTTATAAATTTCATTCGAACAAAACAACACCAACCAAATCAAAACAAACTTTTGTTTGACAGTTTGTCAAGAGGGGGGTGTAGGGACCACAGATTAGAGAGGGATAGGATGTTTCGTTCGGAAATTTAATCAAAAGATTTTGAAACGTCAAAGGACAAAATGTGAATTTTAACCCGTGTAGCGCCCTTCTGTCAAATTTTGTTTTGTACGACTGAAAAATTAAGGTCCCTCGAAAGTAGGTAAAAGTGGAGCAGGCATAATTTACTTTTATCTTTATGAGATAAAAATAATAATTTTTTAGCGTTGTGAATGTCATCATCATGTTTTAAAAAAAACTTCTATTATGGATCGATCGAAAAGCGAAATTTTGGACAGCGTTTTTTTTTTCACAACTTCTATTTTTTAAATTCATATTGACAGGTTACGTCACACTATGGATCGAAATTGCGATTTATGGACATAGCGATATTTTTCATAATTTCTATTTGAAAAAAATACCTATCGATACGTTACGTTATTCTGATGAATATATGTCGTTAGATTTTCTTTAAAACCAATAGTTTGGTTGGAAAAAAATATTTTCCATTTTCGTTGTATGAAATGAAATGGCTTGTTGACTATAATCCTACACTATCAGCGCGCGCCTAAAGTTGCCCGTTCACAAGTTATGTGGTTCTGAAAAATGAAAAAAAGTTAGTAAAAGTGACTTTTTTTGGAATATCTTTAAAGATTCAACGAAAATATAAAGATTCCATACGTTAACAATTTAAATTAACCTTAAATTACTGACAAATATTTAACTCATATTTTGGAACCTTGTAACTTCTGAACGGGCAACTTTGGGCGCGCGCTGATAAGTTAGGATTATAGTCAACAAGCCATAGCTTAGTCGAAATCGACCACTTTAAGTTTCATTCCATACAACGAAAATGGAAAATATTTTTTTCCAGCCTAACTATTGATTTTTGAGAAAAACTTTTAGCGACATTTATTCATCAGAATAACGTAATTTACGTTCGATAAGTATTTTTTTCAAATAGAAATTGTGAAAGAAAAAAATCAATATGTCCATAAATCGCTATTTCGATCCATAGTACGTCTTACTGATTAATTAATGTCATTATCCCCTCAAGGATCAATAAGACCGGCGGCGGCTGCGCTGTTCATTACTTACAGTCATATAGATGAACTAATTTAAACTGAACCGTGTCACCAAACACATTGACAGGGGGGCGCCACCATCATTTCAACTATATAGTTTCCAACGTGGCAAAAATCGGAACCAGCGATTCGGTATTAATGGTGGTGGCACCCCCCTGTCACTGTCATGGGTGGGACAGTTCGTTTTAATTTATGTATATTATGTTACTTACCAGTTATTAATAATAATTACCGACAGTCGAGGTAAAAGTAAGAAAGTAATCACATTAATTTATCACTTACAATTATCTTAAAAGAGAACACCGGCTCGTGTACAGCGTGTACAGCAACACATTTTGAACGTTTTGATATCTTAATATATTAATATAAATTAGTGGTATCCTTCCGTTTGGCCAAATTACTTTTCGCCAAATTTCACTTCGCAAACAACTTATCGCCTAAGTTTCATTTCCCAAATGAACTTTTAGCAACTGTACTTTTCGCAACTAATTCATTTGGTCAAATTGTCATTTGGCAAAATTTTACTTGGCAAATGTTTATATAGCAAATGTTTTATTTCGTCAAATATTATGTCCCAAATAATTTGTTTGGTCAAATTGACACCTCAAATACTTACCCACCGTTACCCACAAATCAAAGCATAAGGCACATTATCATGGTTTTCACAAGAATTTTATGTAAAACAAAGAGACTGCAGAAAGTAGTATGGTTGCAAAAAGTAGGTTTTGCTGAAAATAGTAGGTTAGGTTAGGTTAGAACAGTGACCCTTAATGCGCGAAGGCGAGCGAAGCGTGCCGCGGCAGCGGCCGCCGAGCGCTAAAATCACCTCTATTGTTAATGAATCATTTGGAAATTTCGATAAAAAGAATGAAATAAGAAAATTATTTTAGAACAAATTTTATATTTACTACCCACTAAACAAAATAATAACCACAAGCTAATTTGTATTCCATTCTATGCACCAATCAAATTATTTTGTAAATAGTTTATCGTGAAATATTTTTGCCAAATGAAACATTTGGCAAAACATACTTTACCAAACAATAATTTGCTAAACAATAATATGCCAAAAACGACATTTGCGAATTAAAAGTTTGCAATAAGTTGTTTTGCCAAATGAGAATTTGCCAAATGAAAATTTGCGAAACGTTGTTTGCGATGTAATAATTTGGGAAACGTTTTTTGGCCAAACATTAGTAATCCATAAATTAGTATAATGAGATTGGAATGTTTAAAATTTAAACGAATTGTTTAAAATTTAATAAATAGGTTTAGATGCGGCGGGGGTGGACCTTGGGCCAACCCTAAGCAGTTTATTTAATTTTATACATACGTAAATGATTTCTTTAATCACTTTTACCAAATTATTCATAATAACCGATTGTTATTAATAATTCTTTTTCTATCATAATTAATCATCATAATCAAATCAGATTAAATAAAATCTGAGTTGCGTTCTATATCCTTTAGAGCGCCATGGTCTTTTTTAAAATACAAAACGTTTAACATTTCCGTGCAATATTTCTTTGATAAAAATACTTATAGAAATGCTTTAGTTATTTTATGCGTATTTTTGCGATTGCCTAAAACCCTAAATCTTTATTTTCAAAACAGAAATATATTTTTTTACTGTTCCAGGCGAAATAGGTTGGTGACCAATAGGTTAAACAAAAGTTGTCTATGGTCATAAGTTTTGTAGGCAAAAAAGTTGGCCCCTTCCTTTCCTTGAGACATTTCGCGCTCATTCACTTCCGCCTCCCTCTCGGTCGCAACTGTTTTGCATCTTGTTTCATCGCGGTAAGTTATGTGTAAATATTATTAAAATTATTATCCATAGGTTTGTCAAATAATAAAATACTATTGTACAAATCAATTTTGATGTTATATCAACTTAATTGTTTCTTTTCATCGTTCCGTTAGTGTAGGCATAATTTTTGTTGAAGGGGACGCCATTGTAAAACAAATGAAATAATGTTGAACAAACAACTTTTTATGGTTTAAAACTTTTTAAAGTGTAATGATCGAAGTTTTAAGTGTATTTTAGGTTCTTCAGTGCCATAATTTGTGGTTCTTTAGTTCATTAAATGTGTATAATTGCAGTTTCACGATGCCCCGCTTCAACTACGATTCCACCACGGCCGTCTGCATCGCCACGGGTAAGTCTTATAAAGTCTTATTTGTTCTTCTTTCCATTATTTTCTGTGTTTAGGTCCTTTGGTTCGTTAAAAATATACTATGTTTGGCTTTGATGAATAGTTATGGACCGCCATTTTTCTTCTTTTATAATTGACATGGCAATGGTGTTGTAGGTAGTTCATAACTGCAAATTTATAGGATTTCTCTATCGTTGTTTCTTTATTTGGAGTCTGTTCGTTAAGATCTAGCTTTTTCAAGTCAATAACTTCACACATTTTCTAAATATGGTTGACAAGGGCGTAGCCCCTTATTCTATTTGCCAAGTTATTTAAATTACCTACACCTACCTACAATCATGGACCTATAAAAAAAGGTTCATGCCTAACAGTAAATAGTTAATAACACGTAAGAAATCTTTATATTTTGAAACATGTCAATTCCACACAAGGTAGGTACTTGTATTAATAATGTCCTAACAGGCAAGTTATCATTTCATTGTTGATGAACATAAATTCACATTATTTATCAATAAAAGTTATTTAGATCTTCTTACTCTGAGATGGTTTTCATATGAATAGTTATGTAAATAATTTTACACGTAGGATTATTTACTGTTGAAATTGGTGTTACATTAGGTATTTAAAATACACAAGTAAGCATAACTTTAGTTCTTATTATAAACAAAGCATTTATTGAATCACATCTAATTTAATTAATGTTTCAGTGTAGTTAAAATAATTGATTTGCTCTGAAATCAAATCAATAATAAGAACTTGATTGAATCCTTCTCAAATATTGGTAGGTAATATCTATGCAGTTTAAATATTATTTGAAAACCTTCAGATTTGCAATAGGATTATTTGCATTTGATACTACTTAAATATATCCTGCGCTTGTTATATTTGTATTTATTTATCAATATTTTCAATTTAGTGTGCTGAATTCTGATTTGACATTCATCTTACTAGGTATAGGTACTTTTTTTTGAACTTGTATATGTCTGGATCTGACAATAATATCTAGCGTTTTATAAATCAAGATTAATAATTATACTAATTATAATTTACCTACTTGAATAGTGGTATTAATAACATTTAATTTTTATCTCTTGTCATAAATTAATTAAATTCAAATAGATGTGCACCAATTGATTGAAGTTATCAATATTCATCATGTTTGAAATTGGTCCTTTAACTACTTAGATTATTAATCTAAGGTACTATAATATTTTTCATTTTTACAGAAACATAAATTCTAAATTTCTTTTGATTCATATTATTACTAATTTAATTTAGGTATGTTTGATAAGCAGAAATTAGGTAGGTAGGCACCTACTTATTGTCTCAATGGGGTTAGGTAAGTTAAGCCTGTTATTTGAATTTGCATTAGTTTTATTTTAGGAAATATTGTATCAATGCAATGCATTTTTAGGAAGGATTAGCCTAATAAAATTACTTGTTGTAATATGAACTTACTGCAAAATGGTACAGTTACAGTAAAATAGGTTAGTACTAATTTGTATAATCATTGATTTCCATCATTACATACCTTAACTGGTAGGCATTTGTTTTTAATACAATATACTGTTTTCTTTAGTAATTTGGATACATTACCTATCTACATAAGTAGGTAATGTTGTTGTTCAATTATAATAAAATTTCAAACTTTTGTTTACATTAAACTTCTTATTACTATTAGCACTAGCTGCTATTAATTGTATGAATTTGGATTTTCGGTTTAGGTAGGTCTCTATAGGTAGGTATATCTACTTTTAAATTTAATTTAATTTCTTTTATTTATTAGTAAAAAACAAACTTAATTTCAATTACCAAAACAATAAAAGTAATTAATCAGGTAGGCATTGTAAAATTTATCACTTGTTCATTGCATAACCATTTATAACTGAACATACCTTAACTGGTAGGCATTTGTTTTTAATACAATTTACTGTTTTCTTTAGTAATTTGGATACATTACCTACCTACTTAAGTAGGTAATGTTGTTGTTCAATATAATAAAATTTCAAACTTTTGTTTACATTAAACTTCTTAGGTAGGTATTACTATTAGCACTAGCTGCTATTAATTGTATGAGTTTGGATTTTCGGTTTAGGTAGGTCTCTATAGGTAGGTATATCTACTTTTAAATTTAATTTAATTTCTTTTATTTATTAGTAAAAAACAAACTTAATTTCAATTACCAAAACAATAAAAGTAATTAATCAGGTAGGCATTGCAAAATTTATCACTTGTTCATTGCATAACCATTTATAACTGAATATGAATTTATATTGACGATTTATTTTCAGAAAATTTGTTGGCACTATAAGTAGTTTGTCATTTTGTTTTCTGTGTGTACCTCAAAATTTGCATGATTGATATTGCTTTAAGGTGATGTTCTAAGGCCTTGTCAAAATGCTTTAGATATTTTAGCAAAGAGTGTTAGAAGATAATGAAAGTATTTTTATAATATTACATAACTGAGTTGAAAATTAGCATTAATTATGTGACCAATCTTTTAATTATCTTCCCTGTGTCATATAAATCTATAACACTTTTCATCATTCAATTTAGATACTGAAGTTGCATTCTTTACACGTTTATATTTTATGACAATAATTTTAAGAGAAGATTGACTTTAATCTTTTTAGAGTTTTCGTTATTTTTGTCTTGATAAGGTATCAGCATATTATCTGAAAATAAAGAAACCACCTGCATTTTGTATTTCGAAGCAAATTACTTTCTTTTAAATTATGTATTCGTAATGCATAATAAGCGCGACTTCATTGTCAATCAGACTATTATTAATTATTAATTTCTGGTAAAGGATTGTCCCATCAAGGCGATGCACGGTATAAAGGTAATAATGCACAGTGTGTAGCCATGTCAGCATGTGCATCCGCTTTGTCAGTTATTAAAAATCGGGCCGTGTTTGATGTTGCGGATATCAGTACTATTCTTCAGTACGGTGATTTACTTTACTTGCAGTGTAAACCTCGGGACCACGTTTTCTTATTACCAGACGAATTGCCAAATGATTATCGAGTAGGGAACTTCGCGGTTAAAATTAATGCAATGGAACCCAACTGGATTGAAAACGGGCTTTTTCCAGCTTCACTGCGCGATGTTGATGTTGCAACATTGCAGTTAGTTCATATTTTGCGCGACCGTGTATTCACTCGCGAACGTAACGATACTCGGGATAGTTACTTGTTCACCGGGAACAATTATACGGTTTCTTTTTGGAAATTTGGCAACAAATTTTATTTATTTAATAGCCATGCGGTTGGCATCAATAATAAATTTAATCATCGGGACGAAACTCAAAATAAGGCGCGTTTGTTTTGTTGCCAAAATTTAGAAGATCTCGCAAAATTACTGTTCGTAGGACATGCGTATACCTCGGCGCAATATTCTATACATAAATTAACTGTAGTAA